>NC_141900.1:105921695-106231791 GCF_057802395.1 Ceratotherium simum simum
ACAGCTCTGTGGAATCTCCAGGAAACAGGGAGGCAGAGAATGACTAGCCTGGCACCCATCACTCCCCAGGTCCTTTGTGTTGCTGGCCCTCCTGAGGCTTCTTCTTTGAGAGTTTTTACCCCTAAGAGTCCAAATCAACACGAGTGATGCTGGAGCTGGGCCTAATTTGAAGCAGGTCACGAGAGAGTGGCGTCAAATGGGTGACCACACACAGATGACCACAGAGAAGGAAAGCAGGAGGGCCCCACCTTCTCCACCTGCAGGAGTCTCCTCAGGTGGCTTTTTAACATGGGACATCCCCAGTGCATTTACATATGTCAGTAGGTCTATTAAAGTAAGGTTTGTATGCAGCTTTTCAGGACCACAACTATAGTGTGGTGCCACCTCTCCGAGGGCCTTCGGGGGAGATGAGGCCGGGCATGCGTGAAAAGCACATAGCCTGTGATAAAAAGACGCCGTCTGTCAGCAGTGCGTCCTGGTTAGCGCTGCCTCTAGTCTATGACACCACAGTCCCCTCAACTGGTGTCCTGACTTGGCGTCGCTGCTGCTCAGAAGCCGTTTGTATACTCCAGTTGTGAGCCGCACATCCCCTAACAGCCCAGTCTGTTCCGGTGCTGACGGCCCCATGGATTGGAACTGGAGCTTTTGTTGGTTTGGAAACTTTCACGTGTTTTGTTCTGAACCAATAAGCATTTCCCAGGCCCCAAGGACAGGGACCGCTGAGAGGTGTGAGTGATGCTGAACTGCTGGTCCGGGCGGCGCTGGTGGAGCAGGAGAGAAGGGCATGTGACCGAGCCGGCCTGGGCAGTCGGAGCACAGGCACCGAGGAGGACTGTCTATGGAAAGCGAGATCAGACCAGACGCTTTCCCTCAGCCCTCTGGCTCTCTGAACCCTAGACCTTGGTGGCTGTGGAGTCTGAGGGCAGGGAACTTGCTTCTCCTGACGGGCCATGAACTGATCCCTTGGTTCTCTCAGGCAAATGACACGCAGTTCCTTGTTCTTTGTACATCCGAGGACCAGCTGCCCACAGCCCGTAGAGTGAATGATGGAGGGTTCCTCGTGGTGTCCACAAGCCACACACAGAGCAATCGGGGCGGGAGTCCATGATCAACTAAGGCGGCTGGTCTGGCCGAGGTTTCCCGCACTGTCACACACGGGCCCACACACATGCCCTCTCAGTCAGCGGGGTCCAACCAGGGCCTCGCGAGCGTGGCTCTGAGCTGGCCGTGGCCCACCGTCGGTGCTCTTTAACTGTAATCGCGGCTTGTCTGGCTTCGACTGTTTGGTTGCTCTGCAAGCAGAGTGAGTGAGGAGTGCTTGAGTCAGTGGTATTTTTTGACCTACACTTTTCCATAAACTAAAGTTTAAAATGTGTGTGTACCGTGGTTCAGCTCTGAATCGCCCGTTCTCCTAGGCTGTAAGTAGATGCATCGATGGCCTCTTCCTGCAGTTTGTGAGGACAATGATACCTCCTTGACGTTAATGGGCCTGTAAATTTGTGTTATTTAAATAACCTGCAACATATGATCAAGTAAGTGTTTTAGAATCACTGAGTTATTTTTAAAATTTATAATGGTTTACACACTTTTACATAGTTTTTTAACTTTATCAAGGAAGAATTGACAAATATGTGTATATATTTAAAGTGTACAACATGATGATTTGATATACATATACATTGTAGAATGACTACCAAGATCAAGATAATTAACACATCTATCGCCTCACAGAGTTGACTCCTTTTTTTTGTGGTGAGAAGGCTTACGATCTACTCTCAGCTTCTTTCAAGTATACAGTACCAGAGTATTGGCTATAGTCACCATCCTGTACCTTAGATCCTCAGAACTTGTTCTTAAAACTGAAAATTTGTACCCTTTGACCAACATCACCCCACTTTCCCCCTAGCCCCTGGCAACTACCATTCTAATCTCTGTTTCTATGAAATTGGCTTTTTTTTTTTTTAGTTCCACATATAAGTGATACCACATAGTATTTGTCTTTCTCTGTCTGGCTTATTTCACATAGCATAATGCCCTTCAGATTCATGTATGTTGTCACAAAGGGCAGGATTTCTTTCTTTTTTATTATCAAAAAGACAAGAAATGAGTGTTGGCGAGGACGTGGAGAAAAGGAAATGCTTGTGCGCCGTTGGCAGGAATGGAAATTGGTGCAGCCGCTGTAGAAAACAGTATGGCAGTTCCTCAAAAAATTAAAAATTGACATATCATATGATCCAGTAATCCCACTTCCGGGTATTTATCTGAAGGAATTGAGATCAATAACTCACAGAGTTATCTGCACTCCCATGTTCATTACAGCATTATTCACAATAGCCAAGGTATGGAAACAACCTAAATGTCCTTTGGCAGACAAACGGATAAATAAAAAGTGATATACGTATGCAATGGAATATTATTTTTATATTTTTCTGTTATAAAATAAACCATAAGCAAGTCACCAAATTGGTACTTATAAGTTTATAACAGATTTTTTTCTATTTTGTTCCTTTTCAATTCTTTATCCAATAATTTTTCTCTCTATTGCACAGTGTGAGAGGGTGATAGATGGGCTCCGGGATCTTTTGTTTATCTTTAGTGCTCTGAGGCCCAAGAAGTCAATTCCAATTCTTTAAAGATTGGTTGGTCTCACCTCCTCATGGACCCCACTCTCAGTGTGCTAGCCTCCAGCTCCCTGTCTTGAGGTTGATCTCACTTACTTTTGAGTTGTATACATTCTCTTGAGCTTGCAGTAGATTTTTCAGTTCTTTCAATTGGGAAATTGTATCATAAACTTTCCTTGTATTTCCCATAGTGACCAAGCTTTTGGGGGCATATACTGGACAATCCATGGATAGTTTTTGGCTAAAGGATTGGATTTTCTGGGGTCCTCTGTCGCAGTAGCAGATAAGTGAGAAACCTGTGGGAGGATCCCTTTGAGAACTGGAAATACTTAGATTTATGGGAAAAAGTGATGAGTGAATGATGTCCGTGACGAACGCCATGTTTGAGCTGAGTCACATGTAGTGTAGGGATGACAGGGTGTCAGGATTAGACAAACAAAGCAGGGACGGCTCTTTGTCTTATTCCCGAGGGATGCTGTGGTGCACTCGCCTCTTACCTGGTCTCCTGCCTTCCCTCGAGTGCCCACATGTAATTCATTCTCCTTGACAAAGTCAGATGACCTTTCAAAAATGCAAATCAGACCACATTGCTCCCTGTACAACCCTCTAATGGCTTCCTGGTGCAGTTAGAATAAAACTCAATGGCCCTGGCCTCCAGAGTCCTGCCCGTCTGGTCCTTGCTCCTACTGCCCAGTCCACACTTGCTGCTCCAGCCACACTGGCCTATTCTCTCTGCTGAGACCGGCTGACCTTGCTCTTCCCTGCTGTCTCCTTCGCCTGGTATGTGCCTCCATCTCTGTGGGGCTGGCACCTTCTTGCGAGTCTGACCTCCTCTCCAATATCAACTTCTCAGGGAGGACTTTGCTGACCATCCATTCTAAATTTATGCACCCACTGCCACATTATATTAATCATGTTTTTTATTTTCTGTATTTTATGATGCTTTGACATCTTGAGGCCTTGCTAAGTCTCTCCTGGAGAAACTACCCCTCCCAAGGCTAGCTGGTTCCTAGAGAAAGTGAACAACTTGCTTGTGAGCTTGTCTTTCATATGCAAACCAACCAGTCCAGAGCCTATACCCCCAACCACCTCTTTTATCTAACTCTCACATACCAAGCCAATATTCCCCTGTCCCCAGTACCCCCAGGGCCAAGAATGGGATGGCTAGGGACTCCTATAGCCCAGAGGCCACTGAAATTATTCACACCATCCAATCCTAAACTTGCTCAGCTTGTCTACCCTGCCTTGTCCGTTCCTTCCTGCAAAACCCAGAACAAAGGCTCTCGTCCACCCTCTCCCCTCCCTCCTGTGCCTCCTGACCCACCTGGTGCTTCCCCACGTGGCCCCATGTGGCATGGCATGCCCCTCCTCTTGGGAACTGTGAGGAATAAACTCTTCTTTCAAGGCGCTTGTCTACCTGCCTATCATCTAAGTACACATGATTAAAACAAGTCCCAGGTACGTTTTAAAACACCTGTTCCTCATGCAGCCTCCCTCCCCATCACCCTGCTCTGTTTTTGTTCTTTGGGGTCTTATCAGCATCTGAAAGTATCTTACACATTGTTGATTTACTGTTTACTATTCCTCACAAGGATGTAGGCGTGCTGCAGGTAGGGGATCTTCTGTCTGTTCAGCATCCTTAGTGCCGGGAACAGAGCCTGGGAATGTGGACAATCAGTCAATGATTCTTATCTGAATGAAGTTTGTAGACACTGAGAGAGGAGTGATGAGAAAATCAAACGAAAGGATGTTTGAGAAACCATTCTGAAAGTTCTAAAATACTATACAATTAAAATGGTGGCTTTACCTGATGGACACCGCTAGTCTCTAAAGTTACACGTTTTCTATAGCATCACAGGCAGGCCTCAGAAGGGCTTTATGGAAGTATTTTTTACCCATTTTCCCGCACGTAAGGCCAAGATATCTATAGTGGTCTCAGAAACAGTTCTTATTAGGGAAAATTATGTCAAGGTGAGCGTGCGGCTCTGGTGCTGTGACCTCTGTATTTTTCCCTCTTCCTGGGCAATTGGACTACAGTTCCCAGCACTCCTTGCAATTCAGTCTAGTCATGTGACCAAGTTCCAGCCAGTAGAATGCGAGTAGAATGATATGTGCCCCTTCCAGGCCTGGCCCCTACAAACGTCCACGGGCAATCCTCCAGGCTCTTTTACATTCCCAGGGGAACTCAGAAACCATGGATGGAAAGTGGAAGTGACACAGAACGAAAGGAGTCTTGAATCCTACAGTATCACTTGGAGAAGTGTCACTCAGTAATCCACAACATTCATTTTGAACTTAACCTGAGTGAGAAAGTTTTACTGAGTTAAACCACTGAGGTTACGTGGACTACCTGTTTTAGCAGCTATTGTTGTCTTCCTTAACCCAGGTGCGTCCAGTGCCCACGTAAAATCTCGTTGGTTCCCAAAATTGTGATGACAGGGGATTTAAAGCCCTCTTCCCACCAGGAGGTGTACTTCTTGCAGCTCAGAGGTTGTGGGAGTCAAGCAAACTCTTTACTAATGAGCTTTTTACTAATGAGGCTTGCCATCCGCTGTGTATCTTCTAGGTCCACCCCTCCTGTGCTCTTCTCTTTATCTGCTGTGGTGTGGGTTCTGCCATGACTCAGCATCTTGCCTTGATGGGGTTAGAAAGGGCAATCTCGAAGAAATGAAATTCATATCTGTCAGTTTGGCAGAGTTTGCAAAAATCTATTGAAATGAAATTGTCTGATATTACTTCTCTGGACCATAGGCAAACGACCAGAAGATGGGGATCTGATTTCCTCCCTAAAATACAACTTGCTCCCCGGGCCCAGCTGTCAGCAAACGGGGAAGGACCGGACTTCACTTGGCACTCTCCAGCATCCTTTCCCTTCCTAACTCTGTTCTCTTCTTCCCATCCCGGGGACCAGGGCTCTGGGGCTGGTCCCCTGGCTGCACCAAGCCTCCAGGTGAAGGTGCCCTCCTTTCTAAGCCCCTCATCCTGCACGCTCCACCCTCTAGGTAGACCAGCCTCTCCTTCATCCTCAGAATCTCTCTCTGGGCCAGCCCCTCAGAGCCCTCGCAATGGTGGAAATAGGCAAATAGACAACATTTGCAGGCAGCTCAGGCTTTTCTCCACCACCCCAGCCAAGGAAAGACCAAAGGAAATGCCTCTAATGGTTTCTCTTTCTGTCCCCGGAGGGCAGGGCAGTGAGTAGCCAGGTTGGGTTTCTGAGGCCCTAAAGACCTGAGGGCAGTTCCTACAATATATATGCCGAGATGTCTCCTTTTGTGATTTCAGCCCAGGCAGGGGGAGGTGGTAGTGCTGGTTCATTCCTTGTATAAAACCTTTGACCTCTGGCATGAAGAGTTCATGAAACTAACTAGCTGTGTGTCTTCTGGCATGTCCCTGGTCTCTGGACTTTTTTTCCGTCTGTACAACATGATAGTGGGTTTCTTAGTGTTTTTTTCCCCCCAAGATTTGAAATGTAATTTATTTTTTTCATAATAGGTTTTTAATGTACTTTGTTGATCTGTTGATTCACTCTCTAGGCAATATGTGACATCTTTCCCTTGATAGATTAGCTGTACTTTAAGAACACTCTTAACCAATTCAATAGTTTAGTCTGCTGCTTTTATTTTTTTATTTTATTTTTTTATTGTGGTAAGAACACTTAAGATGAGATCTGTCCTCTTAGCAGACATTTATGTGCACAATACAATACTGTTTACTATAGGTACGGAGTTGGGCAGCAGATCATCTTGCATAACTGAAATTCTACACCCATGGAACAACAAGTCCCCATTTCTCCCTCCACCCAGCCCCTGGTAACCACCTTCTACTCTTGTTTCTATGAGTTTAACTGTTCTAGATACCTCATGTAAGTGGAATCACGCAATATTTGTCCTTCTGTAATAATGTGGTATATACATACAATAAAATATTATTCAGCCTTTAAAAAGAAGGAAATCTCAGTGTTTTTTGGCTTGTGATTTGAGAGGTCTTAGGAAGTCCTAGGAGCCACCTTGGGGCCCATGTGGGGATGGGCTAATGAACCTGGGGGCTCACACTCCCCCTGACACCCTATTCCTGCTTCCCACAACACTTATGTCCCTTGTGTGTTGGGGGTGCAAAGTAAGAAAGTGTCCTGGACTAGATGATCTGAATATGATGAGTGTCCTCATTTCAAGTGTTTTACTCTATTAGTTAAACACATGTCAGAAAAAATCTTTATTTTTCATTCAAAATGAAAAAAAAACTTGTAGTCACCATTTTTCGCAGTTCTCTCTCGGTTCTAATGTTCTCTGATTGTCTAAAGTGGGACAGGGGCTGAGATCTGCCTTTCCCGGCACATGCTTGGGCAGCACACACCAGGGACAATACCCAGGAGAAATGCCCATCGCAGCTCCGTCCTGATGAGCAGAGTCAAAGAAGGAGTGCTCTGGCAGCCGACCCCGAGCCCTGCTTTCTCACGGCAGATAATCTCCATCTGTGAGGCAACACTCCACAGGGTGAGCGACACGGCACGTGAGGAAGCCAGTAAGGCTGGCTGGTGAGGTGTCACTATGAGATTCTGCTGCGTGAGCGGGTGTCTCAGCCGTCTCTCCTCCTGGTGGTTCACCAGCCCCAAAGAATAAAGCAGTGGGTGCTACCCAAAGCAGCCACGATGGGTAGAAATAAATACCGTGTGTCGCCAATTCCTCTAGAGAAGCGTGGGTGAGAACATGTGTGTTTTGCAAATGTGAACTTGCACTTCGCAGGACCCTGCCGAGTTTACGGAGCCCACAAGGTGGCGCATGAGCTGTAGCGATGTCGGATGGGTCTGCAGAGGAACTGTCAGAGCCGCCTGGCAGGATCCCCTCAGGCAGACCCTTTCTTATGTGTCCTGACCACATCTCAGATTTCTATCCTGAAATATCCCTAGTCTTGTATCCGTCTCTAGTTCTTCTTCTGTGAGAGCAGGGCCCAGCCTTTCTGCTCTTCTTTAACAAATCACGTGGTAACAAAGCACATGGTAAGTGTTTGAACTCTTGAAAAATTCATTTAATCCTTTGGACTCCAACATGTATTGGATTTTATTTTATTTTATTCTATTTTATTTTTTTGTGAGGAAGATCAGCCCTGTGCTAACATCTGCCAATCCTCCTCTTTTTTTGCTGAGGAAGACTGGCCCTGGGCTAACAACCATGCCCATCTTCCCCCACTTTATATGGGACGCTGCCACAGCATGGCTTGCCAAGCAGTGCGTTGGTGCGCGCCCGGGATCCGAACCGGGGAACCCCAGGCCGGCGCAGCTGAGCGCGTGCACTTAACCGCTTGTGCCACCAGGCCGGCCCCTGGATTTTATTTTTAAAGGCCTTACTCACTGAAAATATTAGAGAATGTTTATGGATAAATCACATGTTCAATAAAAGACTTGTATCTAGAATACATAAGGAACTCTCAAAACGCAAAAGCAAACACCCCTATTAGAAAATGGACAAAAGCATGAGCCGACAGTTCATCAACGAGGATATACCTAAGGCAGACAAGGATGTGAAAAGATACACAACTTCATGAGCCGCTAAGGAAGGCAATTCACACCACATGAGATATTGCTACATAGCTATGAAAATGGATGAAATAAAAAATAGTGATAACACCAAATACCGGGAAGAGTGCAGAGGAACTGGCACTCTCATACGTTGCTGGTGGGAATGTAAACTGGTGCAGCTACGTGGAAAAATAGTTCAGCAGCTCCTCTTAAAACTGAAAATGGACCAGCCATACAACCTACCAACGGCACTCTTGGGCATTTATCCCAGAGAAAGGAGAACTTATCTTCACACAGACACTTGTGCACAATGTTCATAGCAGCTTTATTGGAAACACCCCCAAACTGGGAACTCCCAAATGTCCTTCGGTGGATGCACGGTTAAACAAAGGGGTACATCCACACCATGGAGTACTGTTCTGTAGTAAATGGCAATGAATTATTGATATATGCAGTAAGTTGGATGAATTCCCCGGAAATTATACTGAAAGAAAAAAACCAAAAGGATATATACCGCATGATTCTTTTTGTATAAATTTGTAATATAATTCTGAATATTGGAATAACATAATTACAGAAATGGAAAACTGATTGGTGGTTGTCAGGGGTTAGGCATGAGGGGGAGAGGGTAGGTGTGGCTTTAAAGGGGTAACATGAGGGAGCCATGTGGTGATGGCACAGTTAAAAATCTTGACTGTGGTGATGGTTACCCGAAGGCACACATGTGATAAAATGTCATAGAGCTACACAAACACACACAGGTGAGTGCGTGTCCTGGTGAACTCTGAGTGAACTCAGTGGGTGGTACCCATGTCAATTTCCTGGTTTTGATACTGTAGTACAGTCACACAAGACGTTGCTATCCGCGGAAACTGGGTGAAGGGTACACAGGACCTCCCTGTCCGTTTCTTCCTCTAAATCTTTAACTATTCAAAATAGAAAGTTAAAAAATATGCTGGACTCTAAGGTGCAATGCAGACAAAAATGGAAATAAATGAAAATGCTTACCAAAAACAATTTTATGGAAAAAAATTCATGAAAAAATTTATGGAAAGAGCACTGGGCTGGACCTGAGACAGCCTTGGGTTCAGTCGTGTCTTGTCTTTGCTAGCTGCGTGATCCTGGGCAACGCACTTTGCATCTTTGAGCTTTGATTGCCTCTTGATACAGTAGGGATTATAACAACTGCTCTGTCTACTTCCAAGGCTTACTGTAAGGATTCAAGGAGATATTCTATAAAAAGAACCTTTCATAGTGCCTAGAGCATGGTAAATGCTCAATAAATGTTAGTTTTTCCCATAATATGAGTTAAGATTCTCATATTAATTGAAACTTATACATATGGAATGGAAAATACTGACTGTGTTTTCAGGTTTTGGTATTTGAGAGACTATTGGGAAGATTCTCAAGTATAATTTGCTCTTAGAGTCTCTTGGCAAGAGTACTTGTGTGTCTGTGCGTGTGTCTATGTTTGATCACAAGAAAAATATTTACTAGTTAGGACTTTACCGTATCAATAGTTCCACCAAAGGCGATTTGCAGCTTCCTATCACTGATGTCTGTTTTCCGCATCCATCATTACCAGGGGTTCTCCCATGTCACTAAGTAACCATTGTCATAAAATTTACTTGCTTTACCCACAGTGTACCAATAAATGAATTTCCAGAAAACTCTCAGTTGAGTGATAGCTTTTAATAACTTTACCATATCACTTGGGATTGTCTTGATGATAATGTTTGAAGAATTAGATGGGTATTTTGGTGGTGTGGTTTTTACTGCATGTCAAACATCAGCTGGCTACTGTGTTGAATATCTGCCTGTTGTTAAAGAGTTTCTGGAAGATAGCCACCCAGGTTCCCTTTAAGCCTTTCATGAGATATTCAGAAATGACTTATTTTGATAGATCCTGAATCAATTTGTTTTGGTTCTGCCTTTCCAGCTATTCGGGAAGACAGTGGGTCAGTGTGTTGGATATTTCTTTGACATCTAATTTTCTAGCTTCATTGACTTGCCTGATCTAGTTGTAGTAGTTTCTCTTACAGTTCTTATTTGAATCCGTATTCTCTCTTTCGGCTGTCTTTGGAATTCTAGACCTATGGTCTCAGAATTGGAGAAGCTTCCATATATCTAATGAGTAACTTTCCAGTCCAAGGGAGGGCAGAGGGAAGGAAGCTCTTAGGCTTATCACTGCATCCTCACTGATGCACTAACCACAGATGCTTCCTAATGGGGCCACGTGATGATGTTGACTTGAACACAAGTCTGCTTCTGTATGTGGGGATCCTTATTCCTGGTGTTCATTGTGGAAAGCTAGACTGGACCTGCAGCACCCTTGGATGCTTTGGTTACTGCAGCCTCTGTCTCCAAGTCACGATAGCTGTAACTGTCTTCAGCTGTTAAATTCTCTGTTTCCAAACCTGTGGTGTGGTGGCCATCCCAAGATTTTCCTGGTGTCTTTGAATCCAACCTCCTCTCAGAACCGATCTATTAAAAGTCTTTGTTTTCTGATGGAAACATTTCCTTGTTGTAAAAGATATTCAAATTCATAGATTCCAATCAAAGCCAATTGGTTAACGCTTTGCCCTTCTCGAATCCCCTCCAATTGTCTTTTCCTCCTTTATCTATCTCCATGCTCATTTGCACAACAGTTTTTACCTTCTGCATCTGACCCTGTCCCCACCACCCAATACTCTGTGGAAAGGTGTGACATAACTGTGCAGTGGATTGAATTTGCAGGATATTTTCCCAGTGAGACAACAAAGCCCCATTCAGGCAGAGAGCTCTACAGTGTAAAAAATAAATGGGGCTTGTTAACATCAATGCTATTAGCATGTTAACTTACTTTAAAATCGTCTTAATGATGATTAAGTAACAATTGGATGCGGCATTATCAAGGAGTCTCTATGTTTTTGTGTATATTGGCTGGTTCTTAATTGGCTAATTTCTGAGGATGGGGTGTGAAGGCACGAGATGATGAAGTTTGGTTTTTGAAGAGTTGTAACAGAGCTTTTAACATTTTATAACCAAATTTACAAGAAGTAGCTTCTAAAAGATTATTGGGCCTTATGAGCTGACTCCTTTAACAAAAATAATTCAGTTAGTCTTAATTAAATATTTTAACCGAGGTTTTGGTCATTTTCTTTTCATTCAGTTTATTGTACCAGATTGCAAAGTTAAGGAGCATTTTTTTTTTCATTAAACTAATATTCCTTATCCATCAGATAGCTTTTAAAATTCAACTTGAAATAGAGACTTCCTAGCTTAAATTGATCTTGGGCTTGGATTAGCTATTTCTATCCCACATCAACTAAAGGAATTCGAGGGACGTACAGAGTCTAGATCTGTCACCAATATAGACATCTCAAAACATAGAAAGATGTTGCTAAACTAAAAAATGAAACTATGATATTTATCCTAAATACTCACCAAAAATTAACTTGTAGGTATATCCACCCCCTTTCCTCTGTCGCCATCTTGCCCCACAAGTGCCAGATGCTTTATGATAACTCGTTGGGTCCTGTGACAGCTCTTTGAGGTTGGATTATCCATATGTGGTAGATGGGGACACTGAGGCCAAGAATGTTTTTTTTTTTTAATAATTTTATTTACGTATTGCCCCCCCCTTAAAGCCCCAGTAGACAGTTGCATGTCACAGCTGCACATCCTTCCAGCTGCCGCATGTGGGATGCGGCCTCAGCATGGCCGGAGAAGCAGTGCGTCGGTGCGTGCCCGGGATCTGAACCCGGGCTGCCAGCAGCAGAGTGTGCTCACCTAACTGCTAAGCCACGGGGCTGGCCCTGAGGCCAAGAATGTTTAAGGAACCTTCTGGAGATCATTGCTCATACCTAGAGTTTCTCCACACATAGTCCACGGGCCACCTGTGTCAGAATCACATGGGGTTCCAAAATGCAGTTTCTGGGGTCTCAGCCAGAGCTTCAAAATTTTTGGAATTGGAACACCTAAATTTTCGTTTTTTTAACTGCCTCCCTAGGTTGTTCATGTAAACGCCTAAGTCAGATCACTACCTCTATAGCATAGCCATTCCTTGACGTTTGTGAATTCTGCTTAAGTGGATCTGTCTGTTGGAAATTATCGAGAGAATGGGAGCAGTATTTTCTACCCTGAGAATCCAGACCTCGAAGTGTCTCGATACTTTCTGCCTTTAATAATCTTTTATGGTCTGAGCTACTCAAGTTCCCTGTTAACTCCCTATGCACTTTTGACTAACAATGAAGGCTCTTTCGGATATCAGGGCCTTATTCCCTTACACTCATGTCTTCATGAGGGAACTTGCTACTACTTATTAGTCCAAATCCAACAAGAAAACAGAAACCACACCAGGTCTTTGAACAGAGGGAATTCAACATAGGGACTTGGTTACATGGATGACAAAAGACCCGAAAAGTCCAATGGGACGGGGAGGCAATAGAGAGATTAGGAGCAGCAGGGAGATTAACAACAAGATGACACTATCGTGTCCTACCATGTCTGGGGGGACAACGGAAGGAAGCGGTGTGACCAGAATTCAGAAGCTGGGGCCATGTGGCAGGTTCAGAAGCATCTGGGGAGAGGATTTCTGGTGAGAGCTGTAGTCAGGAAGGAGCTGGTGATGCGGCCTGAGGCAGAGTGAGAGGGAGAGAAACGCCTGGCTTCCTCCTCCCCTTGCGCCTGAGTTTCCACAAGCACCTCTCATTGGCCAAATCACCAGAAAGCCACTGGGCAAGGAAGCCTGGGAAACTGAGTTCCCTGAAATACAGAGCAAGTGGGGGAAGAGACAGTAATGGAGCTGAGAGCAAAGAGGCAAGTGGCTGACATGTGCTTCCCCCTCAGGGAGAGGGATGGTCCACTGTTCTCATCTACCCACGGGAGGAAGGGTAACGAACCTGACTAAGCATGGCTAAGTTGGTCCACGTTGGCATCTGGTGAACCACCATTACCTGGGCAGGGCCGTCCGCTCCACCTTCTCTCTTGCCTCTCAGGTCTTCTCACGTCCATGTAGCAAGTGTGCATGCCAGCTCCCAGCTCACGGGCCCAGGCAGGGTCTCCTCATTATCTCATGCAGTCCGGGCCAGGCTGGCCCTAACTTCTAGCTTCAGAGAGGGAGGCGAAATCCAAGCATATAGACCGAGGTAGGCAAGATAATGTTAACGTCCTTATCCTGGGAACCCATGGATATGTCAGGTTACATGGTGAGGGGAATGGAGCCTGCAGATGGAGTTAAGGCTGCTAATCAGCTGAGAGATAATTCTGGATTATCCAGGGTGACCCCATGTCATCACAAGCGTCCTTAAAAGTGGAAGAGGGAGGCAGAGGAAGAGAGCCAGAGGGGAGGTGACTACAGAAGTTAATATGTGATGAAGATTGCGGGTCACATTAATCAGGAAAGGAGCCCCACTTAACTGATCGATCTTACATAACTGGCATCTTATCAGAAGAAGCTAGACCTCCTACGCCAGTCATATGCAAAAATAAATTTCAAATGTATTTAAGATATAAATATAAATATAAAAATAAGAAATTTTAGGATAATATTTTTATTACTCGGGGTAAGGAGGAGTATCTGCTTGAGTAAGACTAGAAACACGAACACATGAAGAAGACTGACTCTCCCGGCCACGTGAAAATGGAAAATCTCTGTGTGGGCAAAGATAACACAAAACAGGTCAAAACAGGAGAGAGAGACTGGAGGAACATACCCGCAGCTCATATAGAAAAGGCTGATGCCCTACTTCACAAGGAGCTCCCACAAATAGACAAGAAGACAGCCAGATAGAACAGAGTTGGAGGATGCTAACCGTGAGGCGATCACAGGTGAGTGAACCCAGTGACCCGTGTGAGAGCTACGCCTCGGCCTGGCCTGGAAGTTCTTGCTCTTTTTAACCCATAGTTTGTGATTTTTACTTTGATTTCTTCTTTGGTCCCAATGTTACATTTGAGTGTTTTATATTTTCTAAGTGGTTAGATTTATTTTCACTATCCTCTTGTCCTTTTCCAGTTTTATTGAGCAATGGTCAGAAAGTGAGTTCTGAAAGATCTGTTTTAGGGAGAACATATGGAAATTGTTTATTAACTAATGAAATTTTTATTAAATATTCCATTAGTACCCAAAAATGTTGATTCTGCTTTTTGAGTGTAAAAATTGTACACATAGTTATTAAATTTTATACAGAGGTTGCTAGTCGTGTTATTGAAATGATTAAATCTCATATTCTCTATTTAACCTAAGACTGAGAAATGTGTTTCGGATTTTCCCAAATTTTCCTTGAATATACATATCTTTTGCTGCAGATATTTTGTTGCTTTATTATGTGCTTAAGGATATGGGACTATTGTGTTTTCTCTGTGAATTATCTCTTTAATCAATATAAAATGACTTCTTTGACCCATTTAAGAACCTTTGCTTTGAAACCTCGTATTCGTGTTGCTATGCCCGCTTCCTCTTGCTGGGATTTTGCTCATATGTCTCACTTACTCCTTTATCTATGAGTGTTTCCTGTTGTGTGGTTTTGGATGAGTCTCTTGTAAACAGCAAGCACTTAAATTGTCAGAATATGCCTTTTAATGGGGAATTTAACCTATTAAGATTACTAATATGTCTCAAGTTATTCCAGGGACCGTATTTTTAGATCTTCTGTTTAAATTTTGAAGGAAAATCACTAGTCAATGGAAATAAGATGTAAAACTTCTAAATTACTAAAGGAAAGATAGAGGAAGTTTTCCGCAATCAAGGAAGCATAAGGAGAGACAAAAATCTACAAGGAGAGCAGGATATTAAACAAAATCTCCAGCTGCCTTCATAGGGCCTTCAGCATGCTTTGCCTTCTCTCCCGTCACCCTGTATAGATTTTCTATGAACCATTTGGAATTTTAGTTATTGATGACTTTTTATTTTATTAATATTCATGTAGAAGTCTATTCTTCAATATTGCACTATTATTATAATTTATAATAATAATAATTATTATTACGTTCACTTAACTGAAAATTTGCTGACTCTGCCTAAAATTACAAGGTACCGTGTATAGCTGAGAAATTGCTGCAGCACCATTGTTGCGAGGTTGCACCATTCACACCTCTAATATAACATATTTATGTATTTATTTCACAATTTTCTAGGAGATGTCAGCAAAATGTCTTGGTGATGGAGCATATTTTGAAACTGGTTCTCTGTTTGTGGCTGTTTGTTTTATTCTAAACAAAGAATCTAATCGTCTGGCGATTCTTAGTTGCCTATTAATTTTTTTCTTACATAGCCAGATTAATCTGGTGTGAATTGCAGCAGGAACTGTGAAAGTCAGTGCCTGGTGGAGAAGATACACCAACGGGAAGCCTCCCCTTCAAGGAGCTGGTCAGGGAACAGCAGCACAGCCTCCTGCTGAGGGCTCCCGTTGACGCCTCCCTCCCGGGTGTTAGCTGGTGCAGCACATGCAGAGGAGAAACAGGTAGGACAAAGGGAACAAGCACCCACTTTATCTAAAGTGATGAGAGTGTCCAATAAGCCCCCAAAGGCAAGGCTGTTTAAACTGTTTTGAAATGTGTACTTTTCTGAATAATTATACTTCCATTAAAAAGCTGAGAAAAAACTGGGTTGGAAAATGAGGCTTAGCCCTGAAGGTAGCTGGGACCTCCCTCAAACTGAAGAGCTCATTTGACAAATCTGTGTTGGATTGAATGACTCCATCTCTGTTGCAGGCAGAGATGCAGGGGGAGAGAGAGAGGACCCCCTCCAGGTGGGCTGTGCACCTGGGCAGAGAGGGGCGTGCGGAGGGGGCAGCAGGGGCCTCTGCTGTTATACACAGTGGGCGGGAAACACCTGTCCTGTTCTTGCTTTCTACACCCAGGAAAACAGGAGTGTCAGGTCCTGACCAATCACATTATTACATCGTCCTGTTGGAGAGAGAAAAAAGATTAAAGTGAGCTCTTATTGGTGAGGGTGGGAAGAACAGGAAACTCGCCTGTGTGGCCAAGGCTCAAATGCTGGGGATCAGACCACGCCTCCTTCACCCCCTCTCCAGCTGAGATCATTTAGGCTGCGCTGTCTGCACTTGTGTCACCATTCCCACCTGTCTACATCCGGCGTCTTTGTACTATCCAGAAGTTTCTCAAACATATTTTCCCATGCTGGCACCCTTCCAGTTTTCCAATGACCCCTAAGTTGTTCTTATTTTATATCTCTTCTATTTCAAGGGGAGTTAGGGAGGAGGAGCTATAAACATGTAGACCTAGGCCACCTTCTTGGACTGAGAAGGTGACAAGGCAGGTGAGACGTGGAATCCGAGGGAGAAGTCGGGGAGACAGAGGACATGAAACCAGCAGCTGACAAACGATTTTGCACCTGGGATGCTCGGGAGAAGACACTGAAGTAGAACCCCTCCCACCTGCAGAGATTTTATAGCCTTGATGTGGAGACAACACGAGCAACTGGAACCATCAGAGACTCAACACACTAGAGTTCAGTGGAGACAAGCTATGCTCTGGTGTGAGGCTTAGATCTCTGCTCTCCATTTCAGCTTCTGTGTTCATATGACTGCCATTCTAGAATTTCTGTATTCTCCTTTCAACTTAATTCTCATCTTTCAAAGGGAGGAACTCGTTCCATGTCCCCTATGGAAATCCTTTCAGACCATTCTTGTCTACACCAGCAATCAGTCCAATGAATACCTTCTGAAGAAATGCCTTTCGTGTATTGGGATACAGCCACGAACATCTCGAGCCTTTCCTTTGAGGAGCGAATGTATTTCTTCTTCTGGATGACTTGAGTGCTTATTGTTTGTTCTGCTCATTTGGCACGTACAGAGACTTATATCATCCTTTAAAACATGTGTACCCCATTAATTCCCAGAGATAGGGACTTCCCACTGTGCTCTGTGTATCTTTCAGGGTACTTGTCTTCCACCCCTCTCTTCCCTGCCCTGGATGCAGGGGAGTTACCTTTCTCAGGACCCCTCGCCCTCTGCCAACAGAGGATCTGGTGCAAGATGGGAGGGTGGAAGGAGAGAAGTCCAGGTCTCCACACCCACATTCCGTTTCAGCCAGCGTCTCCTTGGTCTCCTGCTCTTGTAGGGTAGCCCCTCCCACTGCGGCCCTGACTCAGGCCGGCAGCCCCGCTGCGGCTCGTTCTGCTCCTGGGCCTAGAGACCTGCCTCACGCCTGGGAGTGGGAATGGCACCTACTGGTGCTAATGTCTGGGTTGTCTCATCACCCCCTTTTAGCATCTTGGTTCTTCCAATACCTGTGTTAATTTCCTATATTAAATTCTCTTTATTTGAAATCTTTCCCTAGTTTCTGTTTTCTGAATGGACCCTGAGTGATACAATATTCATCTGGTTTCTCAATAATTCATGTATTGATTAAAAAATAAAATAATTATCTTGCTTCCACATGCCAGGCTCTGTGCTGGATGCTTGGAATTGAAAAATAAGAAGAGAAGTAACTGAATAAATATCTGTCGTCTTGAAATTCAGTGATTGAAAAATGTGTACGAGGGATGTCATTCCTGCCTTGATCCCATGCCACACCCTCAGGCCCTGAATATTTCTGGTATCTTTGTGTTTTGACTGCAAGCCTGAGAATGCTCCCAGGGAAGGGTATTTCAGAGTGTAGACAGCCGTGTGTCCACTAGTGGCTAAATGTCAAATTCTTCATTGGACTTTAGTTCTGGCTCCCGAGTGACTAATCGTGGTGGCAGATGAGGAGTTAAATGTGAATTTTATGTGAGGTTGGAGTTTTACATCAGACAACTCATGGCATCCTGCAAGGAGTGTACTGTGCTCTGAGAGTGTAGAGAATCAATTTACGCTCCACCTCTGGCACTTTCAAGAGTATAATCTCAAATTCCTTTATATTCTTGGAAGAAGAAGGTTCGATATCATTTCATTTCTAAAAATTTCTAGCAGTCAGTGCCCACGTATTCAAAGTGGAATAAAACCCTCACGACAGCTCTGACCCAGCCAGAATGCCAAGGACCACTCAGGAGCCAGCTACCGTATCTTACCCACGACAGGAGCTCCTGATGGGAACTGATTCTGGAAATTGGATAAGGAGGACTCGTCAGACGCTGCTCTGTGCTCTGTGCCGTGAGTCTGCAGGCAGAGCACCGTGTGGCCTCCCACTAACACTCTGCACTGTCCTCATACAGTTTGATGGATTGTTTAGCATTTATCAGCCTCTGAAGCTCCATGCCCAGAAGTGACATTTCTCTGGAATCAAAGCCTCTAAAATCTTAGAGGAGTGCTTGATGTGATGGGTGGGTGATTTATTAGGCTGCTGGGCCATTCGGAGTTTTCTCGACTGTGGTGCAGACGCTGCCTCGTGCCCCGAGTGATGATAAATGATGCTTTCATAGGAACTTGATCTCCGAAAAGGTCTCTCTCAGTCTGGTGAGCTGTACGATTTCTTTGGTGTAGAACAAAGTTCTTAATATTTTTTTTGTGGGGAAGACATGGACCCATTGAGAATTTGATAAAACCTGTGGACACTTCCACTAGAAAAATGTATTTGCACGTAATTTTACATACAGTCTCTCTTAAACTCATAGGTCCATGGGCCCCAGATCAATAACTCCTAATATAGAATATGAACAATTAACGTGTGCTGGAGGAAGTGGAAGGCACTCTATGCGTAAGAGATTTGTCCTGTGATACAGTTCCACACATACTGAAGAGTGACAAAGATTGTGCATTCATGGTCACTGCAAGTTAAAGCTTGTGGTCAGGCAAAAGGCCCACGTTCTCTGTGGTATAGCTTTCTCTGGAGACGGCAGAAGTAGGTGATGTCTGGGGTCTATTTCATCACGAACATTTCCACGTGGCTTCCATTCCTATCACTGCATAGAAATTGGTCTTGTCAAATGTACCAACAACCTCGGTCTTTCTACACCTGATGACATTCTTATTCTTCATCTTTCATGACAGCTTAGCAGCGTCTGACCCCGTTGGTTGCTCCTTCTTTGAAATTTGTTTAATTCTTGACTTCTAGTAGGGTTTTCTACTACTTCTCCGACCCTTTCTCCTCAGTTTCCTTCTCAACTGCCTGCACCATAAATGCTGGGGTGTCCTACAGCTTCATCCTAGATCTTTATTCACCTCTGTCTGTGTTTATTACCTAGATAGTTTCATCCACTTCCATTGCTTTAAAGCTCTCCTGCACACTGATGATTCTAGTCCTGACCATTCTGAGTTCTGATGCATAAGTCCAACCACTTACTTGAAATCCCTGCTTGGCTGAATAAGCATCTCAAAATTAATATGTTGGAGGAAGTTCATGCTTGCAGTAAGGTGCTATTTTGCTAAGGTAGGAGAGATTGGAGAGAACCAGTCTGGGGTTCAGGGGGGAGGTGACCAGTTATCAAGCTAAACACTTACAGAACACTCTTAATTTTCTTTCTTTTCCCTTATGTTGAGCACCCAATCCATCTGAAAAGCAGTCAGAGTTCTATCTCCAAAATAGATCACTCTTCCATTGGCTGTCTCCATTTTTGTTCCTCTAGACCAAGCCACCTTCACCTCTCGCCAGGAGTGATGCAATCACTTCCTCACTGGCCTCTCTGCCTCCTTTCACCTCCCCCAACCATTCTTCCACGAGAACCACAGTGACTTTTCATAAACATAAGTCAGATCACATTACATCATTTACCTTCTAAAACACATCAGGGGCTTCTCATCGTTAGAAAGAAATGGAAGCTCCTTATCACGGCCTCTATGGCCTCCATCACCTGCCTATCGCATGCTCTCAATTATGTACTGCGTTGTAGCCAGCCTCAGTGGTTTTCTTTCTAGTTCTTAAATATGCTAGGCTCTTCTCTTTCTCTGGGCCTAGGGAAGGATTCTAGAGAAAATATGACACATTAATTTTCACATGTACACTGCCTTATCTCTCCAGACAGCAAGCTCCTTGAGAGCAGGGACCCAATTTTATGCTTCTCGTTTTCAACGTCTCCACCTCTGCCTCCGCCTCCTCCATGTGTCTGTATCTGGGACAGTGTCTTGCATTCATTCATTTAACACATTGTTTTTTCAGCACCTACTACGTATCGGGCTCTGTGTTCAGTACTGGAAGTTCAGTAGATGTTAGATGTTGAGATCGTTTCTCTTTTAGTCTAGAAATACGAGCCACTGCAGGGTGAGGATGGGAGTGAGGAGATGCTTGCCGCGATAAATGTGGGAACTGTCAAAGCAAATTTTCAGCTCGGGTAGAATTTTGTCATTCTAACGAATTTTGAAAACTATCACAAGCTAACTTTATTGCTTTGGATTAGTAATCAACTAAATAATGCCTTAGTTTCTTGCAAGAGTAAATATGATTTCCCAAAGTGTGAAATTCACTCCTGGGCTGTCACTGAGAGAATCAAACTTAATGGAAAATAATGATATTCCTAATGAGAATAGACAACAAGCCAGGTAAACCCTTGTTTATCTTCCTTGCCCCATGATAAACATCTTCTACCCAGACTTCAAACAATAAATCAAAGCATGTTAAAGGAAAAAGTACTACTCCTTTAGCAAGAGACTCTTCATTCAGAATTAAACACAACAACTACAAAATGTGAGGTGTGAGGCCATTTGTGTTCGGGTGTTATATTTGGTGTGGAGAACCTGCCTTACATCTTTGCTTCAAAGCTTTGTCTTAAACAATTTTTAAAGCAAGCCTTGCCAGGTTATAACCAAAGCTTCCTTGCTAATGCGAGTGGAATTAGCTACCAGGTGCCAACACTGTCTAGAAGCTCAGCTGGTAGAGTTTATGAGCAAGCGTAAGTCTGCCTAGCACATCTGAAGCTATTAATTATAGAAGAGCAGAGCAATTTGGTTCACTTAGATGGAGCTGGGATGTTCGGTGTTGGTTAACAATCACAAAGGGCTTATGGAAACGAGCGGCGTGGTGTTAGTTATTTAAAAAAATAAGTACTGGGGCCGGCCCCGTGTCTTGGCGGTTAAGTGCTCGCGCTCCGCTACTGGCGGCCCGGGTTCGGATCCCGGGCTCGCACCGACGCACTGCCTCTCCCGCCATGCTGAGGCCACTGTGCACATACAGCAACTAGAAGGATGTGCAGCTGTGACATACAACTATCTACTGGGGCTTTGGGGGAAAAAATAAATAAATAAAATAAAAAAAATAGTACTTTTTTTCTTTTCTGCTAAAATAAAAATAGAAGCAGGGAAGAGGGAAGTTGGGCAAATGTGAACTGTTTCTTGCTGTCAGGGAACTGAGCCTGTACCCTGGGCCTTTAGATGGAGCTGCCTTGAACCTGAGAAGCATAGAAGGTAGAGTTTGCACACAGCAGTGGGGCACGTGCCTGGCTGCAGGACAAGGACACAAAGTAACTATCAGACTGCACATTGAAATATATGATAGTTACAAAAGTGCCCTATTTGGGGGACTGCTATATTTCCAAAACCATGGCAAAGAATGGCTTTATCTTTTAAAAACTCTAGACATTTTCTTAAGAAACAGCTTCAGCCAAATCAGTTTTACTGGTTTAGTTCTTGGCCAAAAGCGGTGTTAGTTTACCTTAAAATGACTCAGGATGACTTTCGACTGCTTCTAAATATCCCATTTGCCCTCAAACCCCAAAGATTTAGCACCAAGAGGGATGCAGAAGTGGCTCCATGGCTGTTCCGACAGGGAAGCTTAAACACTGGCACGCACTATTGCAGCATGGGGGAGATATGCGGAGAGGCTTTCAAAGGGTTTGCTCTGAAGTGACCAGAACTCAGAGACATGAGTTCAAGTATCAGTCAAGCTACAGTATAATCATACGTCCCATACGGATTCAGCAGGTAATGGAAACTAGTATTTTATTTAATCCTTCAGTGAAAACTGGATTGAATTAAGTAATTAATGTTTTGATTTAAGAATGGGAGAGGAGAGTGCCTAAATATTTCCATGTGCGCTGTCTGTTCTTTCCTTAGGTCGACTGAGATCTCTTTATGATTCAATTATCTTAGCATCGTCTTTGGGTCAGGCAGCACAACTGAGTGTGAAGTGCTCTGGTTTCTGGCCCTGTGACTTGGACTTAGTTTCTTGTTCTTTCCTCTGTGCCACGCAAAGTACGAACTACATGTCTCCACGGCAAGGCTACCTTTTCATTGCATAAAATTCAACTCAAATATCTATTATTGAGCACTTTCTGAAGGCTCGAAGCCCATAACTCTATTGCAGGCCTTGCCACGTCCAATCGTGGGTCATTATTTACTCCTCATGAGATGTCAGCCTCAGTAAAGTTGCATCATGTCCTAATTATTTCCCGGCATTGTTAGGATGAATAGTTTATTAAGTTCCTTGTCCATTTTAGCCATCACGTGAACAGGGTCTCGTTATTGCTATTGCGTCACTGCTACCACCTCCTCTTTCGCTCATCTAGTAATAGCTCAGTGCACGTGCCCCCTAAATATCCAGGGAAAATGCCAGTTCTGGCTTTGAAACTGGAAGATGATCCACATGTCCCACCAGGTCCTTGCACGTTTCTCGACGTTACAGAAAACATGGTGAGGGTGATCTAGGTTTTAAAATAAAACAAAACGCAACCGACCTGGCACTTTCCTGTGTTGCTTCCAAACCCTCTTCTCTGACTGCACGAGGGGTGCATCACACCGTTTCTTTCTAACACAGTATGATTCCAGTATCTGGGCAGATCATCTATACTGGTGGACTATTCAGCCAGCAAGCTGAACCATGTGGGTTTGCTTTCCTTCAATACCCATCTTCCAGCTCAATAACTGCAGAAAGCGTCTCAATAAGGAGCAGATTCAGGGGAGGACCTGGCAATCTTGTCGAGTTCCCTGTGTAGCCTCGTCAGTGAGCCCTGTCATTACTAGTCCTCCACCTCCACAGTGACGAAGGGGTGTCATTTTAAATAAAAAAGGCAGGTGAGCCTTCTGAACTGCAGTCTCCCTCCCGCGTGGCCATCTGTCCTCCTTTCCCTCCCCTGTCCTCTCATTCTGTGCCTAATGGTTTCTCATCTGGATGAAAGTCTGCTCCCGACAGCTCCCACGTACACCTGCCTGCGGTGCCAGCCTTCCGCACGCCGATGGAACATCCTGAGCTGCGGCCTCAACAGAGGAGGGGCTCTCTCGCCTCTGACTCACTCGCAGCGTGGGGCTGAGCTTCTTCTATTCCTAATTCATCACGTGGGGACTGGCTTCCCAAGCTGACTTCTAGATTTTTAAAAAACCTCTAACATGACAGGCAACAAGATCAAAAATAGACAAATGCGACCACACCAAACTTAAAAACTTCTGCATGTCAAAGGAAACAATCGACAGAGTGAAAAGGCAACCTATGGGATGGGAGAAAATAATTGCAAATCATATGTCTGATAAAGGGTTAACATCTGCAGTATATAAGGAACTTCTACAACTCAACAACAAAAAAACAAATAACTGAATTTAAAAATGGGCAAGGGACTAGAATAGACATTTCTCGAAAGAAGACATACAAATGGCCAATAAGCACATGAAAAGATGCCCAACATCACTAACCATCAGGGAAATGCAACTCAAAACCACAGTGAGGTATCACCCCACACCCATCAGGATGGCCACTATCAAAGGAACAGAAAATAACACATGTGGTCAAGGATGCAGAGAAGTTGGAAGCCTTCTGCACTGTTGGTGGGAATGTAAATGGTGCAGGTGCTGTGGAAAACAGTATGGAGGTTCATAAAAAAATGTTAAATAGAAGTACCATGTGATCTAGCAATCCCACTTCTGGGTATTCATCCAAAAGAATTGAAATCAGGATCTCAAAGAGATGTTTGCACACTCATATTCAATGGGGCATTTTCACAATAACCAAGAGGTAGAAACAACCCAAATGACCATTGACAGATGAATGGATAAACAAAATGTAGTACAACCATATAATGGAATATTATGCAGGCTTGAAAAAAAGAAAATACTGACACTTGCTACAAAATGGATGAACCTCGAGGACATATTGCTAATGGAAATAAGCCAGACACAAAAGGACAAATACTGTATGTATTCCACTTATATGAGGCATCTAAAGTGGTCAAAATCATAGAAACAGAAAGTAGAATTGTTACCAAGGGCTGAGGGGGGAGGGATGGGAGAATTAGTGTTTAGCGGGTATAGAGTTTCAGTGTTGCAAGATGAAAAAGTTCCAGAGATCTGTTGCACAACAATGTGAATCTATTTGGTTAAGAAGGTAAATTTAATGTTATGTGTTTTTTACCACAAGAAAGCACACACACACACACAAAGTCTCTAACTTTCGGGGTTTTCCTGCCCACAGCGTTGGAAGTCTCCTGTGATGTGGTTAGAAAATTTGAAGACTAGTGATGACTTAAGATGCAAATGTTAGCAGATTGCAAGCAATGAGTAAATAAATTAGTACATGTAGACAGCTTAGAACAGTGCCTGATCCACAGTAAGCACTACATATGTGCTTGCAATCCACATGTCTGCATCCTGAATCATTGCTAATCTAGAAACTTTCCAACCACAGCAAAGTGGACAGGCAGTATACTCCTCTGGCCAAAGCTCTCAGACCAGATGTGGTTCGGAATACAATTTTTTTCCTGATTAGCTTTTTATGGTGCCTATACCACATATACGTTACATTCTCAGCTGCACTCTATAATTAAACACGTTACTATTTCTCCAGAGCAATACATGAATATTCATCAAAAGTGGGAAAATCTAGACTACAAATTACTTCATTTTAGTTCAGACCAGGAGCACTGCCAAAAAGTTATGAAAAAACCCCCTAATTTCTCAGAGCTTTTGGGTTTGGGAATCATGGAGATGGGATTATGGACCTGCGTTACTCATCCCTAGTCTGTAGATGAGGAACCCAAAGCACCCAGAGGCGCCGTCCCTTGCCCGAGGTCGGAGGGCCATCAGAGCAGGGCTTTGGGTGCAGACAGTGTGGCTCCAGACTCTTGCTCTTATCTGATGTATGATACGGACCATTTCGTGAGACTTTGGTGATATGGGGCTCAACTGGAGTTTCTGCCTTTTTTGTTGCTTTCTTTGCACTGAAGATGCTCTGATAACATGGAGGCTGTGTGTGGAGCGGTGGAGTGTGCCGAGGAGGAGCAGCCTTTGGGAACCCTTGAACTTGGCCCCCTTATTTGGGACAGAAGCAGCCTCGGCATTGCCCTTCCTTGTGTCGCCTCCTTCCTTTCTCTCCCATGTGGCTGAGCCCTGGGAACCACTTGAAACCGGTGCTGTTGGTCCCCACTCATAGCCTGTGTCCTACCCCAGAGGCCTGGGGAGGGTCCCTGTGCCCCTGCCTCCACCTGTAAGTGAGCAGGACGGGCTGGGAGTGTTGGAGGGTTAATGCCCTCAGAACAACCATCAACACTGTGGGATGGGAGCTTGGCTGCCTCACCTCTCAATAGGACAGCTCAGAGGGAGATTGAGCCGCTGTCTCTCACAGCCACGATCCCCTCATCAGTGTACCCTCCACTGCCTTTCATCCCTTCCTCGTCTCACTTCCCCTCTCTCTAGTCGGCACTGCGTGTCTGTGACCATGGCCATCAAATGCTATGTGGCTGGAGCTGCCTGTCAGGAATGGGTGTCGTCAGATCCAGCAAGTCATAGGGTTCCACGGGCACCACGGCAATAGGGCCACTTTCTTCCGTCCCAGCAGTGGAGGACGGACCTTCTCACTTTTCCTCACCACTGTGGTAGGACAACCCTCACGCCTGTGATGGATAATCGTTGGGGGTCCATACAGGACAGTTCTGCTTAATTTCAAGGGCAAAGCGTTACTGATAACTTTTCTTACCTCACCTGTGCAAGGCCCTCCACTGCTAGTGACCGGTCGCTGTCCCTGTGTGGGAGGAGGGCAGTTTTCTCTTTTCTCTCGTCAGTATATTTTACACACACAGCAGAACAATATTTCACAATATTAATTTATGACTCATTCCTTTTCTAACCCACAGTTTCCCCATCCATCCACTCTTATAAACAGGTGGCAGGTAACATCTCATTGTCCTTGGGAAGGTGTGTGGGAGAGTTCAAGGTAAAAGTATTGTGTATGGCCACTCCTGTCCTCCCTGCTCAGTGCTTAGGGGAGTTTGGGGCAAACTCAGAGAATCTTGAGGAAACATGTATGGGATCTCTTGAAGGGGTGGAAGGGAGGCAGGAGAAGGGAATGACCAATACTGAGACCCAAAGTGGCCTGGGGCTCCTGTTTCTCAGAATTTCTGCTAGAGAAGCAGCAAGAACCCAGAGAGAATTGGCTACATGGTGCACCTAGAAAGATGAGACTAAGACTCTCTGAAAATGCCCGTGTCCCATCATGGCAGTGGGCAGGACCAGAGGGGGCCAGGCGGACATCTCAGGAGCAGTCTGCGAGGCCTGGTGGCCGAGGACTGACTCCTTTCCTCCACAAGCGCCTGGGCACTTTGGAATACCCTTGAGCTGGGGAAAAAACACAGGGAGATGAGAGAACCCTGGAGAGAACTGAGGTTCTGGTGGAATGGGGGCCTCAGTAAATAATTACTCTGGTTTACCAAAGGAGTTGTTTTTTGTTGTTGTTGCTCACTTGAGTTTATGGACTGAGATTCGTGGCTACCATAGGAGGTGACCGAGTTCAATATCAATAAACAAGCTTAAGCATAACATCGATAGATCACAGACCTTTAAATGCAAGCCCATTCTTTTGAAAACAATACCAGTAATACTCCTGGAGTATAGATAGACAAAGATGAATTATCTTCTCAAAATCCCTACTGTAATCTCTGATGACACTGAGTAGGGAGAGGATTTCAGAATGCTTGCCAGACGCAGGGCGGATAAGAGTGATTGACAGCAGATAAGAAAGGGTGAGTGCAGCGGTGCTAGAGTTGGCTGAAGACAGCAAACTCTCTTCACATTTCATAAGAGGCTTGTAGTGATAATTAAGACACTTTTATGGGACTCTGATTTTGTAAGAGACTCAAACCCCTTCCTAGACAGAGAAGGAGATTAGAATAGCTCCGACTAAGGCTGTGTTGTCCAGGACAGGCGAGGACCATTACAGAAGTTTCAATCAGGACTCACACCTTGCAGGCTTTCGGGAAGACAAACGTGAGTCCTTTCTGCAGGCTCTGAGAGCTGCCAGGCAAAAGGATGCTGGACCTGGGCATACCCCTCAACTAATAGAGACACAGATGCAGAGAAGCCGTGCCTTGGAAGATAACAGACTCCATAGCCAGCTCGGGGAGCTCTGTTAGCCATAGATTGGACCATTTCTAAAGGAGTCACAACAAGATTGCACAAGCTTAAATGTTCATAGTGTTGGTTATTCTTTGAGGGAATATGACTATTTCACGATAGATTCACCCATAAGGAAAACACACACCCAGAAATGCAGAAGCTAATGTGTACTGGAGGCTTGGTAAGGTATGTATGTAGGTGATGTGGGTGCAGGTATTACAGAAGATGGAGGAATGAGAGAATGGAGTCCATCTGGTTTCAAAGAGTCGGCATCCATTCCCCCTGCAGGGTTCCAAGAATGCAAGGGCTTGTCCTGCCTCCTGGAAGAAAAAGGCATGGCAGGGAAATAGCAAGAAACTGCTGAAAGTCTGGGGATGGTGTGGACATGACTATCAAACACAAATCTGCATGGACCAATGACCAAAAATAATTACAGAAAGCAGATGAATTAGCGGCTTCCTATATATCTAGAGCTTACCATGCAGGTACGGAGCAGTAGATGATGTCTCTATTGGACATTAGAAAGATGTGGACATTAGATGTGTGCACATCCTCCTCTCACAGAAAGGGGCTTCTACCAGGTCAAACATTTCTGCCCCTACAATGAGGTTTCACATCCTCTTAGTCTCTCCAGTCTCTTCTGGGTGAAGCAGCACGGGTCAGTTTCCCAGCAGACCCCTTAGCAGGTCCAGATTTCAGGCTGACGTGAGTTCTATTTCTGCCCTACTCAAACTGGGATCTGAGGGTTTTATCTTATTTTTACATTAAAAGAGTCACAAACAGTACTCAAATTTGAGAAATATTGCTGAATACTATATCCTCATTTTGAAGATTCATAATGCAAACCAGTATACTATTAAAGCTCAGAGTGTATTTCCAACACAAAGAAATGAGTTTAGCTTTATTCAACCTAATCTTTCCAAACGTATATAGACTCAGAACACGTTCTTATCAGGACACATTGTTAGTATTATCTGGACCAGGTTCTCCAGAAACATTGGGTTAGGTGAACCCCCAAGTCCTCACACTCGTTCAGTTGCCTCCATAATCAGGTCCACAGATCACTCTTATCTACCACTGCTTTTCCACATAAATCTTCAGATGCGGAGAAATGATTGTCTTACTTTCTGAAACTCCACCTGTCACTATCTTTTGCCAATATATCAGGCTCAAGGATCATTCCTACATCTTTGCTCATGTTATAATTCTCCCAGGAATCTCTCTCCATCGTTTTTACTTAGGTTTTAATGTACAAATTAAGCACTTATCATCTATGAAGGCTTTCCTAATTTCTTCTGTTATTTTGTTAATAATAACGGTTAACACTCCATGACCATTACTATGAACCATAAACTCTAACTAAAGCCCTTTTCATGCATTATTTCACGTAATTATTAGTATTCTATGAGGGTGGGTATATGATTAACTCTCTAGATCTCAGCTTCTTGATCTGTAAAATGAGCATAAAAATCCTTACCTGAGTCTGCACGGCTGGTAAGTAGCAGGGACATGATTCAAACTCACTGCTGTCTGACTTCCGAGCCTGCCCTCCCGACCACCATGCTGTACCCTGTCTTGCAAAAATAATTCTCTTATCCAAATCCCTATAAAGTTTTTGACTGGGCTAGTTTTGGAATTTTGTTATTCATTACCTTTTTAAATTCACTGCTTTATAAATATCCTATCTTTAATCATTTGCAAATTCAGAGCTTAAGTCTTGATGTTAGATATCTCAGAAAATAATTGTTGTTTTCTTCCACGTAGCTGGGGCAATGGCAGCTGCCTAAATCCACGTCCCAGTAAGATACAGAAGACAACACAAAAGAAGAACCTGTAAAACTACTCAAAACCCAGGACGCTGGCATAACGAGAAGACAATGAATGCACAAACTTCAAGTTGCTTTTAAACAAAAAGAAAGAAAGAAAGAAAGAAGGGAAGAAAGAAAGAAATCTTGGTAAGCAATCTCTCAGACTCTTTTGCAAACTTTGCAGGCAAAGGCAGTCTGGTTTAAAAACAAAAAACTGCACAGAAGAGAGAAGAAGGGAGTGAGCAGCAGGTCTAAAATTATTCTAAAACCACAACCACAATGATAATTATCCTAACTGTAAAAATACTGAAAAATTGTGTTAATAGATTACCCCACTGATTATAGGGAAGAGACTTAAAATATACATGATTTGAGGTGGCAGTCTTCAAAAAGCATAGCTTCTGGTGAGAAAAAGACAAAAATAAGGGATAGGCACTTTTGCTGACTGAGTGGTAAAAAATAAAAGAAGTGAAAGGAAAAATTAATGTCCTGAAAGACAAAAAGTAATATAAAAATCAAAGCACACATAGCCACTCCTTGCATCAACAAGAAACTCACTCACTTAGGAAACTAAGCTTTGCGACACAGGCAGAAGAGGACACCATGCCACCAGCGTAGAAATCTTGTAAACCACCACAAATATGCAAAATGAACAGCGTGAAACTAAGTCTATATAAAGTTACCACAAAAATACGAAAAAATGAGAATTAACACATTTCAGCTGTTGAAATTCCTCCCCTAAAGATAACCATGAAGCAAGAGAAGACTGTAGGATGTGGTCCAAATGAATTAAATATAGTCAAACAGACATTTATAATATGAAGAACTGCTTTGAATCAGAAATCAAAAACTAAAAACAAAAATAGACATAAAAACAGAAAAAAATGAAAAAAGAGTTGATTGAACTCAGGAAAGAAATGAAAGAGCAAGATGAAATCATCTCAGAAGTGAAGATGACTCAAATGAAATGTAATAAGAAGCATTGAAGAAATGCAAAAACAAACAAAAAACAAAAACAAAAACAAAAACAAAACAGTCAACACATGAAAATGAGATAAAGGAAGAAATAAAAACAATAAAGAGAATGAGTTTGAATGGGAACATAAGCAAAGAAGAAACAACACACATATAATTGAAGTCACTGATGTAGAAAATCAAACAATGGAACAGAAATAATATATAAATTGTAACCCAAGAAAACCTTATAGACACTCCAAAAAAGACCTGAATTTACACACTGAAAGGGCCCACTGAGTACCCAGAAAAACGAACAAGAAATGATAAACTTCACAACACATCCCAGTAACACTATGAGACTTCGAAGATAAAAATATTCCAAATTTTCAGATAAAAAGGAATAAATAACTTACAAGAGCGAAATAATTAATCTGTAATTAGAATTCTCAGGAACAAACAAAAAGAAAAGCAACAACAGAGTAGAATTTCAAAAACTCAGTGAAAGAAAGTGTGAAAAGTTTATTTTCAAACTGTCTGTGAAGCATAAAGACTACAGACAACAGTAATAGTCTTTATTCAACAACTTGGGGAATTGTGTACCTGTGCCCCCTTTTGAGGGGTCTAAGAGAGGATGAGCTCCATCTAAACAAGAGATGACTTGAAAAACTCCAGCAAGAGGCCCCACGATGTGCACAATAATCTATTTGATTGTATGTATAAGACAAAACAAAGGCGGAAGCAAGAAAGAAAGACTAATATGCAAACGTTACCTTGTTATGAAAAACACAAATAATGTGACTGAAAAACAAGAGGAAAAGATAGAAGGAAAAAGGAAAGAAAAATAATTTATTGTCTTTTAGGAAATAGGTGGGAATTAAAGTATACCATGCAGTACTGGTATATCAGATAGTAAGAGATTAAATAAGAAAAAAGAGAACTAACAGTACCAAAAAGAACACAGGCATAGAGGTAAACACTACAACAAAAATATGAATATTTCTGAGTACAAAAGAATAAAAAATTTAAAAATAAATAGCAAAGCATACATGTCATGCCGAGAAAGGAACAAAGGAAAATAACATAAAACATAATTTATAAAATATTATGACCAAGCTAATATTTGACATGTCAGTCATATCAATAATTTTGAAAGGACTTAACTATTAAACAAAGATCTTTAGTTTGTTCCAAAGTGAAAGACCTAACTATTATCTAACAAGAGACCACTTAGAACAAAGTGATTCAGAAGGGTACAAATACAGTCATGCGTCGCTTAATGGCGGGGATACATTCTGAGAAATGCGTCATTAGGCGATTTCATCTTATGTGAACATTACAGAGTGTTCTTACACAAACCTAAATGTCCTTCACACCTAGGCTATATGGAACTAATCTTACAGGACCACAGTCATATATGTGATCGTCATTGACTGAAATGTCATTATGCAGTGCATGACTGTAAAGAGATGGGCATAGGTATACAAGGCAAATGGAAGCAATGAGAAAGACAAGGTTGCAATCCTCATATCAAAGTAGAATTGAATCCTAAAAACATTAAATGTGACAAACAAGAAAATTTAAAATGCTAAAAACATAATGCGTAATGGAGATATAATAGTAACGATTATGCATACACCCATTAGCAACAGCCACCACTTTCATGAAGCAAAAATGACAGGAGATGCAAGGAGCTATAGACAGAAACACACAGGAGACCTTAACACATCACTTTCAGTACAGGACAGACCAAGCTGACAAAAGTCAGCCAGAATAGAGAAGACCTAACGTATGTATTTTTTTTTATTGTGAAATTTTTGTTGTACATTATTGTTTGTCAGTCACCATATAAGTGCATCCCTCCACCCTTTGTGCGCACTCCCCACCCCCCTAGCCCCTGGTAACCACCAAACAGTTCTATCTGTCCCTGTGTTGGTTTATCTTCCACATATGAGAGAAATCATGCACTGTTTGTCTTTCTCTTTCTGGTTTATTTCACTTAACATAATACTCTCCAGGTCCATCCATGTTGTTGCAAATGGGACGATTTTGTCTTTTTTTATGGCTGAGTTGTATTCCATGGTGTATATATACCACATCTTCTTTATCCAATCATCAGTCAAGGGACACTTGGGTTGCTTCCATGTCTTGGCTATAGTGAATAATGCTGCGATGAACATAGGGGTTCATAAGCCTCTTTGGATTGTTGATTTCAGGTTTGTTGGATAGATACCCAGTAGTGGGATAGCTGGATCGTAAGGTATTTCTATTTTTAATTTTTTGAAGAATCTCCACACTGTTTTCCATAGAAGCTGCACCAGTTTGCATTCCCACCAGTAGTGGATTAGGGTTCCCATTTATCCACAGCCTCTCCAGCATTTGTTGCTTTTTGTCTTGGTGATTATAGCCATTCTAATGGGTGTAAGATGATATCTTAGTGTGGTTTTGATTTGCATTTCCCTGATGATTAGTGATGTTGAGCATCTTTTCATGTGCCTATTGGCCATCTGTATATCTTCTTTGGAGAAGTGTCTGTTCATTTACTCTGCCCATTTTTTGATTGGGTTGTTTGTTTATTTGTTATTCAGTTGTGTGAGTTCTTTATATATTATTATGGAGATTAATCCCTTGTCAGATATATGGTTTGCAAATATTTTTTCCCAGCTGTTGGGTTCCCTATTCATTTTGATCCTGATTTCGTATGCCTTGTAGAAGCTCTTAAATCTGATGAAGTTCTACTTGTTTATTTTTTCTTTTGTTTCCCTTGTCTGAGTAGACATGGAATTCAAAACGGCCCCTTTATGGCTGATGACGAGTAGTGTACTACCTATATTTTCCTCTGGAAGTTTTATAGTTTCAGGTATCACCTTCAGGTTTTTGATCCATTTTGAGTCAATTTTTGTGTATGGCGAAAGAAGATGGTCTACTTTCATTCTTTGGCAAGTGGCTGTCCAGTTTTACCAGCACCATTTATTGAGGAGACTTTCCTTTCTCCACTGTATGTCCTTAGCTCCTTTGTCAAAGATTAGCTGCCTGTAGATATGAGGTTTTATTTCTGGACTTTCAATTCTGTTCCATTGATATGTGTGTCTGTTTTTGCACCAGTACCATGCTGTTTTAATTACTATTGCTTTGTAGTACGTTTTGAAGTCAGGGATTGTGACGCCTCCAGCCTTGTTCTTCTTTTTCAGGATTGCTTTAGCTATACAGGGTCTTTTGTTTCCCCATATGAATGTGAGTATTCTTTGTTCTATTTCTGTGAAGAATGTCCTTGGGATTCTGATCGGGATTGCATTGAATCTGTAGATTGCTTTAGGTAGTATGGACATTTTAACAATGTTTATTCTTCCAATCCAAGTGCATGGAATCTTTTTCCATTTCTTATGTCATCATTGATCTCACTCAATAATGTCTTATAGTTTTCATTGTATAGGTCTTTCACTTCCATGGTTAAATTACTCGTAGATATTTTATTCTTTTTGTTGCAATTGTAAATGGGATTGTCTTCTTGAGTTCTCTTTCTGTTAGGTCGTTGTTGGTATATAGAAATGCAACTGATTTCTGTAAGTGGATTTTGTACCCTGCCACTTGGCTATAGTTGTTGATTATTTCTAATAGTTTTCCAATGGATTCTTTAGGGTTTTCTATATATAAGATCGTGTCATCTGCAAACAGCAAGAGTTTCAATTCTTCGTTGCCTATTTGGATTCCTTTTATTCCTTTTTCTTGCCTAATTGCTCTGACCAGAACCTCCAGTGCTGTGTTGACTAAGAGTGGTGACAGTGGGCACCCTTTTCTTGTCCCTGTTTTCAGAGGGATGGCTTTCAGTTTTTCCCCATTGAGTATGATGTTGGCTGTGGGTTTGTCATATATGACCTTTATTATGTTAAGGTACTTTCCTTCTATACCCATTTTGTTGAGAGTTTTTATCATATGTGTATGTTGGATCTTGTCAAAAGCCTTCTCTGAGAGCTCCCCCCTCCCCGCAAACCGGACCCTGCAGCTCAACCGGCCAGACCAGACCTAGCGATGCGTGGCAGACCAGACCAAGAAATCCGCGACAGACCAGACCAAGAGATCCGTGGCAGACCTGATCAAACGACCGGACCCGTGGATCGCAGCCAGAAAAAAAAAAACAAAAAACAAAAAACAAAACTGCGGATCACAGCAGAAAAACCGGGCAGAGTGCAGGGGGCTTAGACTACACAGCCCTTTACCACCAGACAGTGGCGGCAGGTGGAAATTGCAACCAGAGATTTCCAGGATGAGGAAAAACAAAACCAACACAGGAACCACAATGCAAAAATATGAAATCACCACACCAGAAACAAAATGACAAGCACCCAGAAATCAACCCTGAAGACACAGAAATCCATAATCTAAATGACAGAGATTTCAAAATAGCTATCATAAAAACACTCAACAAAATACGAGACAACACAGACAAACAATTCAATGAGATTAGGAGTTTCTTCACAAAAGAGATTGAAATCATAAAGAAAAACCAATCAGTGCTGATGGAGATGAAGAACACAATGGAGGAGATAAAGGAGAATCTGGAATCTTTAAAGAACAGAGCTGACACTATGGAGGAAAGAATTAGCACTTTAGAGGATAGGGATACAGATATACTCCAGATGGAAGAGGAGAGAGAACTAAGACTAAAAAGAAATGAAGAAAGACTCCGAGAAATATCTGACTCTATTAGAAAATGTAACATAAGAATTATAGGTATTCCTGAGGGAGAAGAGAGGGAAAGAGGAACACAGAGCCTATTCAAGGAAATAATAGCTGAGAATTTCCCAAATCTGGGGAAGGAGCAGGAAATACCAGTAAGCGAAGCCAACAGGACACCTATATATATTAACAGACAAAGGCCTTCACCATGACACCTAGTGGTAAGGCTAGCCAGGGTCAATGACAAAGAAACAATATTAAGGGCAGCTAGACAAAAACAAAAAATAACGTACAAAGGAACTCCCATCAGGCTCTCAGCGGATTTCTCAACAGAAACTTTACAGGCTAGAAGAGACTGGAATGATATATTCAAAATACTGAAAGATAAAAACTTTCAGCCAAGAATACTCTATCCAGCAAAAATATCCTTCAAATATGATGGAGAAATAGTAACTCTCCCAGATAAACAAAAGCTAAGGGAGTTCATGGCCACGAGACCCCCACTACAAGAAATACTCAACAAGGCCCTCAGGCCTGAAAAAAAGAAGAGAAAGGGAACACAAAGCTTGGAGCAAGGAGAAAAGTAGGTAGACAAACTCAGAAAAATAGTAGATCTTTACCGGAATAGGTTAGCAACCGCTTAAATACTAAATTCAAAGAGCAAAGGAAGAAACTCACCAAAAATAAATTTAACCTCATCACTGTAAACACACAGCCACAACACAAGATAGAATAAGGTATAACAAGAACAACTTAGAAGGGGAAGAGGAAAGTGATTGAATTGACTTAGTATAAGGAAATAGGAGGCTATCAGATAATGGACTATCTCATACACAAGATTTTTTGCCCAAACCTCAAGGTAACCACTAAACAAATAATCAAAAGACTTCTCTGCATCTATTGATGTGATCATATGGTTTTTATTCCTCGTTTTGTTAACGTGGTGTATCACATTGATTGATTTGCAGATGTTGAATCATCCCTGTGTCCCTGGTATAAATCCCACTTGATCATGGTGTATGATCTTTTTAATGTATTGCTGTATTCAGTTTGCCAATATTTTGTTGAGGATTTTTGCATCTATGTTCATCAGGGATATTGGTCTGTAGTTTTCCTTCTTAGTATTATCTTTGCCCGCCTTTGCTATCAGGATGATGTTGGCCTCATAGAATGTTTTGGGAAGTGTTCCATCTTCCTCCATTTTTTGTAATAGTTTGAGAAGGATAGGTATTAAGTCTTCTTTGAATGTTTGGTAAAATTCTCCAGAGAAGCCATCTGGTCCTGGACTTTTATTTTTTGGGAGGTTTTTGATTACCGTTTCAATCTCTTTACTTGTGATTGGTCTATTCAGATTCTCTATTTCTTCTTGATTCAGTTTTGGGAGGTTGCATGAGTCTAGGAATTTATCCATTTCTTCTGGATTGTCCAATTTGTTGGCATATAGTTTTTCATAGTATTCTCTTATAATCTATTGTATTTCTGTGGTATCTGTTGTAATTGCTCCTTTTCAATTTCTAATTTTATTTATTTGAGCCTTCTCTCTTTTTTTCTTGGTGAGTCTGGTTAAGGGTTTGTCAATTTTGTTTATTTTCTCAAAGAACCAGCTCTTTGTTTCATTGATCCTTTCTACTGTTTTTCTTTAATTTCAATTTCATTTATTTCTGCTCTGATTTTTATTATTTCCCTCCTTCTGCTGACTTTAGGCTTTGTTTTGTTCTTCTTTTTCTAATTCTTTTAGGAGTAGTTTGAGGTTGCTTATTTGGGCTTTTTCTTGTTTGTTAAGGTGGGCCTGTATTGCTATGAGTTTCCCTCTCAGGACTGCTTTTGCTGCATCCCATATGAGTTGGTATGGTGTATTTTCATTTTCATTTGTCTCCAGATATGCTTTGATTTCTCCTTTCATTTCATCAATGATCCATTGGTTGTTTAGTAGGATGTTGTTGAGTCTCCACAGCTTTGTCACTTTCCCGGTTTTTTCCTTGTAGTTGATTTCTAACCTCATGGCATTGTGGTCTGAAAAGATACTTGTTACGATTTTAATCTTCTTAAATTTATATAAGTATGCCTTGTTTCCCAACATATGGTCTATTCTTGAGAATGTTCCATGTGCGCTTGAGAAGAATGTGTAATCTGCTGTGTTTGGATGGAGTGCTCTGTATATGTCTATTAAGTCCATCTCATGTAGTTTTTTGTTTAGGTCCATTATTTCCTTATTTATTTTCTGTCTGGATGATCTGTCCATTGATGAGAGTGGGGTGTTAAGATCCCCTACTATTATTGTGTTGTTGTTAATATCGCCTTTTAGACTTGTTAATAGTTGCTTTATGTACCTTGGTGCTCTTATATTGGGTGCATATGTATTTAAAAGTGATATGTCTTCTTGGTGGAGTGTCCCTTTTATCATTATATATTGCCCCTCTTTGTCTCTCATGACTTGAAGTCAACTTTGTCTGATATAAGTATGGCAACACCCACTTTCTTTTGTTTGCCATTAGCTTGAAGTATTGTCTTCCATCCTTTCACTCTGAGCCTGTGTTTGTCTTTAGAGCTGAGATGTGTTTCCTGGAGGCAGCATATTGTTGGGTCTTGTTTTGTAATCCATCCCACTACTCTGTGTCTTTTGATTGGAGAGTTCAGTCCCTTTACATTTAGGGTAATTATTGGTATATGGGGGCTTGTTGTTGTTATGTTCTCGCTCTTTTTCTGGTTCTTTGCATTTCTTTTGTTTCTTGTCCTGTGTGTTTCCAACTACCAATTTAGTTTGGTAGTTCTGTATGGGGGTTCTCTTAGTTTTCTTTTTCTTTATTGTGTGTGATTCTGTTCTGGTTATTTGGATAGTGGTTACCATGAGGTTTGTATAAAAAATCTCATGGATGTGATAGTTTATTTTTTGATGGCCTCTTATTCCCTTAGACTAAGTTGATTGGATACCTTTCCTCTTCCCCTTCTGAGTTATTGTCACATCTTATTCCTTCTTGTGTTGTGAGTTCATGTTTAACATGATTAGGTTATATTTATGCTTGCTGCTTACCTTCCCTTGATCTTTGGTTTTATAATTAAGTGTTTGCTAACCTATATTGATAGAGGACTGCAATTTTTCTGGTTTTGTTGATGTATTTTCCTCCTTGTTCAAAACTTTGAATCCTCTTTCTCTTTTTCTTCTCGGGGATGAGGGCCTTCTTGAGCACTTCTTGTAGTGGGGGTCTTGTGGCAATGAACTCTCTTAGCTTTTGTTTATCTGGGATAGTTATTATTTCTCCATCATATCTGAAGGATATTTTTGCTGGATAGAGTATTCTTGGGTGAAACTTTTTGTCCTTCAGAATTTTGAATATATCGTTCTACTCTCTCCTAGCCTGTAAATTTTCTGTTGAGAAATTGGCTGAGAGCCTGAAAGGAAATCCTTTGTATGTTATTTTTTTTTTGTCTAGTTGCCCTTAATATTTTTTCTTTGTAGTTGACTTTTGCCAGCTTCACTACTATATGCCTTGGAGAGGGTCTTTTCGTGTTGATATATTTAGGAGATCTATATATTGCATTCACTGGTATTTCCAACTCCTTCCCCAGGTTTGGGAAGTTCTCAGATATTATTTCTTTGAACAAGTTCTCTACTCCTTTTTCCCTCTCTTCTCCCTCTGGAATACCTATAATCCTTATGTTGGATTTCCTAATTGAGTTGGATATTTCTCAGAGAGTTTCTTCATTTCTTTTTAGTCTTTGTTCTCTTTCCTCCTCCATCTGGAGCATTTCTGCATTACTGTCCTCAATATTGCTAATTCTTTCCTCCATATGGTCAGCTCTGATGCTTAAGGCTTCCATATTTGTCTTTATCCCCTCTATTGTGTTTTTCATCTCTAAGATTTCTGATTTTTTTTTTATAGTTTCAATCTCTTTTGTGAAGAAAATCCTGATTTAATTGAATTGTCTGTCTGTGTTTTCTTATGTTTCATTAAGCTTTTTTATGATGGCTATTTTGAATTCTCTGTCATTAAGGTTATACATTTCTATTCTTTCTGGGTTGACTTCTGGGTGCTTGTCATTTTCCTTTTGGTCTGGAGATTTAATATATTTTTGCATGGTGCCTGTCGGTGTTCGCTTACTTTTCCTCATATATGGCTGCAGTTTCCTCTTGCTGCTGCTGGGTGGGGGTCAAGGGCTGTGTATTCTGGCCCCCCTCAATCTGCAGGCACTCTCATTGGCCCCTTGCTGATCCGAGGCATGGCTGAGTGGAGGCTGCTGGGGGGAAGCATGGGAACAGCTGGAGCTGGAGCATGGGAACAGCTGGGACTGGAGTGCACTAGGCCGAAGCAGCTGGGGCTTGGGTGTGGGTGGGTTGAAGCAGATGCAGCTGAAGTGCCACTCGGCCAAAGAAGCAAGAGCTGGAGCACCACTGGGCCAAAGAAGCTGGAAGTGGAGTGTTCTGGGCTGAAGAAACAGGAGCTATAGTGCTACTGGGCCAAAGAAGCTGGAACTGGAGAGTGCTGGGCTGAAGTTGCTGGTGCCAAGTCAGCTGGAGCCTGAGCACAGGCCAAGCCAAAGCAGCTGGAGCCAGGGGGAGGGGGGTGTGGTCAAGCTGAAGGAGCTGGGGCTGTGGCACAGTGGAGTTGGGGAAGCTGGGGCCATGGCTTGGTTCAGCTGGAGCAGCTGGGGCTGTGGCATGATGGGGCCTGAGCTGCCGCCGCCTCTGGTGCGGGGGTGCAGGCTCGCCCTGTTGCTGGTTGGGTCCGGGCACCTGGGTGCCACTGCCTCTGGGGACGGGGCTGAGCTGAAGCGCTGCTGTGCTGAAGCGCCAGTTGGGCAGACCGGGTGGGGGAGGGTCGCTTACATTTGCCTCCCCATCCCAGAGGTTTCTTGGCTGGCTGTCACTCTCTGCTCTCCTGAGAGGCTAGCTTGTTGAAACTACTCTTGCAACAGTTCCACTCCCTGCATGAGAGGATCCCCTCGGGCTTTGAGGGGTCTTGGAGAGTGCCAGTTTTCACGTGGCGAGCCTCCCCTCCCCCTCCTCTGAGAGCCGTGTGGTTTCAGTCTCTGGGTCGCAGTACTTGGGGAAGGAAGGGAGCTCCTCTTACCTCCTTCCACATACTCTGGGGATTCCAGCACCTCAGTCCTTGGGTGTATGGCTGTCTGGGTGCCTCAGATGTCCCCTGGGTTGTGTGAATAGCTTCTGGTGGAATATGAATGTCCTTTTTGTTGTGTTTTAGAGGGGGAGAGTTAAATGGGGGAAGCTCACTCCGCCATGATGCTGACTTCACTTCAAGACCTAACAGTATTATAGGGAAAATCTGATGGATCCATACTGAAGGAGGCATTCTGATAATAGAGAATACACTGTCTTCTCAAGTTCACATGGTCCATTTACAAAACTTAATTGTATATTAGTAAACATTCATAGACATCAGTTAAGTCCAAAAAGTGAAATATTACAAATTTCTTTGGTTACAGTACAGTAAAATTAGTTTATTAACACAATCCAAAAAGACAAAGGCCCTTCCACCTGGAACAATGTTGTTAAACAACTCTTGGATGAAAAGGGAAGTGCAAGTTGATCTTATAGAATTTCAAAAAAGGACTGATAATTAAAACTACAAGTGATCAGAAGGAAATTCACAGTACTAACGATTATCAATAAAAATGAAAGAATGAAAGTAAACGAATTAAAGAATCAGTTCACAAAACTAGCAATTAAGCAACAAAGCAAACCCCAAGCTAGCACATGATGGGAAATTATCAAGTTAAAAGCAGAAAATAAGAATTTAGAAAACTCTATGCCAAATGAATAAATTGAAACCCTCCTTTTTTTGAAAGTTAATAAATACACAAAGCAACAGTTAACTTGGTTGAAAAAAAAGAAAGCACAAATAAAAAAAATAATTGACAAGGGGCACTCGGGGTTGAAACTCCAGTAGTGAGGGAAGGTTATGCAGGACTGGGCAGAGGAGTAGTTGCAGCTTTGGCCTCAGACAGTCCTGTCTGGAGCTGGGCTGTATCTGCAGATTTCTTCCAGAGTGAGGGAGAGGGCTCACCTTTGGATCCCCGCATCAACAAGTCACTGACAGGTTGTAACCTTGAGTAGGCAGTTCCATGTGGCTGAGGGCAATTCCCAACAGCAGGGCAGCTATGAGCCCTCAGCTCGTGTTCCCAGCAGCTGGGTCTGAGTACATGGTCCTGCAGAGGGGATCTTGGAGGAGCAGCACATACTGTGCAATCATCTTTGTGTTAAAAGGATGGAATCTTCAATCATTCTCTGGTGCTCGGCACATTAATTTTTGACACAACAAACTCCTTGGTTCCCGATAAAAATGGCTTATCTGCCCTCCAAATGAGCTTGTTGGTAAGGAACACACGTGAAATCACCTAAGTGTCTGAAATCCTGAAAGCCATCTGTATTCATTATTGCTGCATAAGAAATTCCTCCAAATCTTAGCAGCTTAAAGCTACAAATGGGCGTGACTTAGCTGGGGGGTCTGGCTCAGGGTCTCTCATGGGGACGCAATCAAGCTGTTGGCCAGGGCTGTGGTCCCCTCAACTGCGGCTGGAGGTCCTTTTTCCAAGCTCACTCACGTGGCTGTTGGGAGGAGGCTGGATTCCTCAGCATGTGGGCCTCTCTGGAGGGCTGTGCCTGCCGTGGCTCCCCCAGAACTAGCTATCCAGGGGGAAGAGAGAGACACCCATGGCGGTACAGCGCTCTCAGCCTGTGAACCACAGTAGGGAAAGAGTGCATTTGTTTCCTAGGACTACCATAACAAAGAACCATGAAATAGGGGGCTAAAACAACAAAAATGTGTTGACTCATAGCACTGGAGCCTAGAAGTCTGAGATCAAGGCGTTGGCAGGGTGAGTTCCTTCTGAAGGCTGTGAGGGAGAATCTGTTCCATGCATCTCCAAGAGCTGCTGATAGTTTGCTGGCAATCTTTGTCATTCCTTGGTTTGTAGATACATCACCGTGATCTCTGCTTTCCTCTTTGCATAGCCTTCTTCCTGTGTGCATGTCTGTTTCTGTGTCCAAATTTCCCCCTTTTCTAAGGACAAATTGGGCCCATGATAATGACTTTATTTTAACTTGACTAGCTCTGTAAAGACCGTATTTCTAAACAAGGTCACATTCACAGGTACTGGGGGTTAGCACTCAGCATCTTTTCTCAGGGGAGGAACACAGTCCTGCATAACAGAGTGGAACTCTGTTTGTTTCAGGGGCTGGCAGGGAAAGGACACCCTTTAGGTTGAGGGCTGGGTGGGATGAAGCTGGGTCAGCAGATAGGGGAACAAACTGGGTGGTGGAATTCACAGGTATTTTCTTGCATATTTCTGCATTTCCAAGATTTCTTGTATCCACGAGGATTAATAACATCTTGTCTGAGAATAGTTCCCGGCTACATTGAGAAGGAATTAAGTATTTTCTCTAGGCCCTGTGACTTTTAGGACTGTTACTAAGATCATCCATAATTAGGAAGTCTCCCGAAGTCTAGAAGCTGTAAGCTAAAGCTTCATTAAACATATGAGCTGAACGCCTACTCCGTCCTACAGGAGTACTGATGAAAAAGGGACTAATAGCAAGGCCTTACCAAATCCAGCTGGAAATTTTATGACTTTTTCTTCCACAGATAAAGTGAAGCTGACTAGTCACTTTTGTGTGAAATCTTTATAAACTGTTGACATTCTGGGTTCAGGAAGCTATTAATATTTCTCTGCTAAGTTTTCACCTAAGAATTCCAAAGAAACTATCCATATTGGTGCTGCTGCTATTTCTACACCAACTTTCACTTGTTGTGGATCAAAGTTTTACACACTGTACCACTGGAATTTACAGATGGTCTTCACTGGCAGCTGCAGAGAGCCAGCTGGGCCTGAGTAAAGAGCAGAGCGTCTACTGGCAGATGAAGGGTCTGAGGTTCATGGTGAATTCAGCCTGTGGAGATCTTGAATCTCATCTGAAACCTTCTGCCTGTGTTCCTGCGGGGACTGGGGAGCCACTGCATGTTCATGAGTGGGAGAAGGGCACTATGTAAGACACTTAGAAGACGTGTTTTTGGTTGTCCTTCATACTAAGCAGAATACCTAGGAAGGATCTCTTGGTTCCATGGCTGCAGTCAGTATATGGGTTCACATGGAAGCAATCCTTCACGGCTGGGCTGCATTCTTTAAGTCCGCAGTGTGAACATTTCTAATCACTCTTAGTTATCTCTCATAAAAGGCCATGGTAATCTTAACGATCTTATCTGTTACACCGTGTGTGTCTGCTGCTGGTTAGGCAAATGGCAGACCAAAGCGCCTGCTCAGAAAAATTAATGCCCTCGTATGTCACCCGCCTGCACAGCCAAAGCACTGGTTCCTTTCTCGCTGATTGACTAATGGTTTTGAGGAAGAAAAGTGATGGATAGAAGGCTTTTCCTAGAAGGGAAAATTGATAAAAGGAACTGACTACCCAAATCTTTTCCATTTCAAGGAGATGGTCTTTCTGCTCAAATTAAACGAGCTTGTCAAAAGAAATAAGAAGGCATGGTCATTGGGGCGGTGGAAGCCAGATACTTAGGAGAGGAAATCGATCTGGAGGTGGGTGGTGTCAGCATTATTACTCTATTATATTGATTGAGATACTTAACTGTCCTGAGCCTAAACCTAACTCCTGGTAGGATTACAATTTTGGTGTGTCTGATTCAAAGCGCACCCTGTTTTATCTCTGCTAACCTGAATCCTTGGTGACAGATACTGTCTTCTCCATGTAAGAAAGTGCTCTGGCAGGCTGAGGTCTGGGGCTGCTCTTGTGTTGGTGCTCTTGGGAGACTTACCGTGCTGGACTCACTGCTTTGGGTCAGGGAAGTTGACCTTTATGGTTTGCTGCAACACGGCTCCCTGATCTTCTGGATTCCAGTTAGGTGTGGACAACAGGAGGCATCGGGAGCAGGAGAGGTTGGGCTCTCTGTCTCTGTCTCTGCCAGGCTGCCCACTGCAGTGACTCTGTCCGTCTACAAAGACCACGGCTCCTCTTGGGGGTACGAGGGAGTCCTCGTCTCCTACAGCACCAGCTCCCGCTCTCCAGATTCTGGTAATGGCTCCTTGCCCTCCCTCCAGACTAGGAATGGTACAGGGTCCCTGCTGTGGTGGCGTCAGGTGCTTCACTGTCTCTTATTGGTTTCCTTCAACCCGAACCCTAGGCAATTGCTATCTCATCAGAGCATCTCACTCTCCAGCCTAAAATTAATTTGCTCTCAAATATAAGCACAGAATAAATGAAAAAAAAATCAAGATATCTTGCACTCTGGTTCCTCGGTTCATCTGTCTTATCTCAGCACTGCCGTGGTTTATACTGTGCGATCTCGGCTCAATGTGTTTTCGTCAGGAGCGTGTTCTGTTTATTCACTAATGGACACCTTTATTTAATTCTCCTCAATTTGATTCTCCGTTTTGAGTGTCCAGACTGTGTCCCGCGGGAACCTGAGACCCCCAATTCACCTGGTCTCATGATAGGTACTCAGCAGTGTGCTGAGGTTGCTTCTGATAACTTTCCCTGGGTTTTCAGCTAGATACGTATCCAGAGTCCCCACAGAGGTGGGAGGGGACAGGAGGGTAAAACTCTCCCCTGATAAAGGGAGGGAGTGGGTTTCCGGGTGGACCTGACAGGTCGTCCCTCCAATCTGGTGGCTCTGTTGGTTGGCGGTTGCTTTATATGAAGTGTGTTCTTCCTCTGACAGAAAGACACTACACATTCTTGACACTGGATAAAGGATACCACTTACTTGCATAGAGGTAGACACACCAGCACCTCAGTCAACGCCTGGCACTGTGGACCTCATGGGTCACATCATCCATCTCTGTCTTCATAGACTTGCAAGTACTCAATACCTATTTGTGGATTACTGTCTTTAAAAATAACTTACATTTCGGGCCGGCCCCGTGGCTTAGCGGTTAAGTGCGTGTGCTCCGCTACTGGCGGCCCGGGTTCGGATCCCGGGCGCGCACCGACACACCGCTTCTCCGGCCATGCTGAGGCCGCATCCCACATACAGCAACTAGAAGGATGTGCAACTACGACATACAACTATCTACTGGGGCTTTGGGGAGAAAAAGGAGGAGGATTGGCAGTAGATGTTAGCTCAGAGCCGGTCTTCCTCAGCAAAAAGAGGAGGATTAGCATGGATGTTAGCTCAGGGCTGATCTTCCTCACACACACAAAAATTAATAACTTACATTTCATCTTTCCAGGTCATGGCAGTCTAATGGGAAAATCCACAGTGCCTACCTCAAGGTTGTCACGTAGAACATGTGCATGTGCATGCTCTGCTTTTTCCTTTATTGGAGAGAATATAATCATTTATTGAGTAAAAATCACACAGTATAAATACCATCACAGGGCTGAGATAAGACAGATTAACTAAGGAACCAGAGTGCAAGACATCTTTAAAAAATTTATTTATTATGTTTAGTTATCATACTTTTATCTTTGGAAGCAAATAAATTTTAATCTGGGGAAGCAAATAAATTTTAATCTGGGGAATGAGGCCTTGTCTGACTGGGCTAGGGAATTAAGTAGGGCTTTATCCTAATGGTAATAATTTTCAGTGTCTTGATTGACTTAAATTATCCAAAACATAGTGTGTAAGAAAATGGAATAAACTTTTTAAGAGAGCCTGTAATGAGTTGGATTTCAAGAGATCTATGTTCCTGCTGCATCTTTCTAATGGATGACCTTTGGTAAAGTCTCATCTTACCTTCCTAGGTATCATTCTTTATATGTTCATTTATTAAATAAATAAGAAGCTTGCACTAGATAATTCAGATGATTTCCGACATCGCATGATTGTGATCATGGGGCTTCTGATCGTCTGAGTAATGTGTTTAAAATTCACTGTTTCTTCTCTTCTTCCTGTCTCTTAGACCCACGCTTCTAAGGGTGGCTGTCGGTAGGCATATTGACGTTAAATTGCCTTTGATGTGCTTCTGGAGTCCTTTGCACTCAGAATCTCTGAGTGCCTGTCCCAGGTCCACGATACAGCATCACTGAGAGGGTGCTGCAGAGAGCTGGGGCGGGAAGGATAAAGACAACAGGTACCCTGCAGAGGCAGGGTGAGGACAAACACCTCTCGCATCTAAGGCACAACAACGCGAACTTGACCGTTTCCAGGAGAGTGGAAAGTTTCCCTTGCTCCCGATCCCCCTGTAGGAGATCTTCTCACTAGGTCATTCATCACTGTGTGTCCTCGAATGAATCACTACAAATACAGAGAGAGTAGCAGCTTCCATACCTAGGGCTGAAAAAAAAAGGCAAACTATTCAATTATGTTGACCTACTGCTATGGATACAAGATTATTTGGGAAACAAAAATACAAACCTTTGGTTTTCTAGCTTTAAGGTGAGCCATAAACGATCCCAAGTGGATATTTGAGCTACTCTCTGAATAAAACTTAATTATGTGAAGTATTTTGGAAAATGTAATGATTCAGCTGCAGGGACTCAATATCCCTCAGAAGTGATCAGCATCCTACTAGTCTTTTAGATCTAATTTGCAAATGGAAAGTGGTTGTGAGTGGATAAATATTATTTAACACTCATTATCACGTACTAAGTTTGCTTAACACTGTACATGGATAGACTAACCCAAGAGCTCATTCGGATGTTTTGTGGGATGTGACAATCACTCCAGGCTTTTCCTTCAAGTCCTGCAGTCAGAACTGTAGGAACTTAAAATTGATTTATGATTATTTTGGAGAAGAGGTCTGGAAGGGAAAGCAACATAGAGGCCAGCAGTGATAAATGGAAGCAAGTTCAATTTTGGGGTTCTCAGGACTTGCCTTGCTTATTTCCAACTCCAAGTGTGTGTTCTGGCTTAACAGCCCTGCCTCCATTCTCTATTTCACAAGTCTGGGGGCCACTGCCAAAGTCCTCCAGCCAAAAGCCGCTAGGAACATGTCCGAGCTGAGAGTTGTTCACCTCATGTAGCAAAGGAGAAGGCGCCTTTGATGGGAACCGTGGGGCATCCACTGAGAGGGTGTTAGAAAAGATTTATAGTGTTTGGGCTCATGCCAGGTGATTTTGGGGATGGTTTAAGGAAGTGAGGCTTTGCTGTGGATTGGTTGTTGTCGGGAAGAAGTGGGAGTGATTCTCTGCTTAGGGAGCTTAATAATCTTATCTGGAAAGCGGGAAGACTAGGCTGAGGCTGATAGTGTTGAAGAAGCTGCAATAACTCCTATTAGCCAGGGTCAAGGGCTGTTCGGCTACCATGTTCACGTTTTGTCCGCCTTCAGACTCGGTTACTGAGGGGTCTTATTTTGTCTTGGTCTCTCATGGCCGCATGCAGACAGCCTTGTCTGGTGTTGATGCTCTGTGCAATCGTCCGTGCTCACCAGGAGGACACCAGGATCTGCACCCAGGCAGCTGCGAGGTCCAGGCCAGCTCCTGGATGTCAGGGCTGCTTTTCCCTGTCTCACCATTTAACTTGTCTAAATCGGGACACTTCTGAGAGTGTAAGGAGGTGCTATTAATGATCATGCTGGGACGCCAGGTGTGACCTGGGACGTCCTCGAGAAACCAGCAGGGACACACGGTCACATTGAAATCCTGCTTGTTTCCTTCCAGCCCGGCTTTCTTCCAAAGACCCCTTCACTCATGCTGTTTTCATCCTGTTAATCAACACCGTCTGCGCTCCCAGCACAGTGTCTCTATCATACACAGGATTTTGTGCTTTCACCAGTCTGGGGCCGGGCAGGAAACAGAATTGCACCAAAGCTCTCAGCCGAGGAGACCCAGTGAAGGCAGCGGTTACAGAGGAGCGGGATCTCAGGGTTAGGGGGGCAGCAGGAATGCTGAGGTTCGCTTTTCGCTGGGCAGGGGAGGAAGCCTCTTACCTGAGCCAGGTGGGGCTGCAGCCAGGCAGGGGCCTCGGGCAGGACAGGGTGCAGAGGCTGGGATGGGCGGATAATCAGCTGCTCAATACGGAAGATTCTACACCGCAGAGAAGCTGTTTTTGCCTTATCTATATTCTCGCTTAGTTCTCCTACAACCTCCAGAGGCGGGTCTAACAGGTCGATCACACCCATTTTACAGAGAAGGATGGTGGGTCCGAGGTCAAGGGGCCCTGAATTCCAGCCCCGTCGACGACAGAACAAGAGCCAGGCGGGACCAGGAAAGGGAGCTCTTTGCCGGGACGCCTGTGGGACGGGCGCTGCCAGACGAAGAGGGAGCAGGTGGTGGGTGGGCTACATTCTCGCCCAGCCACATGCAGCTGCAGTGAAGGGAGTGTTTTCTGAGTGGAATGACATTCAGCAAATGAAAACGGTTTTGACAACCTCTCGGAGAGGAAATGATCGCTGTCACCACCACCTCATGCCTGTCTCCCTCGCTCGCCGTCCTTCCTCCCACCGCTGGTTTGTTTGGAAGGTGAGGACCCAAGGATCTGAGGTTCTGTAGCATTCGTGTAAATCGCATAGAGCTCTCCTGCTGGAAGCAGACGGAGACGGATGGGGAGGGCTGGGATGGACTTGAGCTACCATGAAGAGTGCGGGAAATTCGGATTGGCCCAGATGGAGAACAAGGAACTGCAGAGTGGAAGAGTCTAGGGTCAGAAGGATGTGCCTAGCACACATCCGTGCGTGTGCACATGCGTGTGCACGTGCCTGGATGCACATGTGTATGTGGGTGCACACACACGTGCACGTGTTTGGCAGGATAGGGAAGCAGGCTCTGGACAGTTATCAGGACCAGTAAGTGACCAGCCTGGGGGCCATAAGGTGATCTTACTGAGGTCAGGGAGTGTGCGGTAGGATGTGGGGGGCTCTGCTTGTCGGGAAGAGGAGATTGGACCCGATGTAATAGTAGGATGACTTGTGTCCGGATATCCCTGGACAAGTTTTGTTCTGGGTAATTGTTAATAGCAGCCCCTTTTGCTCTCAGAAGGGTCGCCAGCAAATTATTTGGTCATTCTCTTTAACAGGAAATGGACACCATTGTAGGCTCAAGTGTCCCAAGTTGGACTGCTGAGTCGAGCCAATACCCCAGCTTTCGGTTCCCAGTCCTGCCCAGGAGCCCAACTCGCCTTGACCTTTCACCTTGCTTTTGTCTCTGGGTCCAGGTCCTGATTTTGGCAGAGTATCTTTTGTGTCTCTTTCCCAGACTGTTTGTTGAAGACATGTAGCCCTGTGTTTGCAGAAGATCAAAACTTTGCACTGCCCCAGGCGCCAGGGGCATGGATGTTTCCCATGACTTAATTGTTCATTTTCCTTACCTGTCGCTCGAAAAGATGCGTGTGTCTCCTCCTCAGAGCACGGACTCCCAATGACCTTCTGAGAGGGTGAGAACGCCTGGAGATAGCAGGAAAACAAGGAGGGAGTCAGGTCACTTCCCGGTAATTGTGTATTCACGGGGTGTGAGGGCACACTGCTGTTTCACATTCAGTATGCAAATAGCTCTGAGTCTTGACCAGCTTCAAGGAAAGCTTTGAAAACATCAAAACTGAACTCTGTCTGAAAATGTACTTACAGCACTGTCCCCAGAACGTCCGCGCCTTCAGTCCTGAAGAGCTAAGCATCTCTCAATCAGAAGGGTTTTCTTTCCTCTCTTCCCTGTTATGCATAACAATGACTGAGTGTGGGCTCACGGTTGCTTCTTCACACAGCGAGAGACAATGCAGTGACCCCTGGTACTTCTCCAGACTTGGGACAGTCTTGGAGTAGCTACTTGGCGGCTGTCTTAGAATGCTGCACTTGGCAATCTGAGGGCGTTTAATTAAGCCTCTGTGATCATGAGGATATTAGAATGCAGCCATCTGGGATCCTGGGGCCTTGAGATGGAATCAAACGGATGTTAAAAGCAATCCAAGTGAGGGACCTGAGAGGCATACCAATAACACAGCTATGCTGTTGGGGGTTTTCCACAAAATGTACTATAAGAAAAAAGGAAATAAGACTAATATGCACATTGAAACTTGATTCACAATATGAAACTCAAGTGGCGTTCTGCGTTTGCCAAATTCTGACCCATGCACTTTTTGTTTTCTCTCCTGGTCTTCCCCTGCACCAACATCATGCTGTGTCTAAACTAGCCTATTGCCTTCCATGGGTGGATGGTTTCTCCTAGCCTCTAGGCCACACCATTCTCCACCTGCAGTGCCTCCCTGCCCTCTCCCTCTTCTCATGTCCGAATCACACCTTTTCTCTCTGCCTATGTCTGAGCACCCGCCCCACTCGTCGCTCTGCCTCGTTTGGTGACGGTCAGTGGTGGTGCCACTGCCATCAGAATTGGGTCTGAATGTCCGTCTTCTGTTTAGTAATGGGACACCCTTGGGGGATGAACGACACCTTTTTGAACCTTAGTTTCTTCACGTGTGAACTGTTGGGAGGGGAGCAGGGACAAGCAAGGAGAGTGCCAGGTGCCCTGGTGTATCGCCAGCACCCACTGACCCAGGCCTAAGGGCTGGTCCCTGAGACACGCAGATCAGGGGAAGTGCTCTGAATCCCAGCTTAAATAAAGTGTTTGCTTTGAAATGGTGCGTTCTTCTCGTCCCAGCCCCGCCTTCACCCTGAGTCCGTGTTTCGTTAGCCAAAGTTCATCGACACAATCCATTATTGGAGGGCTGAGCTCCTCTGCTCTTTGATGGACCCAGATGCCAATAGTTTGCCCCTGTGTGAGTCCACCCTTATTTTCTCTGCCTCCAGAGTTCTTTCCTTCCAAGATCTCTTCATGATTTAGGTAGTGTTTTCCAACTATATTTCTGAAAAAAACAAGGATCTGCGCTTGGTCCTTCTGACTTTCTGGAAAATTATTACTAGCTCTTTCTTGATGAGCTGTGTATGCTTTATTTTAGAGATTTTCTGCCCAACATCCAGGCCTGGCCCATTCTGCTGATGAGGGATTGCAATTGAGTATTGTGCTAGCTTAGGGTTGCTTGTGGAATCATTGATTTCTAGGAGGTGAGACTTTCTTGCAGGGGGATGTTGCGTAATTGGAGGCAGTGAATGCTGTCTTACTGGAGGCAATTGTACTATTGTATCCTTTGACTTCTGGCTGCAGAGTTGGTCATTCTGGTTGGTCATGGGCAGGAGTCCTCTAAATGTCTCCTTTGAAAAAATCAAGGAATACTCCATATTGATCGAACTCAATATCCAGCACCTAAAAACAAGATCATGGTTGCTTTTTACTTAATATACATTCAATTTAAAAAAATTAGGTAAGTGTTACATTTTTTTAAAAAAATTATTTTATTAAGGTCACATTCGTTTATAACATTATGTAAATTTCAGGTGTACATCATTATATTTCTGCTTCTGTGTAGACTGCAGCTTGTTCACCACCAAAAGTCTAGTTTCCATATGTCACCATAAGTATATGTCCCTTTACCCCTTTTGCCCTCCCCCCATCCCCTTCCCCTCTGATAACTACCAATATATTCTCCTTATCTATGTGTTTATCTTCCACATATGAGTGAAATCACACGGTATTTGTCTTTCTCTGTCTGACTTATTTCGCTTAGCGTAATACCCTCAATGTCCATCCATATGTATTTGTCCATTCATCCACTGATGGGCACTTGGGTTGCTTCCACGTCTTGGCTATTGTGAATAATGCTGCGATGAACATAAGGGTGCATATATCTTTTTGAATCAGTGATTTTATGATCTTTACATAAATACTCAGTAGTGGAATAGCTGGATCACATGGTATTTCTATTTTTAATTTTTTGAGAAATCCCCATATGGTTTTCCATAGTGGCTGCACCAGTTTGCATTTCCACTAGCCATGTATGAGAGTCCCCTTTTCTCCACATCCTCTCTGACACTTGTTATTTCTTGTCTTTTTAATAATAGCCATGCTGATGGGAGTGAAGGGATATCTCATTGTAGTTTTGATTTGCATTTTCCTAATAGTTAGTGATGTTAATATCTTTGCATGTGTCTGTTGGCCATCTGTATATCTTCTTTGTAAAAATGTCTGTTCATATTCTCTGCCCCTTTTTGATAGGGTTGTTCATTTTTTTGTTGTTGAGTTGTGTGAGTTCTTTATATATTTTGGAAATTGGACCTTTATTGGATATATGATTTGCAAATACTTTCTCCCAGTTGGTGGGTTGTCTTTTCATTTTGTTGATGGTGTCCTTTGCTGTGCAGAAGATTTTTAGTCTGCTGTAGTCCCATTTGTTAATTTTTTCTTTTGTTTCCCTTGCCTGAGGAGACATGGTATTCAAAAAGATACTGCTAAGACTGATGTCAAGGAGCATACTGCCTATGTTTTCTTCTAGGAGTTTTATGGTTTCAGGTCTTACATTCAAGTGTTTAATCCATTTTAAGTTAATTTTGGTGTGTCTGGTATAAGGTAATGGTCTACTTTCATTCTTTTGCAAGTGGCTGTCTAGTTTTCCCAACACCATTTATTGAAGAGACTTTCCTTTCTACATTGTATGTTCTTGGCTCCTTTGTTGAAGATTAGCTGTCCATACATGTGTGGTTTTATTTCTGGGCTCTCAATTCTGTTCCATTGTTCTGTGTGTCTGTTTTTGTGCCACTACCATACTGTTTTGATTACCATAGCTTTGTAGTATATTTTGAATTCAGGGAGTGTGATACCTCCAGCTTGGTTCATTTTTCACAGATTGCTTTAGCTATTTGGAGTCTTTTGTTCTGCCACATAAATTTTAGTATTCTTTGTTCTATTTCTGTGAAGAATGTCATTAGAATTCCTATTTGGATTGTCTTGAATCTGTAGATTGCTTTAGATAATGTGGACATTTTAACTATGTTTATTCTTCCAATCCTTGAGCATGGAATATCTTTCCATTTCTTTATGTCTTCTTTGACTTTTTTCAATAACATCTTATTGTTTTCCGTGTATAGGTCTTTCACCTCCTTGGTTAAATTTATTCCTAGGTATTTTATTCTTATTTTTTCAATTGTAAATGACATTGTATTCTTGATTTCTCTTTCTGCTAGTTCATTGTTAGTGTATAGAAATGCAACTGATTTTTGTATGTTGATTTTGTACTCTGCAACTTTACTGTATTCATTAATTATTTCTAATATTTTTTTGGTGGATTCTTTAGAGTTCTCTATATATAGAATCACGTCATCTGCAAATAGTGACAGTTTTACTTCTTCCTTTCCAATTTGGATCCCCCCCCTTTTTTTCTTTTTCTTGTCTAGTTGCTATGGCTAGGACTGCTAATACTATGTTGAATATGATTAACAAGGATGGGCATCCTTATCTTGTTCCTGTTCTTAGAGGAATAGCTTTCAGTTTTTCACCATTGAGTATGATGTTGGCTGTGGGTTTGTTATAAATGGCCTTTCTTACGTTGAGGTACTTTCCTCCTATACCCATTTTATTGAGAGTTTTTATCATAAATTGATGTTGGATCTTGTCAAATGCTTTCTCTGCATCTATTGAGACTATCATGTGCTTTTTATTCTTCATTTTGTTAATGTAGTATGTCACATTGATTGATTTGTGGATATTGAACCATCCCTGCATCCCTGGTATAAATCCCACTTGGTCATGGTGTATGATCTTTTAATGTATTGTTGTATTTGATTTGCTAATATTTTGTTGAGGATTTCTGCATCTATGTTCATCAGTGATATTGGCCTGTAACTTTCCTTTTTTGTGTTGTCCTTGTCTGGTTTTAGTATCAGGGAAATGTTGGCCTTGTAAAATGAGTTAGGAAGCATCCCGCCTTCTTAAGTTTTTTGGAAGAGTTTGAGAAAGAGTAGTATTAAATCTTATTTGAATATTTGGTAGAATTCACCAGAGAATCTGTCTGGCCCTGGACTTTTGTTTTTTGGGAGGTTTTTGATTACTGTTTTAATCTCTTTACTTGTGATTGGTCTATTCATATTGTCTATTTCTTCTTGATTCAGTTTTGGGAAGTTGTATGATTCTAAGAATTTATCCATTTCTTCTAGGTTATCCAATTTGTTGGCATATAGCTTTTCATAGTATTCTCTTATAATCTTTTGTATTTCTGATTTTATTTACTTGAGCCTTCTCTTTTTTTCTTAGTGAGTCTGGCTAAGGGTTTGTCAATTTTGTTTATCTCTTCAAAGAATCAGCTCTTAATTTTGTTGATCCTTTCTGTTTTTGTTTTTTTAGTCTCTATTCATTTTTTTCTCTTCTGATTTTATTATTTCCTTCCTTCTACTTATTTTGGGCTTTGTTTGTTCTTCTTTTTCTAGTTCTTTTAGTTATAGTGTTAGATTGTTTATTTGAGATTTTTCTTGTTTGTCGAGGTAGGCCTGTATTGCTATAAACTTCCCTCTTAGTACTATTTTGCAGCATCCCATAAGTTTTGGTATGTTGTGTTTTAATTTTTGCTTGTCTCCAGGTATTTTTTGACTTCTCCTTTGATTTCTTCATTGATTCAATAGTTGTTCAGTAGCATGTTGTTTAGTCTCCACATATTTGTGACTTTTCCAGCTTTCTTCTTGTAGTTGATTTCTAGTTTCATGGCATTATGGTCGGAAAATATGCTTAATATGATTTCAATCTTCTTAAATTTATTGAGGATTGTTTTGTTTCCCCACATATGGTCTATCTTTGAGAATGTCCCATGTGCTCTTGAGAAAAATGTATATTCTGCTATTTTTAGATGGCATGTTCTATATATATATCTATTAAGTCCATCTGGTCTAGTGTTTCATTTAAGGTCACTGTTTCCCAGTTGACTTTCTGTCTGCATGATCTATCCATTGATGTAAGTGGGGTGTTAAAGTCCCCTACTATTATTGTGTTACTGTCAATTTCTCCCCTTAGGTCTGTTAATAGTTGCTTTATATACTTTGGTGCTCCTATGCTAGATGGATATATATTAGTAAGTGTTATGTCTTCTTGGTGGTACGTCCCTTTTATCATTATACAATGTCCATCTTTGTTTCTTGATATCTTTTTTGGCTTGAAGTCTGTTTTGTCTAATAGAAGTATGGCTACTCCCCCTTTCTCTTGGTTGCCATTTGCTTGGAGTATCATATTGCATCCCTTCACTCTGAACCTATGTTTGTGTTTATAACTGAGATGTGTTTCCTGGAGGCAGCATATTGTTGGGTCTTGTGTTTTAATCCATCCAGCCACTCTGTGTCTTTTGATTGGAGAATTCAATCCATTAACATTTAGAGTGATTATTGATATATGAGGGCTTAATATTGACATTTTATCTTTTGTTTTCTGGTTGTTCTATATTTCCACTATTTCTTTTTCCTTGCATTTCTGACTACCACTTCTGTTTGGTGGTTTTCTGTGATGTTTTTCTCAGTTTTCTCTTTATTTATGATTTGTGATTCCGTTTTGATTTTTTGTTTTGTGGTTACCATGAGGTTTGTATAAAAGATTTCATAGATGAGATAGTCCTTTTTCTGCTGATAGCATCTTATCTCCATCAGCCTATGCAAGTTCTGTCTTCTTTCTCTGCCCCATCTATGTTTTTGTTGTCACAAATTATCCTGTTTTGTGTAGTGACTTTGTGACCAAATTAAAGTGGTTATAGTTATTTTTGATGCTTTCTTTCCCTCTAGCCTTTATGTTATAATTGCGTACTAATCTATTCTGTTATAGAGCTGCAATTTTCTGATTCTGTGTGTCTATTTATCACCTTGCTCAAAGCTTTGTAAACTTTTGCCTTTTTGTTTCAGGTAGGAGGGTTCCTTTCAACATTTCTTGTAATGTAGGTCTAGTGATGATGAATTCCCTCAGTTTTTGTTTTCTGGGAAAGCTTTTATTGCTCCTTCATATCTGAAAGATAACTTTGCTGGATAGAGTATTCTTGGCTCTCTCTTTTTTTTTTTTGGTGAGGAAGATTAGCCCTGAGCTAACATCCCTTACCAATCCTCCTCTTTTTGCTGAGGAAGGTTGGCTCTGGGCTAACATCTGTACCCATCTTCCTCTGCTTTATATGGGATGCTGCCACAGCACGACTTGACAAGTGGTGCATCAGTCCATGCCTGGGATCTGAACCTGCAAACCCTGGGCTGCCAACGCGGAGTGCGTGAACTTAACCACTACACCAACAGGCTGGCCCCTTGGCTAATAGCTTTTGTTTTTCAATATTTTGAGTATATCATTCCACTCTCTCTTAGTCTGCAGAGTTTCTGCTGAGGATTCTGCTGATAACCCAGTGAGGATTCCTTTGTAAGTTATTTTCTTTTCTCTGGCCACCCTAATATTCCTTCTTTGCCATTGACTTTTGACAGTTTTAACATGATGTGCTGTGGAGAAGGTCTTTTTGCATTGAGATAATTAGGAGTTCTATTAGCTTTATATACTTGTATATCCAGTTCCTTCCTCAGATTTGGGAAGTTCTCAGCTATTATTTATTTGAATAAGCTCTCTGCTCTTTTCTCCCTCTCTTCTCCTTTTGGGATACTGATTATCTTTATGTTGCTTTTTCTAACTGAGTTGGATGTTTCTTGTTGAATTTCTTCATTTTCAAAAAATCTTAGTTCTTTCTCCTCTTCCACTTGAATCATTTCTAGATTTCTATCTTCGAGCTCATTAATTCTGTCTTCCAAATGGTCAGCTCTATTTTCAATGCTTTTTACTTTATTTTTCATCTTATTAATTTGTATTCTTCATTTCCTGAATTTGTATAGTTTTCTTTTCAGAGTTTCAATCTCTTTGGTGAAGTACTCCTTATGTTCATTAATTTTATTCCTGAGATCATGGAACTGTGTTTCTCAGTTTTCTTGTAATTCATTGAGTTTCTTCATGACAGCTATTTTGAATTCTCTGTCAGTTAGATAGCAATCTTCAGTGACTTCAAATTTGGTTTCTGGAGAGTTGTCATTTTCTTTCTGTTCTACTGTGTTACTGTAGTTCTTCATAGTACTTGATGAGTTGATCGTCTTCTAGCACATTTGTGGTAGTAAACATCTTTTTTATTTGGATAAAGCTTTGGTTACTTGGGTTCTGAGCTGTTTCTGGTTCTATTTGAGAGACTGCACTTTTGAGCCTTCACTGCCTCTGCCAGAGGCATTGTCAGTGTCCTCCTTGTGCTGCTTGTGCCTCTAAGGTGTCTTGCTGCTTACAATATCACTGCAGTCTCAGGTGTCACCACCAGGGTCACCAGGCTGTGAGCGCTTTTGCTGCTTCTGGGGTTGCTTGGGTCTCATATTCCCCCACTAGCTATCTGCGGGCTCTCCATGGGCTTGAGTGCTGCTGCCCTGTGTTCCACCTACGCTGCTGCTTCCAGGTTGTCTGGGGGTGCTGGCAGCACTGGTGCCAGGGGTGCTGGATTTGTGGATGTCTTTGTTGCTGCTGGGGGCCTGGGGACCTGGGGAATTGTATGCAGCCCCCATTGCTGGTAAAGCCAGTGTAAGAGGTGCTGCCATGGTGGGGGGCTGGGTCACGAGTTCTACTGTGCTCCCTGATGCCTCAGGTTGCAGATACCACCTGCCACTGATGGGGAGGCAGGGGCTAAGCCACGTGTGAATGTCGTTGCTGTTCATGCAGCCTCTTGTCCCTGGCGTGTGCTGGTTTGCTTTGACACTTCAGGTCAGGACATCCCTCCCCAGCTTGGAAAATCCACATTTTGGAAAATGTTCCCACTGCTGAAAAGACCAATGCCATTGCTGGGGGAGGGGGAGGCGGCTGGGTCACTGGCTCCGCTCTGTGTCCTGAAGCCTCAGGACACACGTACCACCTGCCAATGCTTGGGGGGAGGCTAAGCCATGAGTGCCGTGTCTGTCCCTGCAGCCTCTGTTTGCCAGTATGCACTGCCTGTGTGGGGATCCATGTTTTGGATCACTGCTGCTGGGGGAAGAGGAGGGCTGCTCCCCTAGCTCCACTGACTCCCAGAGGTCCAGTCTACCCACCTTCAGATGTATAGATTCATGGATCTTTCCAGCATTCTGGAGTGCTGTGCATGGAGTCCTTTGTTGATCAATGGATGTACCACTGATTGTAACTTAGAGGCTAGAGATGAAGGGAACAACTCACTCCCCCATGATGCTGATGTCACTCCAAGAATTATTTTTTTATTTAGAAAGTGACAATGTGAAAATTCCCCACTGTAAACAGCTTTCATGTGCTTAGCAAAAGCATGGAAGGAAAGATACATACCAAAATTGAGATGATCATTTTATAAATTTTTTTCTCTCAACACTATATCACAATCAAATGTACCTGATATGTTTAACTTGCCCTTTTAGATTCTCTTGTCCGCTTCCTGGATCCATAGCTGCTTACTATACTTCAGCTGCCAACAGATTCTGCCGCCTGGGGCTGACAGTAACCCCCCCTTAGCTCCCACCAACCAACCTCATGCCCAGCATTGCTGGCTCCTCCTGTTGCTTCTAGTATCTTGTGTGGCTGCAGAAGGGGCTGGATAATGCAATGCATATATGCAGAGGAGTTAACTCCCCATGAGATGAATTTTGAACAATTGGAAACAGAAGATGAGAGGAAGCCAGGAGTGTAGGATAAATTCCCCCTCCTTCCTCTCCTGCTCTGAGATATGTTATCCCTGTATGGCCTGTCCCAGAAACATGACATCTCATGTCAAGTGGCCCGCTGTGTCACAGCAGGACTCATTAGGAAACAATGCCCAGAAAAGTAAACTTTCACCTTGCATTGCTTCCTCATCCTTTGCTACCTGTAGGAGGTTTGAGGGACTTTGGAGCTGGTCCTGGATTAAGATATGACCACAAGGTGGCAGTATCACACACTGCTTTATTTGGGATGCTTGATATGTTTGATATTATGTAGAAATTTCAAATTCCAGGTGAAGGTCAGAGGGGAGAAGATTTGGGGTGCTGAAGTTCCTTCAGGCACTGCGAATCATTCTGTGTTTGATAAAAGCAGAACCGCACAGTCACACAACTCTTACCTAGGAGGATGGGGCAGGAGACCATCAGCTCTTGTCAGGAATCCCACTTAGGTTTGTTCATGGCTTAAGACAAGTCTCACTCACATTTCACCTCTGAAAGAGACACTATTGAGACTCCCCTGTGGGTTCCAAGTGGGAGTGGAGTTTCTAATTCCTGTCTGATGCGATGTCTCCACCCACCAAATATAAATGGATGAAGGACTTAATGTGGCACTGTTTAAAATTTTTGAAAGGAAAATGTGCAATATCTTTTTGACCTTCATTAGGGAAAAGGATTTTTAAACAAAGAACAGAAATGTTCACCATGAAATAGAAGAATGATAAATTTAATTATTTTAACATTAAGAATTTCTACTCATGAAAAGGCATAAAAATGAAAAAAATCACAAACTGAGAAAAGGTATTTGGAACACGTAATTAATAAAGCATTGCTATCAGAATATATTTAAAATTTCTGAAAAACAATAAGAAAAAGACTAAATAGAAAAATGAGCAAAAGACATGGACATTTTACTGTAAAGGGAAAAACAAATGGCCAATAAATATATGAAGATATATTCCATTTAATCATTGATTAGATTGGCAAAATTAAGGAACATTTTAATATTAAATGGCAGAAAGGATGTGAGCCAAGAGCTTGTGGTACTCATTGCTGGTGGGGACGTTATCTGGGACAATTGCTTTAGAAAACAGGATTCATGTTTTCTTGTAAGTTAAACATTTGCAGACCCTGTGATCAGAAGCCATCGAATTCCTATGCATATACTCAAGAAAAATTTGTTGACATGCACAAGGAGACATATACAATACTGTTTATAGCTATTCCTAATAGAGAAAACTGGAAGCAATCCAAATTCCCATTGACAAGAGAACAGATTATAGATTGAACTTGAGAGAAAATTCATCCCTCTAGGGATTGTTTCAAGAATGAGGATCACACCTTTATGCCAGGGATGGGTTCAGATTGCCCTGTGTTAGAGGGATGCATGAGCTGTCAGCTGTCAGCTCCCCCAAAACACCATCAGTAAAACTGTTGAACCAGAAGAGCCAAGTTTATTAGATTTATGGCAGTGAGGGAGAGCATCACCTTGACATCTTAGTAATGTCTCAGAAGGAGAAAGTAAAGGGAGGAGGTTTATGGGATTTCAGCTCCCAGGCTGGATGACTTTACAGTGGATCTATGTGATGGTTAATTTTATGTGTCAGCTTGACTGGTCACAGGGTACCCATATTAAACATTATTTCTGGGTGTGTCTGTGAGGGTGTTTCCAGATGAGATTAGCGTTTGAATAGGTGAACTCAGTAGATTGCCCTCCCCTATGTGGGTGGACCTCATCTAATCCATAGAGGATCCATTGCTGAATAGAGCAAAAAGTGGAGGAATGAGGAATTTGCCCCTTTTTTTCCTGCCTCACTGAATGAGCTGGGACACCTCATCTCATCTTCTCCAGCCCTCAGACTGGGGTTTACAGGATCAGCTCCTCTGGTTCTTGGGCCTTTGGTCTTGGACTGAACTACTCTACTGACTTTCCTGGTTCTCCAGCTTGCAGACAGCATATTGTGGGACTTCTCAGCCTCCATAATTGGGTGAGCCAATTTCTCATAATAAATTTATATTATGATGAATATAGAATAAATATTATGAATTTATAAGTATATGTTATGATGAATTTATCTAATATATACACATACACACAGACACACACACATACAATTCAATCACGTGCTGCATAACATTTCAGTCAACAGCAGACCACATATACGATGGTGGTCCCAGAAGATTAGTACCATATACCCTAGGTGTGTAGTAGGCTAGACTATGTAGGTTTGTGTAAGTACTGTAGGAGAGGGAGAGATTTCCTCCACTCTTCTAGGTTCTTCTGGCTGGTCTAAGAAATAAATTGACATGAGACAGATTAACAGGAGAAAAACAAACAAAAATTTGACAACATGTATACATGAGGAAAACTGAGTAACTCACCAAAATGGCCAAATCTCTCACCTTAAATACTATCCTCAGCCAAAAACAAAAGAAGATGTTGGGGTGGGGAAAGTCAGGTACTTCAAAGGGAAGGAAGGCAAGTCACAGGTAGGTGAAAAGGAGCAAACATTTGGAAAACAAGCGTTTGGCCACACAGAAACAGAAGAACACAGAGGAGAGCCCACAAACAGGCTTTTCTAGGTTCCTCCCTGTCTCATGTTATGCTAAGGTGATAGTGTGCTTCCCAAGACAGGTTTCTTATCTGAATTCTTTCAGGCACTTAAGGGGGAGGTTAACAAGAAAAACCTTGAGTCTTTTGTTTCTTAAAAATAATCAGCCTAAAATAATTCTCATGTCAAAGAAACACATTTTGGGGTGGCAGATTTGTTCCCCTTCAATACACTCTGTGATGTTCACACAAGGGCAAAATCACCTAACGACACATTTCTCAGAAGTATTCCCATCGTTCAGTGATGCACGACTGTGTATATGTATATTGCTGTTTCTGTTTCCCTGGAGAACCCTGACTAATACAGTCTACTATACAGGATACTGAGTGGTAATGGGAAAAGTTTATATTATAACGGCTTTAGACTGATGGGCACAGAGAGGTGAAGGTCTTGAAGAGAGTATTCATGAGCAAGCCGTAAGTCTCGAAAAGTAAGTTTTTTTAGTTGGTTTGTAGAGCTATCTTTCTGGAGCAACGATTCCTTGGAACAAGTATCTGAGATGTTTTTGCTTGACTCCAATATATCGTTTAGGAAGGAACAGGAAAGTATGTTTGTCCCAGAATTTTTAGCCCAGACACAATAAAATGTGTTTGGTCTCAGAACTGTTTGGCACAGCAATAGAATATGTTGGGTTCAGTTCTTGTCCCTCCCCCTCTGACAACTCTTCAGCCTAGTTGGGAGACAGACCATTATCTCATGGGGACATGGTCAATCCTGATCTGTATCACTGTATGCTGTGTCATGCTCACAGGTAGAGTATCTGGTGGGAGTTGTTTCAACATTTCTAAGTGTCAGAAACTCTTGCACTTTTTGTTAAAACATCGGTTGTTGGATCCTTTGATTGGACAGTCGCTGTACAGCAGAGACTTAAGATCACACATTTGAGCACTAGGACACAAACACTATGAGAAGGATTATGGTCAGAGCGTGTAATCCATATTTAAGCCAAATTAAACGAAATACCCAAATTAAACAAAAAGAAGAGCTCTCATCCCCAATCTGAAGAGCTACATGAAAGTTCTGGCTAAATTACCTAATTTCATGACATCTTTCTTTCCTAGACCTTTTTGTCGTATTAAAAATCCAAGAGAGATCTGTAGATATGTAAGTACCAGTCCTTCCCACAAGGCAGTATATGTTCCACCTCGAGAGGCCAGTCCATATCTGAACAGCTCTATTTTGAACCATCACCTGTCCACTTTCATAGAACTCCTCTAGAGAGAGGATTATCCTGGAGGCAGGAATCAGCGCACAGAGAAAACAGATTCCTATACAATTTATGGGTCATGGGCAACAGGCTTTTGTGCTACAAATCCAAAACCAGTCATTAGGGGCAATCTGATGATATGTTTCAGCCAAAAAAACATCCAATGATATATTACCATGTTCTAGTATGGTAAAGTTTTGAAACCACTCATCAAGTGTGGTTCTTGGCAGGTGACAGACTTTTTAGAAGAGAGATGACCAGATAGATTTAAAGCAAAAGAGCTTAGATTTGATCCTAAGAAGTGCCCCTTTCTCACAGCGTCTGTAAAAGTGAGATAGCTTCCAAATATACGGCAACTGTTCCCTAGCTGTTTTTCAGACTGTCTTTCTGTAAAAGCTCAATCACAAAGGCATCTCCTATGAAAGGCACTTGAATGCTGTTTCTGTGGAGACAGAAAACTCTCTTTCTATGCACAATATGATAGAGGATTTTGGATTTCTGCCTGCCTGTCCTGTTGTGTTGCTTGCAATCTAAAAAGAACTTAGTAGTTGAGTCCAATTACCAAGAAATCCAACTGACTTACTAAAAGAAAGTGGTGTCAAAGGAAGCTGGAGGCACAGATAGGGAAGTGAATACAAACCAATGGTTCATTTGCTTATATCTTTTGGCTAAGTTACTAATAAATTATATTTCCATATTGGACTCATACCAAAGAATCACTAAGGATGCAAAATTATACATTAATGATAAGGATCTTACATGAACCACAGTTAACAGAACAAAAAGTCTCTTAACAATCCAGAACCTTACAGTAAGTAAAGATTAAAAAATATAGTAAACAAAAGCATGCAAATTAAAGCTTGAGAGTCTGTGGCTCCAATGATCTGAGTCTTGCTCTATGGGTCTTGGGCTGAATTTGTCTACTTTACGTGGATGCCTACTTGATTGGAAAGTCTTTAATGGAAGCCGTTTTCTTTCAGATACTCTCCAAAAGATACCTGCTTTTGGAGAATTCCAAGTAATCTTCAGTTTGAGGTCTCAATATGGGACAGATTTTCAATGACTGGAAAATGTCAATGTCTTTTTTTTTTTTTAAGAGGGGAAGGCAAATGTGTATCCAAGTATCAAACTCTTGAGCTTTTCCTCCTGTGCTCCTTAAGAGTATCTGATAAGATTGTGTCCATCAGGTTTGAGGGCCATCTTTCTCAGGTGTCTTTTAAGGAAATCAATTTTTCAAGTTTTAGATTATGCCATCTGCAAGTAAAGAGATTATCTTCAAAATCTCCTTGGTGTCCCAGACAGAGGTTTACAATCGAGGAAGGCGAGGTGTAGTTAAGCAATTTTGAACAGGTGTTCTCTGGTGACCCAGTGAGTCAAGGTGATGATTTTCCCCACCGTTAGTTCCCTTAAAGGTAGACTCTGTTACTGCAGCATTTCCCCTCTTCCGTTTAGTCTTCCTAAGTTAACATACCAATCGGGCCACTTATGCATGTTGCAGGTTCTCAGAAGTTTCCATGAAGCCTGTCGTTTTACTCCAAAATATTTTGAAAGGTCAGGTTCATTTTCTGGAATATAGAAATTTAAGGAACAGGTCAAGATTTTCTATTTTTAGATTACTAATCTCAAACTCACTGATAAAGAAATGAAATATGTCTTCAAAAGGTTGTTATGCTTTGTGAGATTTTGTTCAATTAAGTCTTGGTTCATTGAAGGTGCTACAAATATGCGTGGCTCATTACTGACAATTATAAAAATATCCAAAATCGTATCTCTACATTATGAGTCATCTGATTCCCCTAGGATGGTCTTGATATCCCTTCTACATACTGAAAACATTGTGTGATATGCAGGGACCTACTTTCTTGTTTCTAGTCTGGTCTGCATTGTCTTGATAATGACATCCTCAGCACTGACTGAGCCTGGCTCATAGTGAGCCCTCAGAGTACATTTGCAGAAGACATTTTATAGTGTGTGATGTTTCCACATTAGTCACGCACACCATTGGGTTGTCTGATATTCCAATGGGTTTTCTGAGTCTCCAATGTGTCCTTGCCGTGATTTGCTGGCCTCTCACCAGTACACACTTAGCTTTGTTTGTGAGATATTTTCTCAGCCATATTCTTCTGTTATAGGGTGTGTTATTTGTCAGGACTGTGTGAGTGTAGGGTGGTAATGCAGCTAAGACTGCTGTGTATCATCCAGTCTGCTTGTGTGGCTGCTTTTCATCTATTTTTCATCCAATTTTGTTCAAATGAGGAACCTTTCATTTCCCTGATGAGACGGAGCCTCCTTAGTTGTCTTCTTAAGCTCTGTCACCCTTCTCCTTCTAGGCTGTCAGATGGGGCGCACTTCCACAACTGTATTTGTGCCTTTGTCAAAACACAATCTCTGCCAAAAAACGTTACCATCTGGATCACATATGACAGGGAGTTCTGTTGTTATAAGTTGCCATAGGTTTGTTTTTCAGAGTGACATTTCATTGAGGAATGTGATACTTAGATTAGGGTGGAAAAGAAAAGATTTTATAGACTTTTTTCATCAAGTTGCTGCATTTCCATGTTTTTCACTTTACTATTGAAATTCTTTAGATTTCAGCTCAGAATTTTCTTATGATATAAAATGACAATAATTAACTAATAATGATAATAAAATTGCGACACAGCTACCAACCTACATTTGCATGGCCCCTTTTCTTTTTGAGGTGTCTTTGCATGAATCAATTAATTTGATCCTCATAACCGCTTTCTGAGGAAGAAAGAGTTGGAAAGGTTGTCGGCATTTGAATGTGAGGAAACCAAGGCCCAGGAAGGGTAACTGAATTGCTCAAGGTCAATCAATAAATAGTAAGTGATAGTTGCTTCAGCATTTGAACACACTCAGATATCCTCCATCAGAAAAACTAACCAAACCACATCTTTGATCTCTTTTTTTCCAATCACTGTCTTTACTACTTTCTCTATGTCTTCCTTTTCAGGGTAGATTCTCAGAAATATTAACCTGGGTAACTCAGGAAACACACAGCTTAAACATTATTCTCAGAGCCAACATTGTATTCTCCACACATGGACACGTGCGTTTCTGGAACGAGCTATATCCTGATAACACGTACCAGTGTATATATATATATATTTTTTTTGCTGAGGAAGATTTGTCCTGAGCTAACATCCATGCCAATCTTCCTCCACTTTGTATGTGGGACGCTGCCACAGCATGGCCACTGATGAGTGTTGTAGGTCCACACCTGGGAACCGAACTCGAGCTGCCAAAGTGGAGTATGCCGAACTTAACCAGTAGGCCATGGGGCCGGCCCCACCAGTGTATATTTTTACCATTCAGATTTATTGAGATACAATTTATATACAGTAAAATTCACCTTTTTTTAAGTGTACAATTCTATCAATTTTGACAGGTGTACACAGTTTTTAATCACCAATATAATCAAGCGATAAAATATTTTCATCACCCCAACCTTGAAGGCATTATGTTAAGTGAAATAAGTCAGACAGAAAAAGACAAATACTATATGATCTCACTTATACGTGGAATCCAAAAATGCTGAACTCAGAGAAACGGAGAGTAGAGTGGTGGTCACCAGGGGCTGGGGGGTGGGGAAATGGGAGATATTGGTCAAAGGGTAAGAACCTCCAGTTATAGCAAGTCTGGGGGTCTAATGTGTAGCATGTTGATTATAGCTAGTAATACGGTATCCTATACTTGCATGTTGCTAAGAGAGTAGATCTTAAATGTTCTCCCCACAAAAAAGAAATGGTAACTACGTGATGAGATGGAGGGGTTAGCTGATGCTATGGTGGTACTCAGTTTGCAATATATGAATGTATCAAATCAACACATTGTGCACCTTAAACTCACACCATGTTATATGTCTGTTGTGTCTCAATAAAGCTGGGAAAAAATTTAAAGATAGATAATTTAAAAGTTTAACTGTCCTGAATTATTTTTCTTGTTTTGTTTTCTTTGGAGCCACAGTTTATTATATGTTTCGATTTTACAAATGGTATCAGAACCCATTCTCTCTGGATGAAGTGCTTTATGATGGCCTCTTCCCTGGCTTTGTATTAAGGGATCTGAACCCCTTTTGATTATTAACGTATTTGACTTTGAATACATTCTCTAGTAAACTAAAAAAAAAATACTTACATGTAAGATTTTGTTTTGAGTGGCACTGCAGGTTATTATTATCTTATGATTGCAGAATTTGTTTTGTTCAAATAGAAAATCCACTGGGGCATTGGAAATAAGAAAAGCATAATAAATGTCACATACGAATCTATATTATCGGCCTCCGTGTGAATGCAAAACAACTTGCTGTCACACGAGGCTTGTACTTCAAGATTTGTTGTATTCTTGCTCACCATCTGAGCTGCTAGTGAATGCTGCTGTTGCTTAGTGATTTTATAGGATTTTCATTAAGTCTTTACACATTTCTTAATATAATGATATAGATTGTGGGTAAACTTAAAGCTATATGTAATGCTATTTAACAGAATATATTAAGTTTGAGACAATCACATTATACAAATATACTGAATGAGTTCCTAATCTGGATCTATGGTTAGCAAAGCAGAATTTCATTTTGACATACAGTGCACTACTTTTGCCTTTGTGTGCCAGATTCCGGCTATTTCTGTAATAAATACAAAGCAGATAATTCAATTTAAAAGTAAAGGTTTGAGGGGGCCGGCCTGGTGGTGCAAGCAGTTAAGCATGCACGCTCTGCCGCAGCGGCCCGGGGTTTGCCGGTTCGGATCCCAGGCGTGCACCGACGCACCGCTTGTCGAGCCATGCTGCAGCGGCGTCCCATATAAAGTGGAGGGAGATGGGCATGGATGTTAGCCCAGGGCCAGTCTTCTTCAGCAAAAAAAAAAAAAAGAGGAGGATTGGCAGATGTTAGCTCAAGGCTGATCTTCCTCACCAAAAAGTAAATAAATAAATAAAGGTTTGACAACTATGAAAGCATTTTATGAAGCCCTTCTATAGTGGCAACGATTTTCCCTGTAAAGTTTGTACATTCGGGCACTAGAGAAATCTTTTTTAAAATATAAGTATTTAGTGCAAATTCGTTTTAATCTCTCTCCTTTTGTTTTAGTGACTACTTTGGGAGTTAGATTAAAATGACATTCTGCAAAATATCTCGTTGTTTGTAAGACTATTGCTAGTTCTATGAAACTCTCAGCATGATGTTAAAGAGAAATTGCCCTGGACAGGGTGAGCAGACAGAAGTTGATTTTATTCCCATATGGCTGAGAGCAACAGGGAGGGTGCGGACCAGATTTGGATACTCAGATCCCCTGAAACCAAGGGCAGGGGAGTTTTTAGGAGCTGGGGTGGGGTTCTAGGCGATCTGTGTTTGCTAAATGGCTTCCCCCAAAGGAAAAGCAAACTTCCTCGTATCTTCCCGACAGGAGGAGCAAGGTGCCCACTGGAAAGTTAACTCCTACTCTCCCCCAGAGACCGGTGGTACAGGGATGCCTGTCTTCCCAGATGGTGACATTTCAAAGGGATGGCTCCTAGGTCCTTGAGAATGTTCCTGAGTTGTAAAACTGGTAAGAGGCTTTAAAAAAGATTGATGTCTCAAGGGGTAGAGAAAGGATTTACAATGGCAAGTTTTCTGAAGTAAATACTCTAAGACAGGGAGGTCACGAAGAAGCTTGTCTGAGGTTCAGGCCATCTCGGTCAGTGGTGTCACCTGTGAAGCTCCGGGTTGGTCCTTCCTTCCACCCCTGATTTCAGTGATGCAGACACGGGACATGATACACGAGATAGGTTGGGACCTCTGCCTCTGGGAGAGGCTTCTTCACCTCCTCCTTGTTTTCATGTTGTTTTTTCTCACTGCTGTGATAGTCTCCCTGTTCTGGTTATTGGACTATGTTCTCAGTCCCAAGCCCTCCCTTCTATGCTCTCTGTTTGGTGGTGCTGGGTCTGGGGTTCTGTAAGCCATATTTCTGCTTTGCCAGGGGGTCCCTAGCGAACTGGGAAGAATCTGCAGTGGGGAGACCTGGGGAAGGACTGCAGCCTGAGAAGGAGGAAGGGCCGCACTCGTTCCAGTCTCTTCCTCGTGCTTTCCTGTCTGGCTCCACTCCTGGGAGCAGTCCACCACCAGTGCTTCATCATCCCGGCAGCACCGGGGGACCGATTGAGCTCCTCACTCCCCAGGGCAACAGAAACAAGAAGTACGGCTGCAAGGACTGCGCTGTCACCTTGCAAACTGGCTTTCTTCTTTCTTATTAGATAACTCCAGACCTCAGCTCAAACAGCAGAGCGGTTTCTCTGAGATGCTGCCTCTTCTGTAGTTTGTATGCAAAGCATCCAATCAGATCAAAGGGTCAATTTATCAACTGGAGGAAAGATGATATCCATTTAAAGTGTTAATATGTCCAGGACACTCCTCCGCATGTCCCCTCCATCAGGAAATGGTGTGTGCTTTGATGCTTCTAACCTCAGCCTAATATTTTGTTTATTAAGCTAAATTCATCATAGTGTCTCTGTATACCAAAGAGATTTAAAATTAAGTATGCAAGTGTTGGCAACATTTTTCACCTGGCCGAGCTCAACACATGCCAACATAACATGCTAATAGCCCCTAAGGGGAGGGCACTTGCCATCAGTGAACACGTCACTGGGTAGAATATGGAGTGACTGCCAATGCATCCTTCTAATTTATAGATTGTTGTTAGATAATTTCTGACATCTCTGCCCCTCTCTATGTATATTTCTCTTTGTCTACCCTTGGAGACTCTATTTTGTTATGATCAATTGATAGACAACTTAGCGTTCTTGTGTTTAAGTTCTTGGAATACTAAATGGCAGTTAAATTTTTTTAAAAAAAATTTGGTTTACATGAGATATATCCTCCTTCCTGTCATATCAAAATGTGTGAGCTCAAATATATTTCTGTCATCTGCTTTTGTTTCTTGTCTATCAAATTGAACTTCCAACTACATTGCGGCACTATTCACAATAGCCAACATGTGGAAACAACCTAAATGTCCATTGACAGATGAATGGATTTAAAAAAAGTGATATATACATACAATGGAATATTATTCAGCTTTAAAAAAAGAAGAGAACCCTACTATATATGCCAGCAGAGACAGCCCTTGAGGATATTATGCAAAGTGAAATAAGTTAGTCACGGAAGGACAAATACTGCACGAGTCCACTTATATGACACATCTAAAATAGTCAAACTCATGGAAACAAAGAATAGAATGGTGGTTTCCAGGGGCTGAGATGAGGGGGAGATGGGGAACTGCTAATCAACAAGTACAAAATTTCAGTTATGCAAGGTGAATAAGTTCTAGAGATCTGCTGTACAACATTGTGCCTATAGATAACAATACTGTATTGTACACTTAAAAGCCTGTGGTGGGTAGACCTCATGTCAGGTGTTCTTACCACAATTAAAAAAATAAAAGAGTTTTGTCGTCTTTAAAGAATGGTTCCATATAACTGTCTAGATCTTTTTTTTAATGTGAGTTTTGGTAATAAATTTCTGACATATAAAAAGAGAGATATGAGTTTGAGAGGGAAGGAAGTTGAAAATGAAAAATACTATTTTCTGGTCCTAAGACAGAATAGTTATCGGAGATCATTCCCTTGTGAAACATTTCTAAAATGGTGCTAAGCCAAGGGGAATATATACCAAAATTTAGAGCTAAAATGGATGTTAAAGACTAATCCATGGCTTTGTCAATTATAAAGGCCATTTTGGATGAAATGGTAGTCTTGTGTGTGGGAAGCAAAGATGTTGAGCATCCGTTAGAATGATAGAGTTGATCGCTGGAGTGGACTCCAATACGGGAGGAAGAGCGAGGAGTCTGAGGTCGGATGTACTTGGATTTGAATCCTGGCTCTGCCATTGGAAGCTGTAGATTCCCAGGAGAGTTACTTAACTTCTTGGGCCACACTTTCTTCATCTGTTAAGTGAGGGTAGTTATGCCTACTGGATTTGGTGTGAGGGTGAGCAATAATATACACAAAGCCCTGGCACCAAGCCTAATCCGTAGGAGGTACTGGATAAGTGGAGTTAGGTGGAGTAAAGAAAGTACCACCAAGGAATAGCTATAAGACTTCAAAATAAATACAGAGGAGACTTTTAAGAATAATTATATCAGGAGAATTAAGCAGAAGAAAATTCACTAAAATGAGTGTTACTCTTATGGACACCAAGTGAGAGTTATGGATTTCTAACTATGTCATAAAAGGTATAATAAGACATCATCAAGAGAGTAAAAAAAATATATCACAAGGAACAACTTTGAATCATTATATAAAGCAATGGAAAATCCAAATTAAGGAATAGCGATGGAGACAGGATTGTAAAAATGAACCGAGTACTGGACTTAAAATGAGTATCCACAGAAAAGATTTGAATCTCAGCCTCTGGCTAAGAAAAAGAACAGGAATAAAGAATGAAAGTCCTCTGCACACATCTATTAGCTTCCATTTGCCTTTTCTTCCCAAATGTCATGGGATCATAATGAGGCCAGTGATTCTAATTATGTCTTACAGTACACAAGACTATTCTTCTCTTAAAGAATATGAACAATCGCACAGAACAGCTCATTCATTTGAGCTGTTTACTTAACCCAGTTGTTCTAAACTTAATCCTAAACCTTTTGAAAGGACTAAGATTTTATCTGAGGGATAGTCTCTGTAGGATTCCAATGAGACAGAAACTTTATAGTTTTAGTTAAAGGGACAGACTTGGCAAAATGGACATTGTGAAACATCTACAAATATAATTTGTTATAATATATATCATTACCTTTAAAAACATCTGTCATACATAATCTCATTTTATTCTCACATCTTGTCCATTTTATAGATGAGAGAGCTGAAAAGCAGATGTCACAGAGGTTGGTCCTATGATTTGAATTTCTGTTTAAAGTCAAGCTTGCTCCAAACCCATGCACTGTCTATTCTTCTGTAGCAAATCTGGTCTTAGGGTCTTCTTTGGCTTTCTTTTTCTCCAGACACCACTGTCTTCCTTTTTCCTCTCAGTGCCCCGCCCCTAGACGGGGTTGCATCCTGTGTCCCATTCATTACCTGCTCAGGTGCTAACTAAAATGCCACACCAGTGGTTGTGACTCCAAGATATATTAGCATTTTTGTCAGAAATTCTTGAAGATAAAAATATTCTTTAGTGATTCCTATTCAAGATAGTCACCTGAGTTCAGATGTTTATCTTCCTTCCCTGTACAAATCACATTCAAGTTAGTATAAAGAAATACAAAAAGCATTTCATGTGAGAGCTCCGTGAGTAGAGCAGAGGGGCATTTCTGAAAGGTGGGAAGAGGCTGAGATGACACCAGCCGGTGGACAAAGCAGAGGAAGCTTCAGTGTGAATGACCTGAGGAGAAATTACTGGTGGGGTGGGAGCTGGTCTCACTGGTAGGACTCCGGGAAAGGTCCGGGTGCAATTGAAACAGTGCTTAAGACATTGACCAGCTTAAACTAGTTTGGCTTCCTTAAAACAGGTTGTTGATGAATCAAACCTTGTTCCATAACAGAGACAGCACTGCACACGTGCCAGGTGGGAACCCATGGCCCCATGAGGACCTCAGAAACAAGAATCTTCAGAAATGTTGCTACCAGGGCTCTTTACAAAGACAAAGGGAGAAGTTCTTCAAGGAAAATGCGACTTCTAGCAGCCCAAGAAGCTTGATTACCGTACATGGACTGATTCGAGACTAGCCAATCAGCTTCTGCCAAGTTTGAAATTCCCCTAACTCCTTAAATTTTGCACTGAATCCTGGACTGGGGAGACAGATTTGAAAGCCTTGCCTTCCGTCTCCTCACCAGTCGACTCTGCAATAAAAGCTTTGTCTTTTCTCAAAAGCCAGTGCCATAGTATTGGCTTCTATGCACATTAGGCAGCAAGCCCTTGCTAAGTAACAGAACCAACAGGTGTGCACAGGTGCACAGGTGAGTGGCAGGGGATACAATTCACACTGAAGAGTTCAACTTCTACCTGCAGAGCGGCTCTACCATTGGCCTACCCAAAACCTGTTGAGACCCTGATAGCAGGTATTTAGACCCAGGCACAAAACAGTGACATAGTTTCTAAAGACACTCTGGAGCCCCTGGGGTTCTGGGATAAGATAAGTTTATCCTGATTGCCTGGTGCTGTGAAGCGGAGCCTGTTAAGTCTGCCATATGACACACCTCACATGTAACACACAGAGCTCGCAGTGACTCCTCGTTAAGGTGTGAATCAGCAGCAGCTGCAACCCACTCCAGTTACCTAGTCTACCTAATCAAATCATTAGTTTATACATAAGAATGGATAACCAAGGGTCACCACACAAATGTTCACCTTGGTTTCTTTTGTGATATTTATTTTACTCAAAAAGAACAGTTAATACAGAGGAAATTGATCACTTGGAGGCTACCATTGAAATAGTATTCTTAATGTTTATTGTTGCCTGAATTTACTTTGAGGAAATATTGCATTCCGTACAAAGAACATTCTATGAATAGGGTAAAGTTCTTATATTTGAAGAATATGATTGCTGAAATGAGCGATTCGGTGCTGGGGTGAAAGAAAATGTTATGAAAATCTTTCAGAGCAGAGAGCAGGATGGCAGTGAGATGGAAGATACGATAGAGGAGCTGATGCCTGGAAGGGTCAATTTATGGAATTGATTGTATAATGGGAGTTCAAGAAAGAGAGAAGAGAAAAATATAGAGGAGAGGAAATAAGAGATGATAGGAGAAAATTTCCCTGAGTTGAAAAAAGATGGAATTCTTCACTTGAAAGGGCCCTTGAATACCAACCAATATGAGTGGAAGAGAACCCAATAGTGAGACATAGCCTCATTAAAATGTAAGAAACCAGGAATAAAGCCAAGTTTCTAAGAGCTTCAGAGAGAAGAAAACCAAGCACAGTTTTTCTGTAAAATGAGAATATGACAGTATTAGTATCAGGCTTCTCATCATCAGCACTGTTGTGAGAAAACAAGATAGGGAAAAAATTTAATATCTAGAATTCCTTTTTTTTTTTGTGAGTAAGATTAGCCCTGAGCTAACATCTCATACCAATCCTCCTCTTTTTCCAAGGAAGATTGGCCCTGGGCTAACATCCGTGCCCATCTTCCTCTACTTTATATGGGACGCCGCCACAGCATGGCTTGACAAGCGGTGCGTCGGTGCACGCCCGGGATCTGAACCTGCAAACCCCGGGCGCTGAAGCGGAGCGCGTGCACTTAACCGCTACGCCACCAGGCGGGTTCAAATATCTAGAATTCTTTACCAGTCAAAATAGCAAATGATAAGGCAAAATGAAGGCATTTCCAGTCACGTAAAGTCTCAGAAAAATTTTTCTTGTCTCTTCCTTATGGACAGAAAAAGGACCAAGAATATGCTCCAGCAAAATGCAAGTCATTCACGTAACAGTGAATGCATCCTTAGTGTGCAGGATGGAGCAGTCCCGGGATCCAGGGGCGCAGAGGGCCTGGAAGACACCGAGTCCTGATTGGAGTCTGAAAATAAGGGACTCTGAGGGCAAAGTTTAAAGATTGAAGCAAGGAGTATGGCTGAGAAATTGAGGATCATATGGAGGAGTGGTGTCATGTCTTCTTTTGTACTTAGCAACTCTAGAAAAACTGTAGTTTTCAAGGAAGTTATATCCCAGGTTGAAGCACACTTAAACATAGCCAGATTTTGAGCAGGTCATGAGGGTAAGAAAGGAAAATTAGTTTTTTCTAGATTCTCGGGATAGATTATATTGTGTGGCGCTGTTTTAATAGTGCAGATTACATTTTATTCTCTATAGGACTCGTCGAACTACTTGGTTCTATGGTAACTAGTCTTTGTACCATCAGTGTTGTAAAGAATGCTATTTTGATTTTTAAGTTTTAAAAACAATTTACAGACAAAGTATAGAAGACATTTACATGTTATTCTGTATCTCCAGTTATTAATCTTAACACTGTAATAGTAATTATATTTCTGCATGGATTTGGGAAGTGAAATGAAGGAGGGAAGCTAGAAGAAACCATAGAGGCATCGGGTTCCTTATTTAATATAATGGAGACTCCAGAGATAACAGAGTTGAGGGATCCAACAATAGAGGTTGAAGCGTTGTTAAGTTATGGACTAATCAGTGGTGGAACTGAAACTTGTAAGATGTCAAAAGTCAGGAGAAACAGCAAGGAGAAACAAAGAGCAGTAAAAAAAGAAAATGAGCTAATATCCCAGTGGGCAGTCAGCAGATGCTGTTTAAAATTCGTAAATCAGATACACGTGATGAACACGCCTTGAGAGGCTGCAGACGGAGTGTCACAGGCAGACTCTGGAGCCAGGTCCTACCTTGTAGGGTCCTTGTGAGGCCTTATGAGTCACCATGTATAAATGCATGTGCTATGTAGAACTCGTGAAATATGTAATATGTGTTCACTATTATTAAGGGGCATTATAAATATGACCCTCAGATTGCCTCTGGTTGTCATCTTTAAAATGCCAAATAGAAATTATTAGAGCAGTTACCTTTGGAACATGGAGTCCATGTGGCCGTGAGTGAGGAGGTGGGGATCTATGGCAGAAGATGTTGAATCTTTACTATAACGTTTCTCTACTGTTTGAAATTTCATCATATACGTGTAACATTATTATTAGTATAACATAAAGTATTTCTTTGGGTCTTAAGGACGTTAGTCTATAATTTTGTAGGTACTGCAGATACTGGGCATTTGGGAGCCTACTCACTTCATCTTGCAAGAAATAACTGGCACAGCATAGAGAGCCTGTGAAACAGAAGTATTTTTGTGTTCGGAGACTGGAGGAACGACAAGACAGAGACAGAGGTCAGGATGGCACTGTGTCGTGGCTTCCCCTGGTTTCCCCACCCGTGAGTAAGAATTCTGGAGCATGAGACATTTCTCTATCACTTAATGAACAGGGATGGCACGACTCTGGGCAGAAGGCAAAACATGCGGCAGTTCTGGTAGCTCAAGGGTTTGGCAATCTGGTTGAAGAAACGTTCTTTTGAGGATCTGTGACCGTTGACTTGGTTTGACCGGAGAACTACAGGATTGGGGCTTGGTTCTGAATCGAATGCATGAGACACCCTGAGTATCTGGGTTGACCCGATGAGCTTTGATGTTGCTGAGAACCCAGGTAGAGCCGTAGACGGTGGAATGGAAGTAGAAATGCTCATGTGACCTTCGATGTTCCACAGGTGTGTGAGGCCTGGGGATGTGCACGTTCCTGTCCTAACCCCGTTACTCTCTCCCTCCTGGAGCATTGTTCCAGGTTGCCAATTAGTTTTCTTGCCTCCAGGCTCATCTGAATGAACCTGTCCTGAGCACAGGAGCCAGAGTATCTTTCTAAAATGCAGATCTGATAGGGATGGTATATAGAAATATTGTATTCTTGGTTGTTTGCAGGAAAATTCCTTTAATGAAAAAGACTCACCGCAGTAGAGAATGTGTCCTGGTAAGTCCACTGTGTGAAAGCAGCATCTAAAGCTGTGTGTGTGTAAGAGAAGAAATAAAGGAGGGAGGAGTAAGGAAAGTCAGCATAGTATGAGGAGAGAGGGAACCACCACCCCCTTCAGGCTTCACAGTAAAAGACACTTCTCTTTTCTCCCAAATTTCCTCAATATTGAAAAAATGACAAAGATTGATATTTTTGACCACAGGGACCTTGCTGACTGGCTTAATAATTGACAGCCACCCATTCTGCTTTACTTGTCAGGCCAGCCCTAAATGGGGAGACAGGTTGTTGAATTCTTGGACTTTCTCTCTCTCTGAACATTCTAGGCTGGTTATTCCTTATTATCAGGAGCTTTGATAAGTGGCTGTAGCATAGGTTATGAGGTCATTAACACCAATGTTCCTCTTGTAAAACCCCTGGTGCTTCCTGGAGAACCACTGTTCCCTTCGGGCGTGGATGTTCTGGAAGAAGGAGATGATGGGGAGGGAAACTGGACCATAATGTCACGGCAGGTGGGCACCTTTGTGTCATTCAGAGCTGGCACCCAGTGAGGGTGATGTGCGGGCACTAACTTATGCCCCACCAACACAAAATGCTTTAGAGATTTTTCTTCTAACCGCTTATCCTTCCAGTGGCCTGTCTCCAGGAAGCATGCTCATCTGAGTTTGGTAACCTCAGTAACTTCACTTTTGCCCTCTTAATGGTGTAGTTTAGAAATTCATTAGTTTATCATGTTAGGTAACTTTGCAAACTGTCATTAAATATGTCATAAAATATGTCATTAAATATGACAGAATAGATAAGTTGAGAGGGACGAGGATTAAGTGTGAGCTGAAACTTTCATTATAGAGGCTTTAATGAGTGGGTAGGAAATGTTGAAATGATGTGGGAAAGTGCAATTACTCAATCGCTTTGTCTTAAACTTATCCTGAACCATCTGCTCTCAACCTTACTAACAAATGGCCTAGTGTCCTTACAGTTGGGACTAGGAGTCTTCAATTCCATTCCATTCAATCCTAAAATAAACAAAACTAAACCTGTTTTTGAGCTCCTATCCTGTGCCAGTCAATGAGAAATACTCAGGAGACTCGTGGTCGGTTAGTACACCTGGTAATAACTGTGTGATATAATGCACAGGTGTTGGGGCTGGGGGCTCAGCCACCCAGCTGGTGTAGAATAGGATGGGGAAGGGGGAGACTAACCTGGCTGCAGGTCTAACCCCATTGTGCACAGTTGGGAAATCCTGGGGACAGTGTGCAAAGTATTTGGCAATCTCAGCTATGATCCTGGTAGGTGTTTGTATCAGGGAGAGCCCTAATCTACAGGAAGAGCATGGCAGCAGGGGCAACTGAGCACAGGAAATACCTGAGGTCAGATGGTCAGGAGCATTGTGGTTCCAGGTGATCAGCACATTCCTAGCACGGCCCTGATCTGGTCTTTGAGCCATTTGAGCAGTATCTTTTGAAAAGGCTTATATTCTGCTCCCAGGCATTATGAGTTGTCTGTATGGTTGACAGTACCAACCTCTAAATCTTTGTTCTTCAAAGAGGAGACCTATTAGAATTATTGAAACAATATGTGACACATATAAATGTTTATAGGGTTGTAATATGCAAATTTGGGCAGTTTCCCTCCCCTTTCTTTGCTGCACCAGAAAAATGGAAGGCAAACATCTCCCCTTGCCTCATGAGATGGCTGGAACTGTAAGCCCATTCTGGTTTGGAGGAAAGATACACTAATTTGTCTTCAGTTCCAGGGTTTATGAGCCGTCAAAGTCTACTGTGAAAGAATAGATGTAGGGAGGTAGAGCTTAGCACCCTAGGCATAGACTTGCCATTCTGTCCAAGACCTCCGTGTCCAGTCCTGACTTAGAGCAGGTCTGCAGGCCTGGAGGGAGTGAGGAGGCAGGAACAGTGGGCATCTAGCAGGAGAGCACCTGGACAGGTGATGACTGTCTCGTGCCTCGGCACTGTGTCAGATCAGGGACTTTGAAATTATCATGGGGCAGAGATGGGCAAGAATGGCAGGGGTTGGATTGTAGCTCACACCACTTCAGAAAGATGAGAGCTCATCACTGAGACTAAGTTGATTGCAGAAAATAAGGAAATTTGGTACTTCTTGGACAAGTGTTCACACCCCCAAAGATCCAATTGTCTCAGTGTCTAACACACATTGCAACATCCCTGGTGAAGGTCTTGCCTTCCTTCACTGTAATCGACGTTTTGTGGGTTTGGACTACTTTTCCTCTTAGACTATAGTCAGAGAGGGTTCAGGGGTCATAATTGCACTTTGTTAGGCCACATGCATTTCATAATTTCCCAATTAGCTGTTTTTGGTCACATGTTTAAATTCCTGCACAATTGGGAAATGCCAACCGAAAGATCCACCTTTCACTAATTGATCACTCTTCTGCAGGTGAAATGCATTTCCTCTGGCAACAAATGGAGGAGTGGTGAGGCCTGCTCTTGGGGGGACGTGAGCCATTGAGGTGGGGCGGGAAAAATCCATCACTGGTTGCCATTATAGCTTTAGCAGTGGCTGGACTTAGGGAAGGCTGTTTCAAAGAGATAGTTGTAAAACATGACCAAGCCCCAACAAGCTAGAGTGTGTCACAGACCGGCAGAGGAACATCGCTTGGGCATATATGTTTAGGGAAGTCACGAAGTGAAGATTCCACGTAATCTTATTTCCCATAGCAAGCCTCTCTTCATTCTATTTATAGTAATCACTGCTTAATTGTGTTGAGTTATATTCAGGACCAAGATATCTCACAACACTCCACATGCTGCTGGGCATTCTTTCAGAGAACAGTTGATAAACTTGATTGCAAAAGAGCTGGTAAGTGATGTCTCCTTCCCATGGCAGTGGTGGCAGCTCCAGCTTTCTATCTAATCAAATTAGTTCCTCTCTGCACTCAAATGAGTCAGAAGCAATCACCTAATCTGCACCTGATAAGCAAATGCAAACACTCATGGTGTGATGCTAATAGGACAAGATGTGAAGGCCGCTAGTATAATACAGACATATCATTTGGATATAATAAGCCATTAGATAAATAGTGCATATAGATTATCTGTCTTTCCCTGGATCCATTTTCTTTTCCACAAGGGAGAGACTAGGAAGCTAGTGAGGAGAGTTTCCATGCAATTGCCTTGCAGATGCTCAGCTTCTCTGCTACTTCTGTTGTTTTCCCGATGGAGATGGTGGGAATCTTTGGTGTTGGAGGGTCATTACTGGACCTATTAGTTTCACAGATTTCATAGTGCTACTAGGTCTTGATAGCCTATTTAGCCACATTCACCTATGTGGCTTGGTTTCCTAAGATGAGAGCTGAGAGTCAGTTAAGATAAATGAAGCCTTTTGATAGACTTTGCTTAATATTAAAAAATGAAAGGGTGTTATGGATTTGGAAAGAAGAAACACAATCAATTGGAATCTGACCTTGCATGTAATTCAGGTGTTAGGTGGGAATAATATTGTTTATAAGTAAACTATTCTTTCCCCAAGGTAGTATGACCAAAGTTATGTTGAAGTTTGAAAATGCAACAGGGCATTTTTGAAATAAGGAAACCAAATGGGGAAAAAAGAAACACTGGAGGAAATAAAATCAGTGAAGGCATTTCTGTCTCATACTTGCATGTATCCAACAAGCATTTATTAAGCTGGTACCACCAGCTTAGCCAAGCAAGGTACCACACATGAATAAATTAATGGCCAAGTTAGCAAACAGTGCTTTAGATAAAAGGGTAATGAAAAAGATTGTTCCTGTTTCCACTGAAGTCGTAACTGTTAATTAAATATTTTGTGGTAGATTGCCTTCTTGTTCCCATTTCTTCACTCCCTCCCTGTGGCAAGCGATGTCCCAGTGTTCCAGGGTAGGGTGGGTATATTTCTCCACCCCATAGTTGTTGGGCTTGGCCATTTGCTCTGGCCAATCGAATTTTAATGAACTTGATGTGACTGGATACCTTAAATGTGCTTGAGTGTTTTGCCGTGGCCTCTTGCACTCTTGTGATCCATCATGAGAAGAACATGCCCTGGATCGCTGGTCCAAAGGGAATGCGGAGACCAATGGAACAGAACGGAACTCAGTAAAAGGCCTGGAGCCAACCTCGGCTGACTCAGCCCAGGGTGGGGCTGCTCCAGGTGAGCCGTCGTCTCACGAGGAAGAAAAGTATAAATGCAAGTCGTAAGCAACTGAGCTTTGCAGGAGGTTGTTACACAATCACTTTGGTGCAGCTAATACAACCTTTAAAATTAAATCAAAATTAATCGAATGGTGGGCATGATGTAAAAAAGGTAAAGTTTTGGGACCAGTGTATAGATGATACACTATTGGTCTTAATGAACAATAGGAACTTTAGTTTTGAAACTATTTGAAAGCCTTCTCTAGCTGAAAACAATCATACAAGGACAAAAAGAACTTCTCCAGAGGCACGTTTCACCTGTCTAAGAAATATGACAGCAAGATTCAGTAAACCGTCCTTGGAATCTCATGTGTTTTACCAAGTGGTTTCCTTGGCTGTCACAAGTCATTACCCATCTCCCCCTTCCTGCTCCCTTTCCAAATACCTCTCATTGTTGTCACTGCCAAATCAGCATCTGTGCCACCAGTGCTCACTGGACGTGCTACCGCCGTTACTCAGGCAGAGGCTGCCAATGCCAGATGTCAAGGGGCTCATGTCTACACTGAGGGCACCGTCTCTTGTCATGGCCAAAGCTGCTGGAACCACTTCTGCAGACACCCTGCCTCTTCCAGTTCTCACTCAGATATTCGTGGCAGCGATCTCAACTGGGGATTCGTTCGCGTCAGTCAGGGCTGGGATAAATGATCTAAGATAGAGACGCTGAATTGCATGCAGTTGGACTCTTCTCCCTGGATCTCTGGCAGTGCTCACTCTTTGGGGACCCAACTTGAGAATTTTGACTTTTTTCATGAGTTCTTTGCTAGGAATCTCCTCAGTATTTCTTTAAGTATATCCCTGGCCAGCTATTTCACCAGCTTCTGGTCATGCCCAGGGCCACCAGAGTCCCAGCCCTGAGCTGGTGTCCCAGCCACAATGGGACTTCCACACATCTGGTTTTTCTGTCATGGAGGGTGAAATGAGGATAAGCTGATGGAGATCTGATGGCCTGGAATAGTCAATATTCAGAGAAGGAAGGGACAGAAGAGCTATGGGAGAGATATTGAATGGTCTAATGTATTCTGAACTAGCTCAGGGGATCAAGACAGCTCCTTGGCAGGAAAATCCCGCTGTGAAGCCCACGGGCATATGGGATGTATTGTGGGTTTGGATGGCTCTGAGAGTGAAGGTCAATACCGAAATGACCCAAGTTTTGCAAAACTCTGACAAACTGGGACCTGGAATGGGAGCAGGGCCACAGATCGTGGCAGGACAGTGACCTCATGGGACAATGCCAGGAGATGAAGCTGTAAAATGGATGAGAGAAGAACGACATTGGCAGGGACTTTTAGTGCTTTGAATTACTCTTTTTTATGCTTCTGGTACATAGTTTAATGAGGTGGTTTCTAAGGATCCTTGTACCTCCAGCTTTCTATGATTCTATCTAGACATTTAACGAAAACTTGCAGTTGCTTTCCTAATGCAGCTGCCCCATGTCTGCTATTTTAATGGGCTTGCTTTATATCCTGAATATCCAGAGGAGATGGAAATAAATCAGCCTGTGCTCCATCTCCTGCACCAATCGAGGAAGAAAGAAAGTGGCGTGATATTGGGAGAGGGAGTTTGAAAGGTTTTCTTGCTCCACGGGAAAAAAGATGATTGAGCTGAAATAAATAATTAGCGGAAACTGTCTGCATGTGGCTACAATAACACATGTAAGAAGGAGGAAGAGGAAAGCACTGGGAGATACCCACGCATCTGGGTGTGGGACAAGGTTTGGACTCTCGAGTTTTGCACATTTTGGCTATATTTATAATCACTATTGAATCCCTCTTATTTTGCTAAATTCCAATTTTTATTTCATTCACAGAACTCAGCCTCCTAGTATTTTTATGGAAGAAAATTGATTATAAAAACTTTATTCTTCACTGTTTGGCTTAATCCCTTGTGTTAAAGATTACTGTGAAGTCTCATCAGTTCAGACCTGCTGCTTTCAATCCCTTTGGAAGCAGGTATGTTCCTTCCTTCTTCAGAATCCTCTAAGTAGTGGTCCACAGACCAGGAGATAGACTGAGGGTTATCTTTGCCCTTCTGAAAAAGGGGGTATGAAAAACCAGTTAATACTCAAATTGAGAACACAAAGGCAATGCTTAGCCTCCTTAACAAACTAAATTAAGATGTTCACATTAAACATTTAAGCACTCCCTTTGGCACACTAAAAAATGCCCACACATTATTTAAAAAAAAACAAAACACTTATCTCCTTCAAAAAGCAGGTTAAAAAACCCTCTAAGTTGTCACTTTCGTTGATGGTGGGTTACCTTAGTCTACATGGTAAAAAACAATAATTCTTCTCCTTTAAAATAGTTTATAATTTTTTATCACTTCACATGAGACTTGTTCTTCACCCCTCAATCAATGAGCCAGTATTTATTGAGATGAAATTCTGCACAAATGGCGCTCTTCAGGAGAACACGAAGAGGGGCCCCAGGGTCTCGTCTGTCCTGAGCGGGATTTAACTACTGCTCAGGAAACTGAACTTTGCTCTCATTTACACAGGAAAATGTGGCTGTCAATACGAGACAGTAACAAAAATGTGCCCTTGCTTTCCACCCTCCTTAGAAAGAATGAGGACTATAAATAATAATTAATTTCCTCCCTGTCAAATGACTAAACAAAAGTTCAAGTTACAAGGTTCCGTTGCCTTCCCCCCAACTGTGCCCCATCTCACAGGCCCCGAAGTGTGAGCGCCATGTGTGAGGACCAGCCCTCCCGGTTCCCAACCAGGGCTCTTCCAAGTGCCCTGTGGTCTGTGAGGTTTATCTGAAATCACTCCTCGGAGGTCCCGGCCTGCAGCTCTCCACCAGGCCTGCCCTCTCTGGGGCCCCAAGCATTTCTCATCCCCTTCCCAGGTCTCCTGTTTCCAGCTCCCTGTGGTACTTGTTATCTGCTAGTCAGTCTAAATGAAAAGCCCGTGGAAGGAGATCAGAGGTGGGGAGGAATGGTGGTCAGGGTCTTTATTCCATTGCCTTTCTCTCTGGGCGTTCTAGCTCTGTCGCTTGGCTAAGGAATCCGCTCCTCTGAGGAAGGCTGCCCTACAGGACTCCTTGCCTCCTAGGACTTGGTAACCCCTTCTTCAGCTTGTTCCAACTGGCCCAGGGTGGAGACAGATGTTACCCTGGGCTCCTGCGCTATCCAATCTGGCCTCCCTCCACTCTATCCACACCTTTGTAATTAGTCCCTTTGCAAATAAACTCTCCTTGAATTTCCCAAGATTCAGTGTTCTGGTTTTGACAGCAACCTTGACTGCTACAAGGACCTCCTTGTTAAACTCTTGAACTAATGGAGTAACACAAATGGTGGAATTTTAGGCCCCATGGGGCAGTCATGGTGGAGCAATATTGTGGTGAAGACTCCTTCATTTACGTCATTAGGCAATCAATCATCTGACTTATTTACTCCTTAGTGCAAACTGAATTGTTGAAGCCCAGTGCAATTTTTAAATAAAAAATAATTTGTGACCAGCAAATGGAACAGATTTTAAATGGAATTGCGCCTGGTGATTTAGTGAATTGTCAGATTTCTATTTCATAAATAACAAAATAGAAATTAGGAGTATGTCAGAACGCATTAGTACTTGCACATAAATAAAGTGATTTTATTGGAACTGGTAAATTATGCTTGCTTAATTCACATTGTCATGCCTGGCACTTTGTTATATATCCTGTGGGGTTTTTTGCTCCCTAGATGTGTTACAGTCCAGCAAGACAAATACTGGGTAAGTGACATAATAGGAATGCAATTATGAGTAAATAAATCTTGTTTTCCTGTGTTTCCTACAGTAGTGATTGGCTAACCTTTGCCTGACATATAGGGCAGAGCTTTGTGAAAATAGAAGATTAACGTGCTCCCTCTCTCTCTCTTTCTTTCTCTCTCTCTTTTTGAGGTCAAGTGTGGAAGAGAAATGAAAAGAGAAAGTCTGTCAATGAACTTTAGATGCCAGGATAAAGCAGACTTGCTCCTTAGCCAGATGGCCTTGATCCCTCTGATTGTTTAGCTTTTGGAGGGAGGAGGCCTTGGGTCTGGCTCTGTGAGCTGATGGTCACAGGACATCTGGTCACGTCACGCAGGCCAAGTGTTAAGGCACTGGAAGCAGGGATTGTCCAGAGAACAAACAAAAATTGACTCCATTTTATTCTGTGTGCAATCCAGATTGGGGGCAAGACTGATCCACACATGAACTTGCAAATAACACTCAAGGGTGACACGGGAGCAGAGACAAGGATCGGGAGGGCGGGAGGTGGGTGAGAAGACCCGCTGGAGCACAGTGAACTTGAGTAGGACCCTGAAGGGCACGTCTGGGTAGAGCTCTGTATCTCAGTCTCTTCTGTTGACAAGGACAGTCCTTGACAGGCTTCAGGCCCCCACCCCACTTCCGGGGCATCCCAAACTCTTTACATGAGCTTCTCCTTCCCTCCTCAGGGCTCAGTGAACTTCAACTCCCTCCTGCCCCAGGGTTCTTCACCAGATGGCCCCTCCATGTCACTGTCCCATCTCAGAACTCCTCCTCTTTCCCATTCTCCCTTGAGAACACCTATTTTCGTTCCATTTTTAGGGCTGCTGTCTACTAGATGATAATGGGCCCAAAATAATATGTATAAATAATTAACATGCTATTAATAAGTTACCTCTTCCTGGGAACATAGTGCCTTAACCCAATCAGAACGCCCCATCCAGGCGCCTTGACTGCCCGTGGGCAAAGTGGGGAGACCAGTTCTTTAGGACTCTTCAAATCCTAGCCTGTAGTGAGCGCTCCCCACTCAGAGGACGACGTGCTTTCATGAGACTCGTAAGGCCTCTTCCTAGAAGGCTGTCTCCCCACCTCCAGACCCGGCTGTGTCTGCCAGTACAGTGCTATGTAAGCTTTCCCTTATAACACACTTTTGAAAGCACTTTCCTAACTGAATATTTTGCATTTGATCCCAAAGACAGTAAGGGGAGATATTGTTCTCATGTGACAGTTGGGGGAAACGAAGCCGTGAGGAAGAGTGACTCGCTCAAGATAAATAGTAACCGAGCCGAGTCTAGGACCCAGGCCTCCTGAACCAGCATCCACCTGTGAGCCCTGCTGCTACTTTTCCAAAGATACGACTCAGCTGTGTTTGATTTGCTGACTTTGCCAGACATCTGAGCATGAAGTTATGAAATTCAGAAAAGAGGGTGGCTGAAGATGATGAATGGATAAATTGCTGTAGTTATTTCAATTTAGCTCACCAAAAGAGTCAAACGTCCTTTTTCTGTAGTGATCGGTGAGAGCCAATTTTTAGTGCTTAAAGTTTGATAAAAGTTTTTCCTATATTTGTTTGATTATTTCGATTTTATGAATGAAGAAATTGAGGTTTAAAGGTGCCAAGTGTCTTGTTCAGGTTGACTCTGCTGGTCACCAGGAGCCAGCCTTTCTGACTCAAGCTTGTGTTTCTGCCATGTAATGATATCTCTCTTGCTTGGAGCATAAAGGAAAAACTGAATTCAAATTATAACACTGAGTTCATGTAATATGTAATTACTACATCTCTTAGACATTTAAAATCATATATAGCAAAAGACTAACCACACACATTTGTCAGGTGAGTTGGCTGTTAGTACCACAATCCATCTCCCTATTTAAGCATAGCTGATTGTTTAGAAAATGTGTCCAATAAACTGAGCGTTATTTTCTGGATCGGTGAGAGTAACCTCTTTACCTTAAGATTGAAACAGGCGTTTACAGGCAATGAACAAGAATACTGTGGCGATGTATGTGGAGGATCAGGCCACAGATATTTAGAAATTTCAGGAACTTAAAAAATTTCCCTGCACCTCACCAACTCATTCAACAAACTCAATTGAGCATTTTCTCGGGACAGAACCGTGCTGAAGGGCAGGAGGATGACCGACACTGTCCCCTAGCAGCCTGTGTGGAATTAGGAACGTGCAGGGAAGCACTCCTGGCTGCTCCAGAAGCATGCACAGTGCTCACTGGGCGATTCTCAGGGGATCGTTTGAAGAGAAAAACGGCCAGAATGAAAACGCAAACACCCCCAGGCCATCTTCTCTCCACAGCCTGTTTGAAGAACTCTTAAACACTTACTTTGATCTTTTGCCTCTAAACATTTTGTTTGTAGAGCATTGAGACAGAATTCGGGGAGAAAACTCCTGGACCCTGTCAGGAGGCCTGAGTTCTGACCTCTGTCATGCTGCCCCTTGATGTGCCTTTGGGGAGGCCACTTCACTTGAGCAGCAGGATAAATAGCGGTTGGGAGCTCAGTGTGTGGAAGTAGAATGCCTTGTATGAATCCCGGCTCGGTGCTCACGATGTGACCTCCATCATATTGCTTATCAACCTGTGCCTCAGTGTCCTCATCTTTAACATGGGGATACCAGCAGTGCCGAGCTCATAGGGTTATTGTGAGGATCAAAGGAGCTGACAATCCAACAGGAGCCCATGCACCGCACTTGAGTGTGCCCGGGACTGCTCCAGAGCCTTGTGTGTTATTATTACTAACGTTTCAGAACTTCACTTTCCTTATCTATAAGATGGATAGATAATATGTGTCTTACTTTCTCTTACAGGATTATGGTATGGGTCAAGAAAAAATATCCCAGATAATTGTGATTTAAAGGATGATAATATTCTTTTGAAATGATCAAGAAATACTGTTGTGATCATTATCAGCATCACTATCCTCTCTATTCCCTCTGACTTACAAAATTCTTGAGGAACGCAGGAACTGCAGTAGGGGATGGATCAGTCTTTGCTGGTAATCGTCTCCCAGGGATCCATTGCCCCTCCCAGCCCGCATGCACCCCGTGGAACCATGGTGAGCCGTGACTGCTGGGCACGCACAGCTAGAGGAGATGCCTGAGAACTGACGGTGTACATGGGAGAGGAAAGATTAGCCAATTAAAATGGAAGCAGTCCTAGTTAAGCTTCATTCAGGTACTGGAGACGTGTACTGCCATTTATCCTGAAACAATACACTACAGTCAGCATCACCCATCCGTAGTAACTTAGCTTTGGGAAAGTGTTGACGCCGTGCTCCCACGTGAAATGAGCTCCTAGTCATTGCCTGACACCTCCCTGTTGGTGGATGCTGCCTGTTGTCTCCTGGCAGACAGGAGGGAGTGGACCAAATAAGCCTATTAATATTCAGCCAAATACCAATAAAGTCCTTGTTCCATGTGATTTATTTATCATATTGATCTACCCTTCCAAAGCCAAGAGCAAATTAAGTGAGTGTTGGCTTGTGTTACCTTGAAAATGCAATACAGATAAAAATCAAACTGTTATCTTCTATGTACCTGGGAGATTAATTGGAAACTCTATTCTTTTGGTGTTCAATTTCACGTAAAAACAGCTATTTGGGGGGGATCGTGGCCCTTGTACAGCATGGCAGCATTTATCAGAAGGTATCTCTGTATTCGCAAAATATCTGATTAACAATTCTGCTTGTGTTTTTTCTTCTAAAAATAGTGTCACCAAGTTGGCACCATCTCCTAAATATCTGTTTATATCCTATTTTAGCAGCCAATTCATGTATTGCCAGGAGTTTATGATATACACATCTCAAAATAAAAGTGCTTCTCCAGCAAACTGGAAAAGGGATCCACGTACAGACCACACCAGGCCGGGGTTCTCACAGTGCTGAGGGGTGTGCAAGTCTCATGGAAGCTTACAAACCCATATGTATGGGCTGAAAAACTTTGAGTTTTTTTTTTTTTTTTTAACGCTCAATCCACCATATTTTCTGTTAAGGACTTTAAAAATTGCTGTCTTCATGTTCAACTGAAAGGCCATAGGAGATTTTAGCCTCCAGGAAGTCAGAGCAGGAGATCCCTTCAGAGTTCATTGTCCAACACTGTCGTCCCTGGGGAAGGAAACGAGGGGACGTTCAGCGAATGGCTGCTTTTCACATTTGGCTGGTGCGTCACGGGGCTTCGAGCCTGGTCTTGGTGCCAGGCGGGCCTCTCAGGGCATTGGAACAAAGGAGCACTGCGCACCTGCTTTGTCCCAGGGGCCATCAGGTCCAGCGGGTAGCAGAGACTGTAAAACTGGCCTGCCCCTTGCAAAACCCCCGCCTCACAGAGCTCTGGAAATTAGATCATCGCCACGGAATTGAAGCTAAAGTTGGAATAAGTTCAATTCTGTCCATCTCCCTGTTTATTCAGGGAAATTGTGAAGCACGTGGAGTTTGGCACCAGAGTCCTCCTGTTTCCATTTTTGTGTTTCTTTCACACTTGCGGGAAAACCACTTCCAACCCCAGTACCCACAGCCCCCAGGCTGCTCTTGGATTGTGTGGGTTCCACACTGCACCCTCCCACACTCACATGTACCTGCACACATGTGCACACACACACCCTTGTTCTCTCTTGCTGTGTTCCAAACTCAATAATTTCTTTTTTTTTTTTAATTTTTTGTTTATTGCAGTAACATTGGTTTATAACATTGTAAAAATTTCAGGCGTACATCATTATACTTCTATTTCTGCATAGATTATATCATGTTCACCACCAAAATACTAATTACAGCCCATCACCACACACATGTACCGAATTATCCCTTTCACTCTCCTCCCTCATCCCTTCCCCTCTGGTAACCACCAATCCAATCTCTGTCCCTATGTGTTTGTTTATTGTTGTTATTATCTACTACTTAATGAAGGAAATCTCCCTCTGACTTATTTCACTTTGCGTAATATCCTCAATGTCCATCCATGTTGTCACAAATGGCTGGATTTCGTCGTTTCTTATGGCTGAGTAGTATTCCATTGTGTGTATATACCACAGCTTCTTTATCCATTCGTCCCTTGATGGGCACTTAGGTTGCTTCCAAGTCTTGGCTATTGTGAGTAACGCTGCAATGAACACAGGGGTGCATGTACCTTTGCAAATTGGTGTTTTCAAGTTCTTTGGATAAATACCCAACAGTGGAATAGCTGGATCATATGGTAGTACTATCCTTGATTTTTTGAGGAATCTTCATATGTTTTCCATAGTGGCTGCACCAGTTTGCACTCCCACCAGCAGTGTATGAGAGTTCCCTTCTCTCCACATCCTCTCCAACACATGTTGTTTCCTGTCTTGTTAATTATAGCCATTCTGACTGGCGTGAGGTGATATCTCATTGTAGTTTTGATTTGCATTTCCCTGATAGTTAGTGATTTTGAACATCTTTTCATGTGTCTGTTGGCCAACTGTATATCTTCTTTGGAGAAATGTCTGTTCAGGTCTTTTGCCCATTTTTAATTGGGTTGTTAGTTTTTTTATTGTTGAGATGCATGAGTTCTTTATATATTTTGGAGATTAAGCCCTTATCAGATGTATGGTTTGCAAATATCTTCTCCCAATTGTTAGGTTGTCTTTTCGTTTTGTTGATGGTTTCCTTTGCTGTGCAGAAGCTTTTTGGTTTGATGTAGTCCCATTTGTTTATTTTTTCTATTGTTTCTCTTGCCCGGTCAGACATGGTGTTTGAAAAGATGTTGCTAAGACCGATGTCAAAGAGCGTACTGCCTATGTTTTCTTCTAGAAGTTTCACAGTTTCAGGTTTTACATTCAAGTCTTTAATCCATTTGGAGTTAATTTTTGTGTATGGTGTAAGGTAAGGGTCTACTTTCATTTTTTTACATGTGGCTGTCCAGTTTTCCCAACACCATTTGTTGAAGAGACTTTCTTTTCCCCATTGTATGTTCTTGGCTCCTTTGTCAAAGATTAGCTGTCCATAGATGTCTGGGTTTATTTCTGGGCTTTCGATTCTATTCCATTGATATGTGTGTCTGTTTTTGTGCCAGTACCATGCTGTTTTGGTTACTATAGCTTTGTAGTATATTTTGAAATCAGGGAGTGTGATACCTCCAGCTTTGTTCTTTTTTCTCAGGTCAATAATTACTTCTGTCTCTCTCAAAGTCACAACTCAGGGGTAAGGAAGAAAGTAATCACTCAAACGTCTTCATTTGAGGTGATTCCCATATTTTAGAAAGATATTTATTAGCTTAAGTGATTTATAAATCCAAAATTGAGAGGCAACTTGTGGGGCCCTGCTGGTCTGAGCAGTCACGGGGCCCCGTAGGACTCAGGATGCACAGGCGGGCGGGCATGGCGCTGTGTTCTCAGAGTCTGGTCTTTTGAGCTGATTTGGGACAAGGCATTGACTTCGCTGCAAAGCATGAAATGGCAGAAGGATCCGGGGGCTTCTCTGAGACCTGGTTTGTTCCACCACCACGACGAGAAAGTTGTTTTAGATAGTGCGAGGCAGACAGTGTGATGTGATCTACTGGACATCAGAAAGTTTCCTCTCCCTAAACTCTAAGGCCCCCATTCTCCTGTATTAGTCCTGGACTGGAGGGAGGGACAATAGACCACTGGATTCAACACTTGTGGTTCTGCATAATATTGATTCTTTGGTATTTACTAGGATTTGCTTCTTTGCGTTCCAGTAGTGATCAATTTTAAAAATGTTCTATGTGTGCCTGAAAAGAATACCTAGGTGCAGCGTTCTATATACTTCCTTTAGAACAAGCTTGCAATTTTGTTGTTCAAATCTTCTGTATCCTTAAAATTTTCTCGATTGATTAGTCATTGAAAGAGGTCTAAAAAATCACTATTTTACATTTATCACATTTTCCATGTTATTCTTTCAATTTTTAATTTATTCAGTTTGAAGCTATATTAGGTTCTCACCAGCTGCAAATTGTCACAGTTCCCTGGCGATGTGTCCCTTCATTATTTGGTGGTTTGTGTGTCCTCTATCAAGTGTACTTTCCCCAACACTAACGATGAACATCGACTGTCTCCTGGTCATTGCTTCTCCTCCTGTTTTCTCTCACATTATTTTCAACCTTAAATTTTAGAAATGTCTCGTGGTGATTTCACATAGCTAAATGTCATCTCTTTCATGCCAAATGCAAACGTCCCTTTATCCGGGAGGTTTAATCCAATCACTTTTCCTGATGGAGTTACTTCTATGGCATGAGGCCACACCTTATTTTGTGCCTTGTGTTTACCTGACTTAAGCCTGTTTGTTTCACTCCTCTCACCCCTTTACTATCTTCTTGAAAAGAAATCAGGCTTTTATAGTCCTCATATAAGGATATAGTCCTTATATTCCCTCTACTGGTTGGGAAGTTAGACACTTTATTCCTATCCTTTGTAGTGGTTAAGCTTAGTTTTAAATTTTTAAAAAAAATCTTGCAAAAATCTCACACTTACAGGAAAGTTGCAATTACAGCACAAAGAGCATTGGTGCAACATCTCTGTCTGATACTTACTATGTATTTTCTACCAACAAGGAAATTCTCCTGCACATCCACCGTCCAGTCATCTGTCTTGACGGCAGTCTGCCTGCATTACCACCATCTGGAGCAAAGCCCTCATTCTCATTCACCTAATGTTCCAATAATTTCCTTTATAGATAAAGGATCCAATTCAGAATCACATGTTACTTAAGTTGTCATATTTCTCCAATCTGGAAGAGTTCTTCCTTGTTTCCTTGACTTTATGTCCTTGTCACTTTTGGAGATTGCAGGCTGGTTGTTCCATAGAATGGCCTTCAGTTTGAGCTTGTTCACTGTTTCCTGTCTAAGATGCACGCCCCGAGTCTAATCGTGTTGCAGAAACGCCATGTGTTCTGCTCATCGCGTCCTGTTGGGTGGTGCACGACTCCCGTCGTCCCTTTATGAATTACGTTCACTTTGATCACTTGATGAAGGTGGAATCCATACACCAGGTTTCTCCACCATAAAGTTGTTCTTTTTCTCTTCATAATTAATAAGCACTTTATGGTGAGAGACTATAAAACTATGAAAATATCTCCTTTCTCATGAAATTTTCAATTTATTAATTATGTCAGTATAGACTCATGGTTTCCTGTTTTATTCAAGTAGTTATAATCTCTTATTAATGTTATTTATTTTCCTGTCCAAGTTTCTCCAAGTTTGGTCAGTGGGAGCCTCTTTAAGTTGGCTCTGTCTTTGGACATGTCCCGTCATTTTTGCTGTCTTTGTATTTTCTGCACAATAGATGTCATCTTGTACTTTTTGGCCCCTAACCTGGAGTCTGTCATATCTCCAAGGAACGCTGACTTCTTTGAGTGGATGATGATATTGCGAGGCCAAGATCTGCGCACTAGATGCGCTTGTCGCTAATAGGAGGCCACAACTCCCAGGCCTCTCGGTGGACGTATGTATGAAGAAGGTATATGTGTGCACACACCACACACACTTTATACACATGTGTTACACAGTCACATTCATATTTTTATTTATACCTGTCTGTAGATATATTGAAACCCATGAGTTCACATCAATTTCTTTGTTTCTAAGTCAACATTTTCATAGGATTCTAATGCAATCCTAATTAGTCTGCTTGGAGTTTGCACTGAGTCCATTCAAGAAAGTGGAACACATCACATGGGGACTGTGACAACTGTGGAGTGGGGCATCAGGACATCTAACTGTGGGAGATGTGATTGTTCTGGAAGATGGTTGGCACACAGTAGTTAGCACCCCAGACCAACAGTATTTGGAAACAAGAAGAGAGCTGGCATCAGGTCCGACAGGGCCCCAGGTGGCTGGGTGAAACTCAAGGCAAGGACTTCTCACCGGAAAGGAAATGTGGGAGGAAGGCAGACCTCAGGGAGGCACGGGGTCTTGGGATAGTCAAGAAATCTCAAATTAGGGAATGAGAATGCCACTAGGACCAGTCACCAGAGGTGGGTACTGTAGAGGGATGAGCTAGAAAGAAGAACACACAGTGGTTATGCCCTGGGGTCTGGCTTCCCATCCCTGAATCCCGGCTCCACCCCTGTCTGTGGGTGTGGGCAGCACTATGACCTTGTGCAGATGGCTTAATCTCTCTGTGCCTTCATGACCTTTTCCGTAGAATGGGATCATGAAACAACCACACCACAGGGTCATTGGGAAGATGACACGAGATAACACACATAAAGTGTTTAGAACAGTGACAAACATTAACTGGCACATAGATATTAGCTATTTTTACTTGAGAACAAAGTAGAAACCCAGTAATTAGAATCAAGGCTCAAGGTCAGGCCAATTTAGCGGCAAGTTTGACTTGCTCTTGTTATTTGAATATTAAACTTGATTTCCATAATTGAGGCTGGCTTTGGAAGAAATTAGCCCACAGCTTTGGGGAGAGGCTAGCTGGCAGGAAACTGCAGACAGAGCTGTAGAGTCAGGGAGAAAATCACCCCGACTTGGCAGCTGGAGTATAGTGTGTGGCTTAGACAAACCCTTCTCTTAGGAGCAGTGCCATTAGGTTGTTGGGTACTACGGCGTGCAAGTCCAGTGGGCAGTATTAATTCCTTTATCACCTTGTGTGCGACTTAGGGAGTCATGATCATTTCTGTTTCTTTAGAGAGTAGTGAAGTAACACAAACATGACTGCTAATAGCCTCTTCTGAGAACATCTTTCCTCGACTCCCCGCCTCCCTTCCCGAAAGCAATGGAGTGAAGGAAGAGAGTGTAAACTGAAAAGCAAACTCATCTCTCAAGCACATAAAAAAGATCAAATGCAAGGGGAGAGGAGGAGAGTATGATGCCGACCAAATATCTGTGCCTCAGAGAGGCTTAAGAGGAGAAAGGATTGAGCCATAAAATGTTTATGGCATCCTAGGAATAATTGAATATTTCCTGGTTTGTTGTGCTGAGATTTTATGAGCCAAACAGGGGACCTTTAAAGCTTATTTTCTTATGCTCTTCAATAGGTTTAACTAAGGTTGGACTTGGAGCTTAAAGTTGTTTGGAAACTTGAGATTTAAAACAACACAACCCAAGAAGCCTGCAGAACCATTGAAGCAGGTGAGGACTAGACGGGTTACGAGAGTGCCCCAAATGGTCTAATAATATGGCACCCTCTCAGAGCAAAATTTTTAATGTTTTTTCCTAGCAATCACTCAGAGTGTGCCAAAATAAAAATTTTTATTAATACAATTTGCATACATCTTTCTTTACATTCCTAACTTTAAGTTGGCTGCCTGGTCGCCTTCCTCAGCAATACAGCTAGTTTATGCCTTTCTTTCCTCAAATCCTTCCCTATCCCACTCTCTAGATGTAGTTCCCTCTGTTACATGAGAAACTTGTTTCCTTTCTCACTTCCTTCTGGTCTCAGACCTTGCTTAGCTGTTAGATACATCCACCACTTAGTATATTCTTCAACCGATATTAAATCAGAGGCCATTATATTAAGGGAAAATATTTTGTTTGCTTTTAACAACAACAACAAGACAACAGCAGTAGATTTTCTAGATAATAGTACCCTTAAGGAGGGATTATATTCAAATATGAAATAGGAAATTTCTCATATGTCTTGATTAAGACCAGAACCAATTTGTGTTTCTCTAATCAGTCGTTTTATCATCTCTTGTAGAAACTGGAGTTAACTGGTGCAGGATTTACTTAAAAACATTTTTTTATTAGATTTAATTTTTTAGAAAAGTTTTAGGTTCACAGAAAAATTGATCAGAAAGTACAGAGTTTCCATATATCCCCTGTCCCCACCCCCCCCATAGCCTCCCCCACTATTGACATCCCTCACCTGAATGGTACACTTGTTACAATCTATGAACCTACGTTGACACATCATCATCATCCAAAGTCCATAGTTTACATTAGGGTTCACTCTTGGTGTTGGACATTCTATGAGTTTTGACAAATCATACATTTGTCAAATGTATAATGACATGTATCCATTGTGATAGTATCAGACAGAACAGTTTCACTGCCCTAAAAATCCTCTGTGCTCTGCCTATTCATCCCTCCCTCCCCTCTAACCCCTGGACACCACTGATCTTTTTACTGTCTCCATAGTTTTGCCTTTTCCAAAATGTTATGTAGTGGAATCATACGGTATGTAGCCTTTTCAGATTCTTCTACTTAGTAATATGCATTTAAGTTTCCTCCATGTCTTTTTTTTTAATTGCCTGTATTTTTTAGAGCAGCAGTAGTTACTTTTTATTTCAGTGATGATTTAGGGTGGGCTCTAAATTAGTAACCCAGTCATCCCTTTATGGGCTTGCTCTGAGCACAGCCAGAAGCGGTGGAAGCTCAGTTTCCGTATGCGTAGACATTGCCTCTCCTCACCGTGTGACCACAGGTGAAACCTTCTCCCCATGCGAAGGCATTATTAGAGGTGAGGAAGTGGAAAAAGATGATGGTGCCTTTCAATACACGCCCAGAATATGTTCATTGACACCTGGCCACTTTTCCACGTTGAGTGAGACCTTCGCTTTTATGGCTTATTTCTTGAAGGAATATCAATAGTCCTCAACAAAAGGGCAACCATTCTTCTTTGTAAAGACCAGAGTTTTTAGTTGAGAGACAACAGACGATATAGCTGTCTCTTGAAATTTCAACATTATCCCAACACTTACAGCAGTCACTGTTTACACATCTTTTCTTGGACGGTGAGTACCAGGGAAATGGGCAGAGGACTGGACACTAACTCATCTTCCTGTCCCGCAAGCCTGGTGTGCTTCCTGACTTGCAGTGCTGCAGGAAGGCTAAATGAAACAAATCCTGCCCCTGCCATTCTATTTCCTCTGAGTGGAGTTTCTGAACGACCTGATGGATCCCTCTACACCTTCCCCTGTCCCATTAGAAGCTTCTAGTATGTTTAAACGAGCGACAGGCTTAGAATTGAACACTTGGGATAAAAGCAGACACACAAATATTCTCATTTCTCCCCAAGCAGAAATGACTACCAGGAACGTTCAATCCATCAGCCTCCATACGAGCCTGCCCCATCTTTGATTGATGGCAAAGACATTTGGTATTCAACAAGGCAGCTGAAGTTGCCTATGCCACAATGATTTCTTTCTTTATTCATGGAATTTCTCCAAGTAAGTACATCATAGTTTAATGTCTTTTCTTCTCTATATCCACTGTGTTTTATTAGTCCTCACTCTTGATCCAGATTTTATCTTGTCAGAACATTTGTGGGCTGATTAACCTCCAGGAATCTTTTAGACATGCCATTTAAAGATTCTCGAGACACCATCGTAAGAGTCACTGGCTTTGCCTCTTTTGATGAGGGATAAGAAATTGTCAGTGTTTTCCAGTTCAAGGTCCTCATTTTACAGATGGGAAAAGTAAGGCTCAAAAGATTCAGTGACTTATGCAAAGATACTCAATTTCTTAGCAAAAGAGCTAGGACTAGAAATTAGCTCTTCTTAATCTCATTCCTGCTTGCTTTCCACATGTGTTATGGCTGTATGTTTTTATTTATTTCACTAAGCAAATTCGTGCTATACATACAGCACTAAAATTTGTGCCAGGCACCATTGTAGCAGTTATTAGCACTAATGAGGTCGGTGCCATTATTGTCCCCACTTCACAGAGGAGGGAACTGAGAGAGGTTAATAACTTGCCCGAGGTCAGAGTTTGTAAAGACCCGTGCACTACGACAACGCAGAAGACTGACTCCAGGGTCCACCTCCAGCTGCCCCGCCCTCTGGCATCTCCACCACTCGATGCAGAAGTGGGTTTATTGGTGTCGGGTCTTATCAGAAATTCCAAACGAGATATAATATCTCCATCTGGAAAGACAGATCTTAGCTCAGCAATCAACATCGTATCAAGATTTAACTATGTATCAACTCGAAAGTTACTTCTTAGGAATAATTTCTTCCAATTTCAAAAAAATTTTCGTCAAATTTTAAGTTTCTTTGAGGATCTCAAAATCCAGTAATTTCTCCATACTTATTGGTGCCTAGTGGCCTGAAGAAATGTTAATGTATTTATCTCACATGTCTTAATCATTCAAAGGGTAAGGATAGAGAGAACTAGTCTCCTTCCCCGCAAAGCTCAGCCAGGAGAGTTCTTTTTTTCCCCTTTGATATAATAAGTGAAGCAAGAAACATAATACTTTTTAAAGATGACTTTTACTTCATCCCATCTGCTAAGACTCTTGTGTTATGGGCAGGTATCAAAGCCACCAGATGCTCTGGCTGTTTTTAGCTTTCTTGGCTATTTTATGATAGAAGAGAGGAAAACAATGTGAAGAGAGTCATCCTATCTGATGCTGGAGTAAAGGTTAGTGTTTCTCTTAAATCAGTAAGAAAAATCCTACTGTTCTTTAGAGATCAGTTGGTACTACTAATGAAAAGGTGAGGCAAATGCACAATGAGGACAAATGAGTCTTTTTTTTTTTTTTTTTGTTAGGAAGATCAGCCCTGAGCTAACATCCATGCTAATCCTCCTCTTTTTGCTGAGGAAGACCGGCTCTGAGCTAACATCTATTGCCAATCCTCCTCCTTTTTTTTTTTTTTCCTGCCCAAAGCCCCAGTAGATAGCTGTATGTCATAATTGCACATCCTTCTAGTTGCTGTATGTGGGACGCGGCCTTAGCATGGCAGGATAAGCGGTGCTCGGTGCGTGCCCCGGATCCGAACCCGGGCCGCCAGTAGCGGAGCGTGCGCACTTAACTGCTAAGCCATGGGGCCAGCCCCAAATGAGTCTTTTTAGAGTTTAACCTGGAATTTAATCCAGATTTTGCCACTCTTCCAGTGAGTGAACTTGGGCAAGTTCTTGGTCTAGATTCTAGAAAATGGATTTACTCTGGATGAACGCGATTATGTTGCAGGGTTGATATAGGGGTGAAATGCCTGATAGCCGAGTGAGAGAGTGGTGCATGTCAGAGCGAGGTAGCATGGTCCTTCTAAATGAGGGGGTGGGCTGTGTGTGGGGAGGATAGATGACTCTGATGGAGAACTCATGTAGTGGCTCAGGGGGTGGAGAGGTGGTGGGCCACTCTCAGCCTGGAGAAGAAAGGGTGGTCATTTCAACATTGTGTACCCGCGGGAAGTTTAGCAGAGAGGAGAGTGCAAGTCATTTATGCCTCTGAATTTGGCCCTGAGAATGGTAACTGAAAGCAGTGAATAAAATCAGCTAAAATAGTCACGAATCTGTGAGAAAAGGCCCACTATGGAAGGCTCAAGGTGCGCAGCGTGTGAAAAGATCCTCAGATTATTTTAGACAAATTTGGTGAAAATATAAAATGTCCCATCATAACCAAGCTACCAATTTCAGTCACAAATAGAAATGCTAAGTGAGAGGTACATAGAAAAGGAACAGAAGAGTTGAGAGAGATGGAAAAAAGTGGGGAGAGGCAGGGGAAGGAATTGCATTGAGGGGAAACGGACAAATTAAAACCCAAGTAGTAAGTCCTTGAGGTGAGCTTCCTCGACTCTACTCCACAGTGGAAATGGTTCCAGGAGACTAGGCTCAGGCTTGCCGGGAGAGCGTCGGGGTGATTTTACAGAGCGGGTCAAAGTGAGCATCTCTGGGGGAATGAGACCCCCTGTATCAGTTTGCTGGAGCTGCCATAACAAACACCACAGACCGGGTGGTTCACACACCAGAAGTTAATTTGCTCACAGTTCTGGAGGCGGGCGTCAGTGGGTTGGTTCTTCTGAGCCCTCCGCTTGGCTTGCAGATGGCCGTCCTCTTCCTGTGTCCTCACATGGCCGCCCCTCTGTGCGCACACAGCACAGTGTCTCTTTCTGAGCGTCCAAATTCCCTCATCTGATAAGGATGCCAGTCAGATAGGATTAGGGCCATCCTAAGTACAGCATTTTACCTTAATCACCTCTTTCAAGGCCCTATTTCCAAATACAGTCACATTCTGAGGTGCCAGGGGTTAGGACTTCAACATATGAATTCTGGGGGACACAATTCAGCCCATAACACCCCAGAAAGAGGGAGAACATGATCCCGTTAAAAAGACAGTGCAAGATACAGCTCCAGTAAAGGAGGCAGGCTGGTGATTTGTGCTGAAGGAATACAAATACAAAGTAGCCATAAAATACAAGACATAGAATACAGGAGGAACTTCAACAATGCAGTTCCCTTATTGTTGCTAATGCTGCTCTTGGCTCTGTGCACCTAACAGACTGTAGATTCCAATTAGGAAAACTCAGAAAGGCCACCAAATATTACCATTAATCAACACTCCTCCTCTTATTTCCCTCTTAGCCTCACCAGAGGAGGCTTCCTTACTCTACATGATATCTGATCTTCTTATCGTCAAAAAGATTTGTGCTGTGCTATAAAAATACCAGGGGACTACATTTTAGTATAGGTGGGATGATTACATCTTGACTTGGTGTCATGATGCTATCCCAGGAGGCTTAGCCAAAAATTAAACTCCAAGTGTTATATAGAGAATATACCCATACTAGCCCTCTGCTGTCGAGTTATTCGCAGGACACCGTTGTCTGACTCAGGCCTGGACAGCACGATTGTACATGCGGGGAGCTCCTTGCTTTAGCCAAAAGTCCCTGTTAGACACACTCCTTTTGTAAGAAGTGTTTGCAAACAGGCTCACATTCAGGACCCTTGTTAGTTACATTTGGATAGAGAGGGTTGAGGCTTGTCCTAAGAAGCTTCTCTTTCGCCCCTTCAGCAGGCCTGAGCTAGGCAGCTCACCTAGTCTGACTGGCACTTGCCATCTAGCTCTCTGCCTTGGAGACTCCTCAGCCGTCTCCTGTCCTCATGAAGTCTGAATGTTTGTTAGAAGCAGGCACAGCAGGGAGGCGATCGTTCAAACAAGGTTTCTGGGCATAACTTCCCTAAGCGTAGCTAAGGGAAATGCAGGCCCGTGGTCAGAAACAAGAGTTTCTGGCAATGGGTATTTTGGAAATAATTGGAGCATGGCAGTTACTGTCAGGAGGGAGACTGTGGGTGGAACTGAAGCGGCTCAACAGACTGCTAAGGTGGACTCCCTAATAATGAGACTCTGTCCTTGGAAATCAAAGCTTTTTGTTCACATCGCACCCTGATACTTACCAGCCTCTCACTTTTTTTGTTTTTAACAATAAGCAAGCATTTTTAGCCTCTGTTTTCTTGAGAACAGTTCCAGGATATGTTGTGCGTGATGCAGTGAGTTATGACAAGAGGGACCAGAACGGCCAAGTTGAAGGCTGGGGAAGCAAAGAAAAATTTTCCCAGGTGAATGCAGATTTTATAAATCAACCAATTGTTGAGTTCCACACCTCAGAAAGACATGTGCAATCTTGCATGTGTGCATTACACTTCAATAAAAAGTTAGAATAATTATAATTAGATTAAATCTCCTTGTTCCAACCTCTCTGAAATTGCTGGCAGCCATCATCCTTGGAATATCTTTTAGAAATAAGGCTGCTGCATCTCCGAACGCCTTCTCTGTGTCAGCAGGAAAACATCTGCCTTAGTCCTTCGGAGCCCAGATACTTGTACACAGGTGGGACATCTGTTGTCCTTTGCTCTTCCAAGAATCCTTCCCTTTGTACAATTATCAGAGATATCTGTTCTCTTATCTCTTCTGCAGTTCGCATCACAATATTTAGGGTCCAAAGACTCTCCTCTAATGATTTCTTTTATATTTGTCAGCTCCGCACACAGTAGGATTAAGTCTTTCTGGTCAGCATGCCTGCAGGGTCAGAGGTCATGTACCGATCCCCGGGTAGTCCTGCATCTTCTAATACGGGTCACTCTCTCAAGCCTCCATTTGGCAAGACCTGTCAGGTTACACACTTAGAAAAGGAGGAAGCTGGGGCTTCTCAACCCTGCCCTTTGCTTTACAAAACAGAAGTAAATTTATCAGCAGGATTGGTTTCACCACTTTTTAAAGACAGATTTAGTTGTGAAGGGCAGCTGGAGAACTGCAGGGGTGGACTAGAGGGATGAGCCTCAATGACATAGATGCGAATCCTGGATTTTCTTTGTAACTGGATGTTTACTTTAGATGAGGATGAGCAGCCCAGCAGTACTTGTTTCTGTGCATAAACACAGAACACTGTAGGGGAAGAGGGAGAATCCTCTTCTGCCCTTTCCCTTAAGGTTCTTATGGCTGGCCAAATAATTAACAAGACAGGTTAGCAGGAGAAAATAATACCAAGTTTAATAACGTGTATACATGGGAGAAACCAGGGAAACTGAGTTTCTCCACACAATGGCAGAGATTCTCGTCTTAAATACTATCTTCAGCTAAAGACAAAGGGGGATGTTGGGGATGGGGTGTCAGTTATGGGAGATTACCAGAAAAGCACAGTAAACAAGAGTAAGGTTTTTACGCAGATTTAAGGCCTCACCCTTCACATTGATAAGTTTTTAGAGATGAGGTCATCCCCCCTCTTCCCAGTACAGAGAGGGAGATACCTTTACAAATGGAGATTTCCCTTATAAATGTAAATGTTTGTCTGGCAACTCCTAGCAGGGCCACCTAGAGAATGTGGCCGGGAAGAGACAGAATTTTTGATAAGAGGGGCTTGGTGCCTTTCCTATTGTAACATCTATTTTACGTTATATTACAGCCATCATGATAGTAACTCCTTCCTGAAACAGATCTTTTATGTTAAATTCTTTAGGCAGTTTGGGAGGGGAAACTCAAATGTTCTTCCTGAGTTTTCTGAGTCTTTATTGTCTTCAGCTCGAAATAATCCACATACCAGAGTGGCACATCTTGGGGTGGCCTGCCCTGAGCACCATCAACACGGAGCTGAGCTGCAGCACAGCCCTGATGGAGAAGAGCCTGTCAAAGCCCACCTTCTCGACAAAGCATGGGGCCGGGGCGTCCTGCGGGCTCACCTCCTCCAGCTCGCGCCCCTTCTTAATTTCAACTTCTCTCTTTTCGGGGGCAATTTGGGAGGTTTTTTTGTTGTTTCAAAACCTTCTAGTTCTGTCTCCTTTATCTTCTTCTCCCCTCCTCCCTGCACTGTTTTCCACATCCTAGGATGGGGTATTGGAGCCCAAGGGGGTGAGGAGGTCCCCAGCTCAGACATGTCGTGGTGCTGGCATATTGCTCATCCAGGACATGTGGCTTCGTCAAGCAAGTCTAGGGAGGACAACAGGAGCCAGGTTTACCATTGTCAAGGAGGTAGTTACACACATGGAAGGAGATTGCTGGAGGGAGCCCTGCAGTGCTGGACTGGAACGGAAGGTATTGGTGTCACCCTTGGGAGGGCATGAGAGCCACAAATCCTAGCCAACAATGAGCACACCATTCCCTGCTAGAAAGAACCAGGCTCCTTGGAGAAATGTAGGAATCCAGGGCTGGGGCCAGGAGAAGCAGAAGAGGAGACCAGAGCATCTTATTGTGCCGGAAAGCAAGAGCCTGCTCAGAGAATGATGGGGACTTGTCAAGTGACACAGACGCCAATCTGAAGGGCTCCCATTGGCCAAACCTGGGACAATATGATCAACAAAACAAATAAACATAGTAACAGATTGTAACATTCCATTTACAGCAGGAAAAAATTCATATAGATATAAGTGAATAAACAAATACATGCGGAGAAAAGAAAGCTTTCCTTGGAGTAGCATGCCCCCTAATAAATGTAAGTAGAACCAGGAATTAGAAAACTGTTGAGTGTCAAAGGGGGAAATGCCTGAAGGAAATTTCACGCAGGGGGAAATCACCCCAAAGCCAAGAAAGTGGGAGGGTGGGAGAGAGAGACAGAAATTCTGAGGGGGAAGAGAGAGGTGGATGGAGGAAGGACAGGGAGAGGGAAGCTAGGTGTGGGCAGAGGGCAGGCTGAGGTGGTGAGGGAGCCGGGAGGGGCCGGAGACAGGGAGACAGGGAGACAGGGAGAGGCATGGGGTGGGAGACACCGAGCTGTGCCCAGGAGGCTGAGCTGGGCTGATGAGGAGCCTCAGACCATTCTGTAGCGCTGCAGCAGGGAGCAGAGAGGGGTAAGGGGCAGAAGGAGCCAGACCAGAAAGGGCCCGTATGAGACGCGAAAGGTTTGGACTTTGCTTACGGGCAGTGGGCAACCATTGACGGGTTTGAAAGCTGGTGCCCAAGCTTTTGGGTTTCTGCAGGTTTTAGAGCATTTCATCTTAAGCATGTAGCCTCTCTAGTTTCCACTGAGGAATAATAATACATTCCGAACAAGCTGATCAACAGGCTTTAAAATGTTTTCCTTTAATTTTTATGGAAACGTTATATATGTATGTATGTGTAGATCTATGTGTGTGTATCTACATGTATCTGTGTGCTATATACATCTATGTATATACACACACATATATATACTGTATATATTATAAATGGCCAGCTTGATGAATTTTCACATATGGAACACAACCACACATGTAAGCAGTACTCAGAAGAAGAAACATACATTTCTGCCACTCTGGAAATCTCCAACATGCAACCTTTCAGAAACTACTGTCTCGAAAGATAACTGCTGTTCTCATTTCTGAGAGCATAAATTACTTTATTCGTCTTTGTAATTTATACAAATGGAACCATATTTATGTATTCTTTTGCGTTTTAGATTTTTACTCAACATTATCTTTGTGAGATTCAACTCTATTATTACATGTTTTTGAAGACTGGATATTCTTGTTACTGTAGGGTATTCCACTGGGTGAACACATAGCATAATTTATTTATACATTCTACAGTTGATAGGCATTCAGGGACTTTCTAGTTTGGAGCTATTATGAATAATGCTGCTATGAACATTCTGGCACATATCTTTTGATGAACACATGCATGCCTTTCTGTTGGGTATATACCTAGGAGCAGAATTGCTGGGTCATAAGGTATGCATATGTTTAGTTTTAGTAGATAATGCCAAACAGTTTTCCAAAGTGGTTGTAACAATTTACACTATAAACTGCAAAACTTGAGATTTTTGTTTGCTCTACACTTTTAACTGTTACTTAGTATTCTAAATATTTTTAATTTTAGTTCTAGCAAGATTGTTGTGGTATTGAATTTTGCTGACTGGTGAAGTTGAGCACATTTTTATATGTTGATTGGCTATTTGGATCTCTTCCCTTGCACAGTGTCTGCTCAAGTCATTCGCCCCTTTTTTCATTAGGCTCTCTATCTTTTTCTTATTGATTTGTAGAGCTTCTTTACATATTCTGGATATTAGGCCTCTGTTGAGTATATTTTATTATAATTATCTTCCCCCATTCTGTGGGTTGCATTTTTCCTCTCTTGATGGTGTCTTTCAATGAATAGAGTTCTTAATTTTAGTATGATCTACTTAATGACTTTTTTCTTTTATGGTTAGTTCTTCTTTTGCCCTTTTTAAGAAATCTTGCCTATTCCGAGGTTGTGAAGATATTCTTTATGATTTCCTCTAAAAAGCTTTTTTGTTACAACCATTTAGATATACAATCCATCTGGTATTGATTTTTTTTCTATTGTGTGATCGGGTCAATATATTTTTTTCATATAGGTATAAAATTATACCAGCATTGCTCATTGAACACATTATCCTTTCCCCCACTGCACTGTAATGTCACCTTTTTCATAAATTAGAAGAACATGTGTGTGCATGTGTGCATGTGTGTGTGTGCATGTGTGTGTGTGTGTGTGTGTAGTTTGGTCTATTACCTTTGATTTTATTGCACAAACTTCAAAGAACACATATCTCTTAACTATTGAGGAGTTTTTCTGGCCAATTCTTATAGAGGAAAAAATACATTCATGGTCCCAAAACTCAATATATATTTTAGCAAAATGAAGAGCAGGGAAAGTCTCAAGTTGTATTCCACACGTAATTGGTGGAACGTGGGAATCACTGTGAAAAGCATGCTGAGCGTCAACAAAGGCGTCGTGCGTCTCACATGGTCCTGGTGCTAACAAAGGCCTTTCACTGCGTCAAAAAATAACTGTTAACAGTCGTGTGAGTGATTACAATGCAGTGTTTTTAGTGTTTTACCTCCTGACCTGACAGTTTCGTTACTTATGTGTAGGTGTTTTCTGTGCTGTAGTTACATTCCCGGAAGTTGGTAGGAGGTTTTCTGTTTATGTGCACTGCATTTGACATAGCAGGAGAGAGGCTCCTGGTTTTCTTGCAGGTGTCTGAATTCCAGGAAGGGATTCCTGGTGTCAAGCAGCAGATGCATTTGCTCGCCCAGCTCTTTGTACCGCATGCACCTAAAGATGCCAACGGAGAATTCACCTGCAAGCGTTCTCTGACTCAGATTTTGGGATTATGCAAGCGTCCTTTTCAACTCCTTCATTTAAAACAGGATGTTCTAATTTTGGAAAAGTAGTAGTTGGATTTGGAAGAGCGTATGACTGTAAGACTAAATTCTGGTTGTCCCACCCTGGTTCCCTTGGGCCAGCGTGGACCCTATTCCTTTACCTGTAGTATAACTCTGATGCCACCCTTGAGGGTGGATATAGCTATGTAAATTATGTGGAATTCTTCTGCATGGGAGATGTCTCTTCTCCCCTGCTATTTATTTATTCAGTCATTTATTTATATCAGTATGAACTTACGGATATTTATTTCATACTTTGAGTTATAATGCCATACTATTTTAGTCAGTTTGTTCAAAATTTTCCAACTTTGGCCACTCGGGCTCTTGTAGTTGGTTCTTGTGTCCCTTTGACGTACCCCTATCAACGTGGATTTTTATTTTGAGCACTTTATTACTTTCTGGCATTACACGATGCACCAGGCTTATCATGTATATTTTCTGCGCCAATCCTAGAATCAGCCATTTCTCCACGGAGCTCTGGTTTCGTTGGTATGAGAAGACCAAGAATGGTATGAGAAGCCAAGACCTCGCTGCCAACTGTGCTTACTGCTATGGGAGTGTCATTTGTTTTAGGTCTTCTTATCTGAGAGAGCAAAAAATATCATGTCTATACTAACCCAAGTATATACACATACTATACATATTTCTATATGTAACCATCTGTTTCTATACTAAGCTAAACACAAATTCATACTGATGTCCCCAATCCTAATCCATTACCACATTGATCATTTTACCTTCTTCCTAACTTATCTGTAAGATCTCACTCCAACAGTAACAACAGTAATAAATGTGATTCCCACCATCCACCATCCATTTGCTTACATGTTTAATACCAGTATACGTGTATAGTGATTTCAGAATTGTTAACCTGTAACCCCAGGGGAAGAGCTTTATCAACTAAAGTACAGTGCTTCTGCACAGTTAATTTTGCCTTCAGTCTTACAAACTCCACTTATTTCCAAAGTTAACTTAGTCCACATCTTCCCCCCAACTCCTTCAGTGAGGTTGATCCATTCATTTGTAATACAGGTTCTTTTGTCATATTCTGCATTCCATCCTGGGAAACCTCTTAAAATATTAAAAAAATTTTTTTATATACATTAATCTTCCCTCTTTGTTTTGTCTGTGAGTTTTGAAAAGTGCATATTACATGCACTATTATAGTATCATTCAGAACAGTTTTACCACCCTAAAAAGTCTCCCATGCTTCATTTTTTCAACCTGAGCCCCTGGCAATCACTAATCTACATTGTCTGTGTCTTTGTCTTTTCCAAAATGTCACATAAATGGAAGCTTACACCATATAGCCTTTTCAGACCAGCTTCTATTGCCTAGCAATCTACATTTAAGATTCATCTGTCTTTTCCTAGCTTGATAGCTCGTTTCTTTCTGTCAGTGAATCATATTCTATAGTAGATGTGGCAAAGTTTATCAGTTCACCTCTTGAAGGGCATCTTGGTTGCTTCCGGTTTTTGATGGTTATGAATGAACGTCTGCTATAAACATCCTCATGCAGGTTTTCGTGTGGACGTAAGTTTTCAAATCAGTTGGGTAAATACCTAGAAGAGCCACTGCTGAATCATATGGCAAGACTGTATCTAGTTTCATACGAAGCTGCCAACTTGTCTTCAGAAGTGGCCGCACCACTGTGCGTTCTCACCAATGGAGGGGCTACTGTTGGCTCCGCCGTGTTACAGGCTTTTTGTTTCATTTATTTTCTCTATTGTTTTCCTGTTCTGAATTGCACTGGTTTTTGCTCTTATAATTATTATGTCCTTCCTTTGCTTGCTTTGGGCTTATTTTGCTCTTCTTTTTCTAGGTGTTTGAAGTGGGAGATTATATTATTGATTTGAGACTGTTCCTCTTTTCTGATGTAGTCATTAGTGCCATTAATGTCCCCTCTAGCACTGCTTTAGCTGTGCCCCACAAATTTTGATTTGTTCCATTTTCATTTTCTTTCAGTTCAATGTATTTTTAAATAATTCCCTTGAGACTTCCTTTTCACCTGTGGATTATTCAGAAGTGTGTTGTTTAGTTTCCAAGTATTTGGAGATTTTCCTTTTATCTGTCTATTTCTTTTTTTTCTTTTTACCCTAGTTTGATTTCATTGTGGTCAGAAAACATACTCTATGGTTCATTTCTAGTTTTGTTTAGGTTTGTTTCACAGCTCAGGATAAGATCTATTTTAGTATATGTTTTTTGAGGGCACTTGAAAAGAATGTGTATTCTACTGTTATTGAATGGAGTGTTATATAAATGCTGATTAGATCTTGCTGGCTGATGGTGCTGTTGAGTTCTTCTATATCCTTCCTGCTTTTCTGTCCAGTTTTGTCCACTGTTGAGAGGTGGGTGTTGGAGTCTCCAACCATAATTGTAGATTTGTCTGTTTCTCCTTCTAGATCTATCAGTTTTTGCTTCACATATTTTGCAGTTCTGTTGTTAGGTGCATACACATTTAGGACTGCTATATCTTCTTGGTGGATTGACCTTTTTATCATTGTAAATGTCTCTTTCTGTCTCTGTTAGTTTTGTTTTCTCTAAAGTATACTAATATCTGATATTAATATAGCCACTCCTGATTTCTTTTGATTAATGCTTGAGTAGTGTATCTTTTACCATTTTTTTTTTCTTTCAACTTGCCTATTGTTTTATATTTGAAAGGAGTTTCTTGCAGACAGCATATAGTTAGGTCATGTTTAGGTCAATCCACTTTGCCAACTTCTTTCTTTTAATTGATTTATTTAGACCATTTACATCTAAGTAATTATTGATATGTAAAGGCTTAAGCTTGTCATTTTACTTTTGTTTGTTCTCTTTGTTTTTCCTTTTCTGTTTTCATTTTCCTGCCTTCCTATGGGTTACTTGAACGTTTTTTAGAATTTCATTTTGATTAATCTGTAGTGTTTTTGAGTGTATCTATTTGTATAGGTTTTCAGTGGTTGCTTTAAGCATTGCATTTTATATATGGAACTTGCCACAGTCCACTGGAGTCGTCATTTTACCAGTTTGAGTGTAATTACTCTGCTTTGTGATTTTTTGAGTTTCCAGGAACAGTGGTTTGGTGATTATCATTAATTTTGGAAAGCTTTATGCCATATTACTTCAAATATTTCTTCTGCTCACTTCTTTCTTCTCCTCTGGTATTCCAATTACATTTTTTTTCTCTATTAGGTGAGAAAGAAGGCAAGAGGGGGTTGGAGTGGGAAGGATACCCATCAACCCGCTGGGATAAAGGTCTGACAAAGTCTTTTCCCCTGGTGAGCGGGCTTTTGTGGTGGAGACCACTCTGGGCATATTTTGCAATGTTCACTCCTCTCCCCCCATCAGAACCCTGAAGGCATCTTTCTCAGGCATTTTTCACCATGAGAGCATGTTGAGGTTCCTGGAGGTAAAGCCCATGGAAGTATGGCTGCACCTTCCTCCACACTGTAGCCCAAAGGAGTTTCTTACACTGACCAATAACACTCAGCCTCCAGCAATTCACCAAAATCACTACTTAGGTGTTCCACCACTATATGGCTCCAGAGACTTCTGCTCCAGGTAACAGATCTCAGCTGTGACTCTTTGTATGCACCTGTTCTCTCCAGAACTGGGGGAAGGAGGCGTTTCCTGCCACTTCAGTTCTCTAATGAGTCCAATGAAAATCACTGATTTTCAGTATGGACAGATTTCTCTTGTAAGGACAAAAGTGATAACTCGGAAGCTCCTTACATCTTGGAACTGAATCTGGAAGCCTTTCACACACTATTTTTATTATTGTTTACCTGAGTTCATTAAAAGAAGAGACTGCATCCTCAGGAATCAGGATGCTGACTGGAAAAAAGGAAGATTCAATAATGATTGAGTAAATAAATTAAATGCTCATTTGAAGTAGCTATTATCATTACCATTTTAAAAGTGGGAAAACTAAAGTTCAGATATTGAACAACTCAGCTTAGTAATCAATAGGGACATTATCCCAGGATCTCTGATCCAAATTTCATATTCTTGCTATAAAATAGGGAACCATAAACAACCTTTGTAATGAAGTGTTATATTATATTACATTTATTAAGTGTTATATAAATTGAAGGGAAGGAAAAGCAATACGTGCTGAAGTAAGGATGACTAATTTTATAGAAGTTATTTATAGGTATATTGAATAGACTTCCAAAGAAGGCTAGATTTCACTTGATTGAATGGGAAAGAGTACTCTAGGTGTTTTATAGGGAACAGAGTAAGCAAAATGAGGAGCATTGTTTGGTGGGAATAAGCCATCCCATGAAATGAAACTAGGGAGTAGAGTGGGGTTAAAATTCTCCTTTGAAAATAAAAGTTAACTCCATCTTGTGTTTTACAATCCTGACAACTAGTTCTTGGACTCATGGAGGAGTGGCCGGATTGTTAACTCTTCCAAAGGGCATTTAATATTTGTGGTGTTACCCTGTCCTTTCTCAGTGACAGTCTCGTCTCCTACACCGTGAGGTCCTGGAAAGTGGGAACCAAGCCTTATCCATGTTGTTCTCTATTTCAGCACCACAGACGCTGCCTTTAAGGGAGCACATGGGAAGGGTGTGTTGAAAGAATGGAAGCCTGCGAGTTCCCTGGGGTGGGAGTCCTTGTGTCTGCCTGAGGTTTGTGTGTCAACACCCTGCAGCAGGTAAGAATGAGCTAACATTCACGTGTCAAGTGAAATTACAGGTAAAGAAGGACCACGCTTGGGGCTGGCCCAGTGGCATAGCGGTTAGGTTTGCATGCTCAGCTTCAGTGGCCCGGGTTCGCCAGTTTGGATCCTGGGTGTGGACATACGTACCACTCATCTAGCCATGCTGAGGCGGCGTCCCACATAGAGCAACTAGAAGGATGTACATCTATGACATGCAACTATCTACTGGGGCTTTGGGGAGAAAAAAGGGAAAAAAGGAGGAAGATTGGCAACAGATGTCAGCTCAGGGCCAATCTTCTTCCAAAAATAAAGAAATATTGTGTGGAATGAATTAAAAAAAAAAAAAAAAAAAAAGAAAGACCATGCTAATCAAGAGAAACTTGATGCACCAGAACAGTTTCAGAAATTAATGACACAGCTCACTCCTTAAATTAGGTACTAACATTGAGAGTCTTCCAGAGGTGTGCCTTTAGTAAAACCGCTTGACTGTGCTTTGGGCTTGAAAAGTTCCAGCCAGGCTAGTCGCAGAGGCACAGACCTCATTATCCTCTGATCAAAGCAGTTGGAGCTGGAGGAAGACTTAATTTCCTCTTCTGTGATCTGTTCCACAGAAGGTCTCTGAGACCCAGCGAGGGGAGGCTGCTTGCTTGATGCTAGATATCTCCACTGGTCCATAATGTGCCTTCCCTGAACTTCTCAGAGCTTCCCTGACTTCTCTGGACTGTAAGCTCGAAGGTGAGGGTAATCTGTGGGGTGTGCTGGGGAGGTCATGAGAGGCCCTGGAAATTTGGGGTGTAGTCTTTGAGTCAGCTTCTCCACATGGTATTCTCTGAGGTGAACACCGTCTGTCCCCCAAACTCTGAATTCCTTTCTCATCTTAAAGGGTCACTTTTTGTCTCAGACCACAAAACAATGTGGATATTATGCCTCCTAAGTGTGGCCATGAAGGAAATATAGAAATAGGATTTAGATAAAACATGGATTCATAACAGACAATCAGGACCACAGCATGAGAAGTAGGCCATCTCTGGAGGTGTGTATACAAGGAATTTCCCACTCTTAGAAGCTTTCTACAGCACCCCTGGAGATGGCAGTTTAGCCTCAACTTGAATAGTTCCTGTTACAGGGAGTTCCTGCCGTATGAGTCACCTTAGCAACATGATGACATAGCTGGAGTTGTCAGAAGTTCACGGAGAGCAAGTCTGACTCAAGAGAAGAAAGGATTTGCTAACTGTCCTTAAGGGAAGCTAGGAATGGCCAAGGCTGAGGAATGAGATTGATATTGTGGAACATTATCTAATTAAAAGATATCTTGTACAAACGGTCTCTTGTAGCCATCTTCAGAGATGCAAGAGTAGGTAGCCATGGGCTCATGACCAAGGCCCTAAGGAATAACCCCAGACTTGGAAAATAAATGCTAAAATAGATTGATGGGCTGGAAACAGACAAGAAGAGGACTGTGGCAAGTTAGGGTGAAGGCAAAACAGTGGAGCTGAGCCGCTGGCATTCCGGACCCAGGGACTTGCTAATTTCTGCCTAATGGCCCACTCTGCAGTGTCTCTGATCCATTGGGGCATTTCTCCCGGCCTAATTACATGGCCGTGTGACTGTGAGCTTCAGGTAGGAAAGAAAATTTACCCTGTTTAGACAAGCATCTGGCAGGTGGGAAAGAGATTCATTACTCCTAGAAATGCATAATCTTGCTTCTATTGACCTAAAGAAAATGAAATGTTTTCTCCTGGAAATGTAATCATGGTGGCTATTCCATCACACTTTTACACCTCTGCTTTCTCCCTAAAGGATTTTTTTTCTCCTGCTTGGAGATGTTGCAGGATCCATTAATTTGATATGATGCAGGTTGTTATAAGTAATATTTTTTTCCTGCAATAACTAGATAGAAAATGTTAAATTTAATATATTGGATTTGGGAAAAACATTTTCCCATCTTCTCCAACAAAGTGCACATTATAACATGTTAATTACAAGTGTAAATATAATGCAAAGAGGATTCAGGAAAAAATGCAATGACTTTTAAAAGAAAATTCAGAATCTCCTTGTGGCTTTTCTGTGTGTGTGGAGTTTCTGTGATGTCTCTTTTCCCTCCAAGCTGTCTGTTTGGGTATGTAATGAAGACGTGGCTAAGCAACTGAGAGACGTGCAGGTTAGATTTGGGTTTTAGCCTAATATCCATCTTTTTGACACATACCCAACTGGAGGAAATAGCAGGATATCTGTTTTCTTATGTTTTAAAAAATATACTCTACCTAAACATATTCTCCTTATGTTTATGTGTCCTCAGGGAACTACAAATTCCTTTAGCAATTTTCAAGGGTGAGGTTTTCTTGTTGCTGCGGGAGCTGCAGCACCCGAACATTCTTTTTTTTTTTTGTACGGAAGACCAGCCCTGTGCTAACATCTGCCAATCCTCCTCTTTTCGCTGAGGAAGACTGGCCCTGGGCTAACATCCATGCCCATCTTCCTCTACTTTATATAGGACGCCGCCACAGCATGGTTTGCCAAGCAGTGCGTCAGGGCACGCCTGGGATCCGAACCGGCGAACCCCGGGCCGCCGCAGCAGAGTGCGCGCACTTAACTGCTTGTGCCACCGGGCCGGCCCCATTGAACATTCTTATTTCTATTATCACTAAGTTTCACTCTTCCCCTCAAAATGCATGTGGAAAGGCTCAGAGCTAGAGACACAGTGAGGCCACCAGGGTAGAGGGTAATATTTATGGGCTGCAACTGAAGCAGCTCAGTCTCAGCTGTAACTTTGTTCCTCCACCATTACTTGGTGCCAAATATTCAGTCCAATATCCAGTAATATAGATGACAGATCTTTCTTACGTTTCTTAACTCACTAAGCAAGCACTTATGGAGCTCCTCCTGTGCTGGACACTGTGCCAGTTCTGGTGCAGAAAAAGAAACACACAGACAGGACCCTCTCCGATGTGGTAAGAACAACAGTAGGTCATTAACAGGACCTGAGGCAGCCCAGAGCCCCACCTCAGGAGATGGCATCCTGTGCCCAGGTCGCCCACGGCCCCTTGCCAGAGTGGGAAGCAGGGCTAGAGCATTTCCTAGTAAAATGCACTCGGCCAGACAGTGGTGAAGCAGAAAGACCATCAGTCTGAGAATGAGGGCTTCTCCTCTTATTACCCCTGAACAGCAGTGTGATTAAAATTATCTCCAGGCCCAGTGTCCTCATTCATCAAGTGAAGGGATTCAAAGGAAACTTAAAGAGCTAATTCAGCTCTAAAATTCTACTGTGTGTGTGTCTGTGTGAGTGCATATACAGTTGTATATGTATATATATGTATACAGACTGTATACATATATGTATGTATGTATATACACTTTTTGGTATGTAATTATTATAAATAAAAAGACAAAACATAGGGTTGAAGTTTCTCACCTTTTATTCTGGGCCTATTGCTTTTCTTCTCATTTTTTGGCCATTTTCTCTGCTTTTCCTCTGCTGGCATATTCACCTAACTGTCATAACAAACCACTGCTTAACTTTGCTTAAAGCTAGCCCTCCTTTTAAACCTCTGTGTCTCCTATTCCAGTTTTTCCTCCTTTTCCTAAACAGAGGATGAAGAAAGAAAGAAATCAACAGAGAGAAATGGCACATTTTGGTCAGCAGTTTTCTCTAAATTACATTTGCTGAAGTCTAGCCTTTTCATATCCTATTTAATGTCTTCCATCAAGGTCATTTTCAATCTTGAAGTTCCTTCCCATTTCTTCCATTTCAAAAAGTGAGAGGATAATTTCTTGCTTTTAAAAAATTAATAACTACTAATTGGAACTATGATAAAGGCGAAATGGAACATTATTATGAACTGCTGACATGGATATCTTTTGGGGAAAATGTATGGAAGAACTAAGGCAATGATACGTTTTTTTAATCCCCCTTTTTATAATGGATTTTCATTGCATAAAATTCACATACGGCCAACAAAGTGTGAAAAGAGAATATATTGCCCAAACAATCAGGCAGCTTAATTTAAAATCCAGTTAATTCAGTGGTAAACATGGGAGGAATCAGTTGCCATGATTTCTGATGGCAGTGGAGGCTGTCATGGAAATAATGTTGGATTAAGTATCAACAGATCTGATCTGTAATCTGGCATCTAATAAAATTGTGTGTCCTCGGTAACATCTGTGGAATGAGAATAATACCCACAGTTCCAGTTATCTGTCACTGCAGAAAAGCTACCAAAGCTTCCATGGCATCCTTGGCTTATGGGTGGGTCTACCGCTGCCAAATGAGTCGCAAGCCCACCCAGGTTCAAGGGGAGCAAGGCGGGCCACACCCCTCCGTGTGGGAGCAGCCAGGGTCTCCAAGAGCGGCTAGAATGGGAGACGCCCTTTCAGACATTTCTAGAAAATACACGCTTTCCACCTAAGTACTATTTTTAAAGCTTAATCATTGCCCCAGAATATGGAATGCCTATTATCCTTTTTGTATTTTTTCATAATTAGCACCTACTCAAACATTTTTTGGTTATAACTTCTTGCAGGCTTTCTTTTCTCTCCATATATATTTTATTTATTTATTTATTCCCCAGCTTTATTGAGATATAATTGACACATAACATTGTGTAAGTTTAAGGCATGTGGTGTGTCGATTTGATACATCTATATATTGCAAAATGAGCACGACCGTAGTGTTAGCTAACACCTCCATCCCATCACATAATTACCATTTATTTTTTGTGGTGTAATGTCTAAGATTTGCTCTCTTAGCAAAGTGCAATACAGGATACAGTATTATTAGCTATAGTATAATCACTATGCTATACATCAGGTCCCTTGTTAATCTTATAACTGGAAGTTTGTCTACATATATATATATATTTTTGTGTGTGTGTGTGTGTGAGAGGAAGATTAGCCCTGAGCTACCAACCAGTGCCAATCCTTCTCTTTTTTTTGCCGAGAAAGACTGGCCCTGGGCTAACATCCGTGCCCATCTTCCTCTACTTTATATGTGGAACGCCCGCCACAGCATGGCTTGATAAGTGGTGTGTAGGTCCCCACCTGGGATCCGACCCTGCAAACCCCGGGCCACCGAAGTGGAGTGCGCGAACTTAACCACTATGCCACGGGGCCAGCCCCTGTCTACTTAGATTTTCGATGTTGATTTCAAATCCAGCTGAGACCATATTATTAAAGATAGAGCTTTACATCTTAGAAACTACCAGTTTGATAGATGTTATCAAATATAAATAAAATATTTTTTTAATAAAAATGAATTTTGAGCTTTGCTTTTGAGCTGTCCTGTGTAATCCTCTAAGGACTGTTGTGATTGAATTAAGTCCTAGCTAGTATCTCTGGGCTTCTGAATCCACGAGGATTTCTCTGGTGGGAAATTCTTATATTTGTTTCCTTAGAAAGAAGTGTGAAATATGAAATGATTAAAAATCCCTTTTGGCCTTAGAGTGAAGATATTGCAATGGCAGAAAAAGACACCTGGATGCTTAGGTTCGCAGTGGCCTGTCATTGAAGTCCAAGTGAAGCTCTCAGCAGCTGTTCTAGTCCACGTGATTTCTGTCCTCAGCTGTCCCTCCTCAGTCTGAATGGAAGCTCCATTTTGTACTGGTTAGGAGTTCAGCCTTTGGTGCCAGACAGCCCAGATTCTAAATTTTCATCACCCTACTTAACAGATGTGTCATTAACCACCGCCTCACATTCCTTATGTGTAAAATGGTATAATCATAGCAGCGACTTACAGATTTTCGTGAGGATAAGTGATAGCATAAAGCTCTTAGCTCAATGCCTCACATTAAAAACTATTTGGTAGCTGCTATTGTTATTAGTTTTATTTCATTATCATTTTCCTTATGTTTCTCAGTGTCTCTCAGAATTCTTGATAGCTGGGTGACCCACTGTTTCTCTTGGGCACCGTCTTTAAGGAGCAGCTCATAAGGGAGATACTGAGAAGATTCCTAGTGGTTGCTATGAACCCGGATACTTCCTCATGGGACTATTCTTTTACTGTACACCCTGTGTCCCACTAACATCGTTTTAGAAGTGAAGAGTGCTGGTCATAACATGACTGCTCAGACTAAAGGTAGGGCACTGGCCCATTGACTTTCCTTCTAAAGGTACTTCCATTCCCTAAGCTTCCTTTCCCAGTCATTTCCATCTATAGATAATGCACTTTTGAGAAGCTGCCTTATGGAAGCACATTTATAGCATTTTAACCTGAAATAATATTGCAGGACATATGACGAAGCTGAAGACTCACAGGTGACCTTCCGGTTAAGTGTGCCAAGACTGGCTTAGGGCAATTCAGAAAAGTGTAACAATCATGGCTGCCCTGTCTGAATTTGAAGCCAAAAATCCAATTTCTGATCACCTTCTCTTCCTGAGTTCAAAACAGAGCCACTTTCGTTCACCTTTTCCCCAGTGGGATGATTTCCAGTCTTCTCACTACTCTGGTTTTCTAATTAGTCTTTACTCCAGATGTGGTCCGAGCAAAATAGAGTGCGTGACCTTTTCTCCTAATTTGGGAAAGACACATCTATGCCTGCATTCTAAGAGGGCATTAACATTTAAGGAATGTTATCACATACTGAACTTACTGCCAGAAAAGTTGAGGGTTTTGACTGATGCTAACTGTTGTCAAGCCATGTGTATTCTACTGTGTCCTGCAATTGATTTTTTGGACTTAATGCAGGCCTTTCTATTACCAAGCAAAATGCTTTTGGACCTGTGAAATTTTTACTGGTTCTGATTCCACTTAGATGCAACAACATCTCCCTTGCTGTCATTCACCCCACTCTCCCCTGAACTTATACAGGACCTAGAAGCCTAAACAACCCCTCGAAGTCCTTCCAAAACCTTAGAATTGTCCAGCACAATGCTTTACACACAGAAAATAAATAAAAATGTACTTCCATATAACCACCATATGAAGACTTTTGCAAAAGGTAAGGCATTATTCACCTTGTAAAAGAATTCATTTTAGGGAACAAAATCTCCTCATCTTGACATTTCTTGAAACAGCAAGTTAGTGTATTAATATGATTAGACTGATTAAGAACACTACATTAGCACACACCTTTCATGAATATTTCCCTTAATTAGATGAGAACCTTTCTCTGTCATTTAGATCCTCAACGAGTTCCTGTTTCATTTGGAGTAAATTGCCAACTCCTCACCAGGGTCTACAGGACAGCAGAATGTGGCATGGACTTGCTCTCGCCTCCTTCTCTGACTTCATCTCCTGTTTCTTTCGATTTCTTTCATTTGGTGGCAGCCATGTTGTTTCTTTCTATTTCTTGAACATTCATTTCCTCTCCAGGACCTTTGCACCTGCAAAGGTGCAAATTCCTATCTGAATTACTTCTAGCCCACTCTTTGATTAGTGACTCTTTCTCATCATTCTGATCTAGGATCAAATGCCAACCCTTCAGCAGGGCTTTCCCTGAGCCCCTATTGAATGTTGATCCCCCTACCCATTTAGACTCTGTCCCATTTAATCTCAATTCCAAGCCATAACCTTGACTTATTTTCTTTTTTTTTTTAATTTTATTTATTTATTTATTTTTCCCCCCAAAGCCACAGTAGATAGCTGTCTGTCATAGCTGCACATCCTTCCAGTTGCTGCACGTGGGACACGGCCTCAGCATGGCCGGAGAAGCGGTGCGACGGTGCATGCCCGGGATCCGAACCCGGGCGGCCAATAGCGGAGCGCGTGCACCTAACCGCTAAGCCACAGGGCTGGCCCTTGACTTATTTTCTTCATAGAACTTTTCACTAAATTAACCTTATGTCTTCTTTATTCCCAGGAAGTCCTGGTTGATGTCTGCTTTCCTGATGGAATTATTAATTACTCTCAAAAATGTTCTGATTTAAATACTAAATTATACAGTTATCACATTTATCCCTTCTAGAAATGATATTCATTTATTTTTCCATACTCTTCACTAGAATGTAATAATGGGGACATTGTGCCAGGCAATTATTTAGGTACTGGGAAGACAACAGTGAATAAAGAAATTGTAAGAACTCCATACATATTTTTTTGATAGAACCAATTAAATAAATGAATTACAGGCTTTCATATAGTGTGTTTGTACACAGACACATAAACGAACTTAAGTGAAAAATTTGGATCAAGTTTTATTTCATAGCTATTTGGATTCATACCCAAAACAATATGTACATACAGATAAACTCATATTCATTTGGAGGCATGAGATTGCAAAGCAGTTGTCAGAAAGTTTATTAAAAAAGAACCGTTTTGAAAAGGCCGCTTCTACTATGTTGCATAAAACTTCCTAAAGGGGTCAGTGACTTGTCTGTTAGTAGCTGAGGTCCTCTCTGTACCTTTGCCAATTTTATCTTTTCAGTATCTGGCCTTGGTGTATGACAGATTATTCTAGGTAATTTAGGCAATATTCTTGCAAATAGCAATAATGCCCACTTTTGTGTCTTTTTTAGTAAACAAAGTGTATGAGATACATCACGATCAAGAAAATCAGCAGAAAATTTCTGTCTGAAGGAAAAGATAAATATTAACATCGAGTAAAAACGTCTCCAGTTTTTAAAAAATTTATGCCATAGTCTTTCAGGCATTTTCCATTTCATTTTTGAGTTTGGGGAACTTTAATCACTTGAGAGAGGAAGTCTATATTGGTGCAGGAAATGGGATAGTAAAGGTAGGCTGAACACTGTCATTAATTTGTGCACCACAATTTACATTCTTGTATTAATAAGAAACAGACAAATGTAGGAGAGAGAAACGAAGTGCATATTTATTTTATTATTTAGGGGCAGGAATTTATTTATCCACTGGGGGCAGTAATACTGGGGCCATTGCTAGCCTTTGTAAATGGAGTCATTGTATGAATTAAGAACAGATTCTCCTTTGAGAAGGTAAACTGGAAAAAAAGCTGAAGTTGTTGAACCCCCTCTTGTCCCCTTGGCTAGGAAGCATTGGACAGTACACCATCTGCATCACTTTATGTGGAAACCCTTAGAAATGGACACATGTTAGGTAGCAAAGACAATTTTATTTTCAATGGTGTGTAAAACTGAATGAAATTAAAATTTACCCAGATAACAATTGAAATATGCATTTATTTCTTTCCCACCACAAGGATGATTTATTCACATCCACATCCTAGACACCAACAAAGCATCAAATGGCCACTTCATCAGTTGGGATGCAGTAAGTTGCAGGAGACCACTGTCCCACTCTAAAAGTGAGAACAGTTCAGATAAGTAACATAATCATAGGTATTTTTAAAAGCGATTTAGAACTGAGAACACAAGGAAACCTAAAAGACCTAAATTCCAGTAAGAGTCAAGCCCTTCCTTGAAGAGAAGAGACTATGGCTACTTTTATCCCTGGCTCATTTCTCTTAACCCCAGTATATGGTAAGATGTTGTACCCAAATGTCTTTTAAACTTTCATCCCTTGTGTGGGCTGACATGATGGTTTGGAATTCTGAGGATTCCTAGTCACAGAGTGAATCCACATCTACCTACCAAATATTTCTCTTGAGACCTTCCCTGAGTGCATGGTAGCAGTACCAAGGGCTGAGGTAGAACAGGAGGGTTGAATAAGTACCCCCAATGTGCATGGAACATTTATTGAGTACATGGCAGGGCCCTACTGAAGGCTTGGGGTAGTGCAGGTAGCTGAGAGAGAGTCCCTAAGGCATAACAAGCTTTTATTGAATGCAGGGCAGCAGCAAATCAAAGCCTGTTCCAATTGTAGCAGGATGAAGAGAGATCTCCTGAGGCTCAGGTAGCTGGCTGCTGACTTATAAAGCCTAGAGAAATGCTTAGAACCTTACCAATCCTCAGATTTTAAGCCTCACTGAAGGGAAAGTCTTGATCCTGCTGTCAAAGTACTTAGAGCCAGTGCTGAACTGAATTTAATTAAAGCTGCAACAAAGCCCAGATTCAGCCCAATTACAGACATGTTTGATTCAGCTTCCTACCCTTTTCAGGAGCAAATGTTATCTATTTAATTGTTCTTTTACAGAATGTGCAGAATGAAATCTTAAAAATTAAAGAGATAAGCAAAGAAAATGTGATCCATTACCAAGAGAAAAATTTGTCAATAGAATCGGATCCAAAGACATAGATTATGGAATTAGCTGGCATAGTCTAAAACATAATGATAACAAATGTGTTAAAAGATATAATAGAAAAGGTGAACAACACATATAAGCAGATGGAGAATTTCTGCAGAAAAAAGAAAACCATAAAAAGAAATGATGGAGGAGAGGAAGTCAAGATGGCGGCATAGGCAGACTCTGAACTCACCTCCTCCCACGGACACAGCCAATTTACAACTACTTGTGGAAAAATTATCCCTGAGTCAGAACTGAAAACTGGCTAAGAAGAACTCCTGCAACAACGGACAATCCTAATCGAGGTAGAAGAGGCAGAAACTCCCTTCTGGAGAGGAAAAATGCTGCCTTCACAAGCTGCAGCGCCTCACGGCCTCCCGGGAGCCGCCCAAAGGTACGCAGCCCACCCTGGAGGCGCGGGGCCCTGAGCTGGGGAGCGCCCCCGCTGTGGGCATTTTGTGGACCCAGCACAATCGAGACGAGTGGCATAATATCTGACTTTACCTGCTACCAAAACATTGGGGAGTACCCCCAGAAAATCTGGTTCACAAAGAAATTAAAACTGGCTCTTAAAGTGCCCACGCACAAACTCACCCGTTTCAGAAAGCAACCTAAAATCACGAGAAAGAAAGGTGCACAGTGCTTTGGTGAAAAGAGACTCACCTAATAGGCCCTGAGTGCATCTCAGTGAGAAGTGAGACCTCTCCAGGGACTGGGACATTGGCGGCAGCCATTGTTGTGGCCTGGTGTGGGCGTGCTGACACAGACGCCATTGGAGTTCTCCCTGAGGCCTGCTAGCCCAGGGTCTGCCCCACCTGCTAGAGCACCGATTTAATCCAGCTCAGCCAGGGCAGGCAGCCCACCCTAGAGACTGGCCCCACCCAACAACAAGCCCTCAGGCAACTTGTGGGCCTGCATAGATTGGTGACTGGATTCTCTGCAGCTTGACAACTGAGACGACTTCAGTGGGGCAGGGCGTGCACAAGGAGTGGGTGGAGAGTGTGGGGCAGTGGTGGAGTGTGTGGGGCTCCCGCCGTGGAGAGACTGGGTCCGCTTCGGGAGGTCCGGGCGCTCACACGGGGTAGGACTGTGTTGATTGTGTGTGTGGACCTGTGGGTGGCAGGGCTTGTCAGATGCAGAAGACTTGTGCTTCTCAAAGACCCACATAGGGGGTTTGCCCCACCTTCCAAAGCCTGAAACAATTGGGTGCTCCTGTGCCTGAGGCCAGCCCCACCCAGCTGCAATCCTCAGAGAGCTGACAAGAGACCTAAAGGCTGGAGGCTTATAGAAATTGTAAGGCCCTGAGCCTAACACTGGGGGCCTACTCACTTAAAAGAAATACTGCAACACGAATGTGGTATTAGAACTTGCAGCCAACTGTGCTGGGGCTCCCCACACATGATAAAGAGACTGAAGGGCCCACAACAACTACAAGCAGCTGAGCATTACAACAGCTGGCCAGGAGCATAACTCGGCCTCCCCGGGTGCCTACAGGGAGAGCAAACAGGCCACAACAGAAGGACACACATAGCCCACATAGGGGTCACCCCTGGAACACTGAGAACTGAGGGAAGCACACTGCAGGCCTCCTAAGCCATCACTTACATAAGGTCACCTATCCAAGAGCAGGAGATGTAACTGACCTACCTAATACATAGACACAAGCACAGGAAAAGAGGCAAAATGAGGAGGCAAAGGAATACATTCCAAGTAAGGGAACAGGACAAAACCCCAGAAAAAGAACTAGGTGAAACAGAAATGAGCAACCTACCTGACAGAGAGTTCAAACTAAGAGTGTTAAGGATGCTCCCTGACATGGGGAGAAGAATAGATGAACTCAGTGAGAATGTCAACAAAGAAATGGAAGATATAAAAAAGAACCAATCAGAAATGAAGAATATAATACTGGAAATGAAAAATTCACTAAAGGGACTCAAAAGCAGAGTAGAGGATACAGAAGAATGGATCTGTGAGCTGGACGAAAGACTAGAAGAAGTTGCCCAAGCTGAACAGGTAAAAGAGAAAAGAATTAAAAAGAGTGAGGACAGTCTAAGGGACCTCTGGGACAACATCAAGTGCACTAACGTCCGTGTTATAGGTGTCCCGGAATGAGAAGAGCAAGACAAAGGGGCAGAGAATCTATTTCAAGAAATAATAGATGAAAACTTCCCTAACCTAAGGAAGGAAACAGACATGCAGGTACAGGAAGCACAGACAGCCCAAACAAGATAAACCCAAAGAGGCCCACACCAAGACGCATCATAATCAAAACGCCCAGAATTAAAGATAAAGAGAGAATCCTAAAAGCTGCAAGAGAAAGTCAAGTTACATACAAAGGAAACCCCATAAGGCTATCAGCTGACTTCTCAGCAGAAACCTTACAGTCTAGAAGAGAATGGCACGATATATTTAAAGTGCTAAAAGGAAAAAACTTACAGCCAAGAATACTCTACCCAGGAAGGTTATCATTCAAAATGGAAGGAGAGATCAAAAATTTCCCAGACAAGCAAAAATTAAAGGAGTTTGTCACCAAGAAACCAGTGCTACAAGAAATGTTAAAGGGACTGATTTAAGGGGAAAAGAGGAGACCACAAATAGGAAAAATTATCTATCCCCATGATAAGAGGGTAATGTATACAAATGCACAAAAAGAGGTTAGATATGATATCAAAAACATAAAAGGAGGGAAGAGGGGAGTTAAAGAGTATAGCTTTCAGACAGAGGTCAAACTAAAGAGACCATCAATTCTATATAGAAGAAGAAAGGAACAGAGAAGGACTACTAAAACACTGAGAAAAAAAGTTAAAAAATGGCAGTAAGTACATACTTATCAATAGCTACTTTAAACGTCAATGGACTAAATGCTCCAATTAAAAGGAATAGGGTTGCTGATTGGATTAAAAAACAAGACTGCATACAAGAGACACACTTCAGACCTAAAGACACTCACAAACTGAATGTGAAGGGATGGAAAAAGATACTCCACGCAAATGGCAATGAAAAGAAAGCCGGGGTAGCAGTACTCATATCAGACAAAATAGACTTTAAAACAAAAACTGTAAAAAGAGACAAAGAAGGGCATTACATAATGATCAAGGGAACAATCCAACAAGAGGATATAACACTTGTAAATATCTACGCACCCAACATAGGTGCACCTAAATATATAAAGCAATTACTAACAGACATAAAAACAGAAATAGAGAGTAACACAATAATAGTATGGGATTTTAACACTCCACTTACACCAACAGATAGATCATCCAAACAGAAGATCAATAAGGAAACATTGGCCTTAAATGATACACTAGAACACATGGACCTAGTAGATATATACAGAGCATTCCATCCAAAAACCAAACAATACACGTTCTTTTCAAATGCTCATGGAACATTCTCCAGGATTGATCACATACTAGGTCACAAAACAAGTCTCCATAAATTTAAGAAGATTGAAATAATACCTAGCATCTTTTCTGACCACAACGGTATGAAACTGGAAATCAACTATAGGAAGAAAATCAGAAAAGTCACAAATACGTGGAGATTAAACAAAATGCTACTGAACAACGACTGGGTCAATGAAGAAATCAAAGAAGAAATAAAAAAAATACCTAGAGACAAATGAAAATGAAAATACGACATGCCAGAATTTATGGGATACAGCAAAAGCGGTTCTAAGAGGGAAGTTTATAGCAATACAGGCCTATCTCAACAAACAAGAAAATCTCAAATAAACAATCTAACAATGCACCTAAAGGAACTGGAAAAAGAAGAACAAACAAAGCACAAAATCAGTAGAAGAAGGGAAATAATAAAAATAAGAGCAGAAATAAACGAAATAGAGACCAAAAAACAATAGAAAAAATTAATAAAACCAAGTGCTGGTTCTTTGAAAAGATCAACAAAGTTGACGAACCTTTAGCTAGACTCACCAAGAAAAAAAGAGAGAAGGCACAAATAAGTAAAATCAGAAATGAAACAGGAGAGGTTACAACAGACACCTCAGAAATACAAAAGATTATAAGAGAATACTATGAAAAGCTATATGCCAACCAATTCGACAATCTGGAAGAAATGGATAAATTCTTAGAATCATACAACCTTCCAAAACTGGATCGAGAAGCAGCAGAGAATTTTAATAGACCAATCACCAGTAAGAAAATCGAAACAGTAATCAAAAACCTCCCCCAAAATAAAAGTCCAGGACCAGATGGCTTCCCTGGTGAATTCTACCAAACATTCAAAGAAGACTTAATACCTATCCTTCTCAAACTCTTCCAAAAAATTGAGGAAGGGGGGAAGCTCCCTAACTCATTCTATGAAGCCGACATTACCCTGATACCAAAACCAGACAAGGACAACACAAAAAAAGAAAATTACAGGCCAATATCACTGATGAACATCGATGCAAAAATCCTCAGCAAAATACTAGCAAATCGCATACAACAATACTTTAAAAAGATTATACACCATGATCAAGTGGGATTTATTCCAGGTATGCAGGGATGGTTTAACATTCGCAAATCAATCAACGTGATACACCACATTAATAAAATGAAGAATAAAAATCACTTGATCATCTCAATAGATGCAGAGAAAGCATTTGACAAGATACAGCATCCATTTATGATAAACACTCTGAATAAAATGGGTATAGAAGGAAAGTACCTCAACATAATAAAGACCATATATGACAAACCCATAGCTAATATCATCCTCAATGGTGAAAACCTGAAACCTATCCCTCTAAGAACAGGAACCAGACAAGGATGCCCACTGTCACCACTCCTACTTAACATAGTACTGGAAGTCCTAGCCAGAGCAATCAGGCAAGAGAAAGAAATAAAAGGGATCCAAATTGGAAAGGAAGAAGTGAAACTGTCACTATTTGCAGATGACATGATTTTATATATAGAAAACCCTAAAGAATCCACCAGAAAACTTTTAGAAGTAATAAACGAATACAGTAAAGTTGCAGGATACAAAATCAACATACAAAAATCAGTTGCATTTCTATACACTAACAACGAAGTAGCAGAAAGAGAAATTAAGAATACCATCCCATTTACAATTGCAACAAAAATAACAAAATACCTAGGAATAAACTTAACCAAAGAGGTGAAAGATCTGTACACGGAAAACTATAAAACATTGCTGAAAGAAATTGAAGAAGACACAAAGAAATGGAAAGACATTCCGTGCTCTTGGATTGGAAGAATTAACATAGTTAAGATGTCCATACTTCCTAAAGCCCTCTATGGATTCAATGCAATCCCTATCAAAGTTCCAACAACACTTTTCACAGAAATAGAACAAAGAATCCTAAAATATATATGGAACAACAAAAGACGCCGAATAGGTAAAGGAATCCTGAGAAAAAAGAACAAAGCTGGAGGTATCACATTCCCTGATTTCAAAATATACTACAAAGCTATAGTAACAAAAACAGCATGGTACTGGCACAAAAACAGACACAGAGATCAATGGAATAGAGTCGAAAGCCCAGAAATAAACCCACACATCTATGGACAGCTAATCTTTGACAAAGGAGCCAAGAACATACAATGGAGAAAAGAAAGTCTCTTCAACAAATGGTGTTGGGAAAACTGGACAGCCACATGCAAAAAAATGAAAGTAGACCCTTACCTTACACCATACACAAAAATTAACTCCAAATGGATTAAAGACTTGAATGTAAGACCTGAAACTATGAAACTTCTAGAAGCAAACCTAGGCAGTACGCTCTTCGACATCCGTCTTAGCAACATATTTTCAAGCACCGTGTCTGACCGGGCAAGAGAAACAATAGAAAAAATAAACAAATGGGACTACATCAAACTAAAAAGCTTCTGCACAACAAAGGAAACCATCAACAAAACGAAAAGACAACCTAACAATTGGGAGAAGATATTTGCAAACCATACATCTGATAAGGGCTTAATCTCCAAAATATATAAAGAACACATGCATCTCAACAACAAAAAAACTACCAACCCAATTAAAAAATGAGCAAAAGACCTGAACAGACATTTCTCCAAAGAAGATATACAGATAGCCAACAGACACATGAAAAGATGTTCAAAATCATTGACTATCAGGGAAATGCAAGTCAAAACTACAATGGCTATCACCTCACGCCCGTCAGAAAGGCTATAATTAACAAGACAGGAAACAACATGTGTTGGAGAGGATGTGGAGAGAAGGGAACTCTCATACACTGCTGGTGGGAGTGCAAACTGGTGCAGCCACTATGGAAAACAGTATGGAGATTCCTCAAAATATCAAGGATAGAACTACCATATGATCCAGCTATTCCACTGCTGGGTATTTATCCAAAGAACTTGAAAACACCAATGCGTAAAGATACATGCACCCCTGTGTTCATTGCAGCGTTATTCACAATAGCCAAGACTTGGAAGCAACCTAAGTGCCCATCAAGGGATGAATGGATAAAGAACATGTGGTATATATACACAATGGAATACTACTCAGCCATAAGAAACAATGAAATCCAGCCATTTGTGACAACATGGAGGGACAATGAGGGTATTATACAAAGTGAAATAAGTCAGAGGGAGAAGGTCAAATACTGTATGATTTCCTTCATTAAGTAGTAGATAACAACAATAAACAAACACATAGAGACAGAGATTGGATTGGTGGTTACCAGAGGGGAAGCAGGGAGGGAGGAGGGTGAAAGGGATAATCCGGCACATGTGTGTGGTGATGGGTTGTAATTAGTATTTGGGTGGTGAACATGATGTAATCTATGCAGAAATAGAAGTATAATGATGTACACCTGAAATTTATACAATGTTATAAACCAATGTTACTGCAATAAACAAAAAATTAAAAATAAATAAATAAAATTAACTACAAAAAAAAGAAATGATGGAAATTCTAAGACTGAAATAAGACACAGCAGTTTTATATTTGTATGCACATAATAATGGAGCTTCAAAATACATGAAACAAATATTGACAGAAGTCAATCTTTGTTGGAGAATGGAAAAATATATAAATCCATAATCAGAGCTGGAGATTTTTAACATCCTTCTCAGTAACTGATGAAACAACTAGGTAAAAGTCATCAAGATATAGGGAGATCTGAACATGACCATCAACCAACTTAACTAACACTAATACAACGCTGCACACAAAAACAGATGTATCCACAAACATACACCAAAACAAACCATATGCTGGGCCATAAAATAAGTCTCAATTAGTTTTAAAGGAGTGACATCATAAAAAGTATATTCTCTGACCACAAATGTTAGAAATCAACAATAATACAATATCTAGAAAAACTTAAAAGGGAAATTATGCAACAAAAATATCCATGAATCAAAGAAGATATCACAAAGAAAACTAGAGAATATTTATAGCTGAATGATAATTAAAACTCAACATATCAAAATTCATATGCAGCTAAAGTAGTGCTAAGAAGGAAATTTATAGTTTTGTATACTCAAATCATTGATTTTTTACTTTTCCCCTTAGAAAACAAACTTCCATGTTTAGAAGTTAGGAAGAGAAGAGCATCTTAAACCCAAAATAAGTAGAAGACAGAAAATAGTTAAGATAAGAGCAGAAATCAATGAAATTAAAACTAGGCAAACAATAGAGAGAATCAACAAAAATCAAAAATGGATATGTTAGGGGCCAGCCCCATGGCTTAGCGGTTAAGTGTGTGGGCTCCGCTACTGGTGGCCTGGGTTGGGATCCGGGCGCGCACCGACACACCACTTGTCCAGCCATGCTGAGGCCGCATCCCACATACAGCAACAAGAAGGATGTGCAAATATGACATACAACTATCTACTGGGGCTTTGGGGAGAAAAAGGAGGAGGATTGGCAATAGATGTTAGCTCAGGGCCAGTCTTCCTCAGCGAAAAGAGGAGGATTGGCATGGATGTTAGCTCAGGGCTGATCTTCCTCACACACACACAAAATGGATGTGTTAAAAACATTTGCAAAATTGATAAACCCCCAGCTAGATTAATCGACAAAAAAGAAATAAAGCATAAATAATCAGTGCGAGAAAATTTAAATGGACACATGAATAAATATCTTACAGATAACATTAAGATGAAAATGAGATATTATGAATAACATATGCCAATAAAGTCAACAACATAAGTGAAATGTTAAAATTTCAATGAAAATGAACACAAGAAGAAATAGCAAATCTGAAAACACATAGAACATATATATTTACATTTTAAAAAGAGACCTATAAACAAAGACAGTTTGAGGTCTAGTTGGCTTCACTAATGAATTCCATCAAAGATTTAAAGAGAAATATTACCATTATTGCACATTTTTCTTCCAGAAAAGGGAGGAGGAGGAAGCATTTCCCAATATTTTTATGAGACCAGAAACCTGACAGAGACATTACTAAAAAAGAAAATTACAGATTACAATCCTTCATAAACATGGTGATATAAACAGAACAGTAGTTTCTTTTGTAGGATTAATTCGTGGAGAGAGGATATTTTCTGGGTGTGGTAAGGTTCTATGTTTCGATGTTCTTGGTAGTTACGTGGAGGTATACAATTGACAAACTCAATGAACGATGCAGTTAAGATGTCTGTATTTTATTACATGAAAATTATACCTCAACAAAATCAAAATGAAGCAATTATGAAAATGATGTAATTTTCAACAACGAGAAATTCTTGTAGAGTCTTCATAAGCACACGGCACTTAATAGTAATATGTGTAAACTGCTTTATTAAGCACTTTCACATTAATGCTCTAATTTAATTCTTAAAATAAATGCATTACATTTGTGGTATTATTCCCAAGCTCTGAGAGGATAAATGGCTCACTCTTGGCTTTAGACAGTTAATGTGTGACAAAATCAGGACTGAAACTCGAGTTCCTTGCCTCTTAGTTTTTGCTTTTCCAAGAAACAACAGAAACTTAGCTGTTGCACTGCCTTTACCTCAGAAAACTCCTGCTGTAGCAGCTTTTGTGTTGACATCTCAGAAATACCTGTCTTATTCTGAACCTCTGAAATGTATTGGCTCAAAATTGCGATGACAGGGCCGGCCCCGTGGCTTAGCTGTTGAGTGTGCGCGCTCCGCTACTGGCGGCCCGGGTTCGGATCCCGGGTGCGCACCGACGCACCGCTTCTCTGGCCATGCTGAGGCTGCGTCCCACATGCAGCAACTAGAAGCATGTGCAGCTATGACATACAACTATCTACTGGGGCTTTGGGGGGAAAAACTTGCGATGACAGCCTCTAACACATGATTATAATTTTATAATAATGAGTGAATTTAGATTTCTGACTTAATTAAGATTCACCCAATTATCTGAATTAAAATATTTTCTTTGCCTTCACTACCGGGCTTTGGGGAACCACCGGGAGCCACCTCACCCCCTTCCCCTGGGAAGGGGGTGCTTCAATATGCCCCACAGCACCATGAGCTTCCCACCACCGTAATATCCATCACACGAAACTGTACTTTTCTGTTCATATGTCTGCCTCTATCCTTCACTAGTCTCAGAGCATTCCTGCTTGTGGGTAGAGGAGAAATTATTCTTATTCATGTTGTATCCTAGTGCTTATTAAAGTGTCTGGTCCTCAAGAGCCAGTCAATAAATATTTACTGAATGACTGAACAAATAGTGCAAATGCCTTAGAAGGAATAGTCACCTCCTGCCCCGCCACATTTCACCACGATTACATTGATATGTTGATTAATAATTTGTATGGAAATAAAGATTCCTTATGATGGAGTTGATGATATTAAAAGTAATATTTTCCTTATGCTTTTAAGTGAAGTATTGTTCAGCCTGCCTGCATATCTGTTGATACACTGTACAGGGCAGAGATTGTGTCAGTTTTTGTTATACGATCTACAGTGGTTTGGAGAGTTATCGGCAGGTTGTATTTGCTCAGCTTGTTGAAGGAATGAATACATTTTTATGTTGATTATATGGTACATGTATAGTTCTGCAAACATAAAATGTATGTATTTATATAAATTCAAATTTATCCATCTTTTTCTTCATTGATGATAATTTTTGTGTCTTGTTTAACAATTCCTTTTTTACCCTAAGGCATTGTCTTCTATATTTTTGGAAAATTTTAGGGTTTGCTTTTTACATATTGATACCTAACTATTTAAAAAATTATTTTTATTTATGGCATGACTTAGGTATCAGTCTTTTTACATATGCATAATCAGTTTTATCAGCACTGTTTATTGAATAACTTAGCATTTCCCTTCTGAATTGTAATGTCATTTATCAACGTTCTATATATTAATAGGGAATTTTCTGTACACTTTTTTCTTTTCCATTATCTTTATCGGCATTGATATCATAGTGTTTTCATCACTACAATTTTGTAATTAAGTCTTGATACCTAGTAAGAAGTTTTTTGTTCCATTTCTTTTTTCTTCTTGATCTTTCTTCCTAGAGGTTTTAAAAAAGCAAATTTTTGTTTTTTTGAAGCTCCTTTATTTCTTTCTTTTTCCATTTTATTAATTTACTACCTATTATGTCTGCCCCATTTTTAAAAACTTATCGTAAATTTTTAACTTCTTAAGACATTTATTTTTAGAGTCTTTCTTTGATTAATGCACAGGTTTCCCTTTTTTTTGTCCTACTTTAGAGGACTATGATATGGTACGCTTCTTGTCATTCAGTTCTAAATATTTCATAGTTTCCTGTGTGAATAACTTTTAACTCATGAGTTATTTGAGAGAGTCCATTTTTAAGTCTACGTTTGTTGCTGATTTCTAATTACTTGCATTTTGCTCTGAACATCTGATCTGAATGTGTATCAGTTACAATCCTAACAGGAAACAGATTCCACACTCAAGTGGGCAATTGAGGAAAGCTTAATGAAGAGGCTAGTTACTAACGTGTAAGCGGGGTTACAGGAAACCAAGAAGGGACAGTGGAGACACTCTAAACCTAGTGACAGTGGGAAGAATTACCACCCTCAAGACTGAAGGTTAAGAAGAGGAAAAGTCGACCAGAACTCAGCTGTTGTTGTGGGAGAGAGTCTCCTGAGAGGGGCTGCGGTCTTGGGAGAGAAACTTACTCAACCTATAGCATCCCATTATGGAGGAATCCAGAGAATAAGAACCCTGATTTCACTCTGTTCCCCAATTCAATCTCCCGCCAATATTTCCCATTAATCTAAACCAGCCAGAAGCCAGATGGCAAGGAAGCCTTAGATGAAGTCCATACAGTTCAGCCTCCCAGGGTACAGGGCAAATGGAAGGAAGACAGAGAATGGATTTGGATGCTGTAATGAAAGTGTCCAGTGCGGTTCATTCCTTCTGTTCCCTCAGAACCTTCTCTTATACATCTGTCATTCAGATAAAATAAATGTGTTCCCAACACAGGGGACAACAAACTTCCATGAACTGTCATTTCATTAAGGAGTGATGTCAATAACTGAAAACTAAAATATTTGCTAACCCGAACTGCCCACCATCAACTGCATTTTTTTCTGATCTACCAAAACATGAGGTCGGATATTAACAGTAATATTGAATTACTGCTTGGAAATGGTCTATAACAGAATAGGCACAAGTTAACTGTGCAAGTAGCTGGGTTGTTCGCTCACCTGGTACCTGTCCCTGTCGCTGTGTCTACTGCTTTGCCCTCAACACACAGATGTGGCCTCATGGGGGTTCCCTATGAAAAGTTAACAAAAAAGGGTAGATCTGGTTTGCAGATGGATTTGCATAATACGTACATAACCAACCAAATGTAGCACAGCTCCACACGGGGATGGTAGATCAGAAAAACGCAGTTGATGATGGGCAATTTGGCTTGATCACTCAGTTGATGGCTTATGGACAAGCATTAAGTCTCTACCAGGGTCAACAGGGGGCCAGAAACTGCTTACCAAGTTGAGGATAGGTGCTGGCAGAAGAGGGCAAGCTTCATTCCAAAACCCAAGGGACCATGCAGTGATTCTCTCAATGAGATTTGTCAGAGTCTCTATAAAATATATTATCTGTCTTACACACAGGAAATACCATGGCATATGTTGACGCACAGCCCTAAGTAACCACAGCTTGAACTACTGACTGGACCTGATATGGAGATCTAAGCAGTAGACCTTCTTTCTCTTCACTCTCTCTACCCCCCAAACTGGCCGTCTTAAAGGTTACTCAGTAATTGTGTTATAGGAGCACGCCTACATAGCCTATATCTAGCCTCCAAAATGCAAAAAGTCCATTGAGAGTTATGTCTATTTCTTTGAAATGGGTGCTACAAGGTGTAACAACATATCTCTCACTTTAGAGGGGATATTCTGACTTAGCTATTGCATCTCTAGAAACTTTACCAATATAGTAGGTCTCCAAACTTCTGTGAGGTTTACCTTTCACCTTCTCTCACGCTTGCTGCCTCCTCTCATCAGATCCAGTTAGCAAAATGCCATCAATGTAATGTGATACTTGATGAGATACTAAGACACACAATTCTCTGGTCTGTCTTATGACAGAAGCAGGAGAGCTAGCACAGCCATGAGGTGGGATCATGAAGATGTGCTGATGCTCCATCTGTGTGAAGGCAGATTGTTTCTGATCATCTTTACTGACAGAAATGGGGAAAATTACATGCCAGGTCCACAGCTGCATACTTGGTGGTGGGGCAATGTTGATTTGCTTCAGTAAAGATACCACGTGTGGAATCACAGCTACGATGGAAGTCACCACCTCATTAACTGTGTGGTAACCCACAGTCATTCTCCAAAACTCATCTGGTTTTTGCACCGTTCAAACAGCTAAGGCATATGGGGATGTAGTTTTTTTCACCCTGCAGGCTCTGGTGCTCTGATGCTTAAATTCCCCTGGGCAGGTGGTACTGCTCTTGGTTTACTGTTTTGGCAGAGGAGAGGCAGTTCTGGGGCTTCCTCTACCATATGGCTTTTGCTACTGTCATAGTCATAGTCTTCACGCTATAGGTTGGGGGATCAGAGTGGGGATTCTGCCAGTTACAAGGCATACTTACTCTCGATACATCTCCCAGGACTGCGGAACTACACACAAAATGTGTCCGTTATTCCACTGGACTCCCGTGATAAGCATATCTATGGCCTGACCTCCATAATCCTCCCAGGGGAACATTTTTTAGCTTATCTGATAATTAGCATCAGCCCAGAGCCAGAATCTAATAACTTTCAGAGGGCTCTCTGTCTTGCTTTTGGGCCAGTGAATAGCCATCCTTGTAAAAGTGTTTCAAGTCCCACTTTCATGGCTCAGAGATAATTTTCTATATATTCCTGTGACCACACATGTGTAGGAGGCCAGGAGAGGCAACAGAGAGAGCGCACATCACACTGGAGTGCATGTGGCTTTAATTGAACATCTCACGTGGGAGTATTCCCAGACTTGCCCCTTACCAGTCCATCAAAGGGTCTGACATTTCGGGTGGGCTCTTCCCCCTCCCCACACTGCAGAGAGTGTCTTCCAGGCCAGGCAGGAGCCTTAGGCACTGTGAGCACAGGTGAATGAGGAGAGAGATGGACAGGACTGGAGCCGGGAGAAGAAAGATAGGACAGAAGGAAATGGGTTATCTTCACAAATAAGACCCGAGAGGGAGGAAGGCCAGGGTAGGTCAGGACTGAGAGGTGGCAGGGGGTGAGTAGAGTGGGAGGGAGTGTTATCCTGTTGGTTTTGGGACATGGGAGTGGAATGAAAGAGAGTAGTATCGGGGGCAAAGGATGAGGGAGAATTTTGGAGGAGGTAAAAAGACATATGAGAGGCGTTATGAAGAATCAGAAGTTAGTTTACCTTTAACAACCTTTGAGAGTTGCCAGTAAAGACTAAAGTTAACTCTTCCTCAATTAATTTTCCTCCTGTTTGCACAATGTTCTAAAAAATATCTGTGATGGAGTTTTCCTGGCGTGAACCACATGGGTTATGGCTTCAATAGAAGCCAGAAGTGGTGGATTCTAGGTCCTCACTGGGAGAAGGTTTGTATATGGGGGGAGACCCTAACTGGGGGATGGGCAGCATCCCCACGTGGAGGTGAGGATCAGAACAAGGATGCCGGGCACCAGAGCCAACTTGGCAGACATCTCAGCTACACTCACAGTTTGTCCTTCTCCTCTCCACCTTTATTTCCCAAAGAACTGAGGGAACTGTCTGTCCTTTCCCTTTCTGAATTGATAGAGTGGGACAGACTGGTTTGCCCCTCTGTAGAGCCTCGAGTTGGCCACCAGGAGGCAGTGTTGTCTCTTCTCATAGGTGAGGTTAGAGGGTACCACCTGGGACCTGCCAGGGAAGGCTGGGTCTCAGATTATTACTAAGAGAGAGAAAGGAAGAGACGAGGGAGCCGGGATCCAAGGTAAGTGCCTGGGTAAAGTGCGGGAAATGTGAGGAGAGAGAGAGATGGAGACAAATTACGGCTTTCTTTAAGCATTCTGATGTAATGAAATAGGCTACCTCCAACACTGGAGAGTTCTGATCTTAAGAATTTAAGCAGAGACTAGATGCCCCCTGTCAGGGGATGGAGAACAAAGTCTCCCTCGAGAAGCTGATACCAGAAAACATCTGAGGTTCAATGGTTTAGTTGAATGAGTTCCATAAAGGCTACTGCCTCTTGATCTTTCTCCTAGCATTTGCATGTGTCTAACTTCCAAGAAGCTGTCCAGTGAGTGATTTAATAAAGCATCAGACCCTTCCTGAGATGCTACAGGTGGAGGCACGGAACCCGGGTTTTCATGTCAACCCTGCACCCTTAGCTGTGTGTCCTTGAGAAGTAACTTCTTCAGTCTGGGCCTCAGCTCCCCATGTGTAGCATCACTCACAGACGTAAAATGCCAGGACACAGCTATTGATGTACGTTTTTGAAAGGAAAAAATGGTTATAAATGAGAAGTTCAAGTTTCTTCTTTTATTACTTTAGACCTTATGGGGTAAAGTAAATTTTATATGTGAGGGCTCTTAGGTATTTGCCCAATGAACCCCAAAGGTGGGTTAAAACCGTAACAAACCATCGTCTGAGCTGAGGAAGCAAAATGACTGGAGAACCCGTCCAGGGAGTTTATGCCCCGGACAGCTGCCTTCATGCTTCATGAGGAGGCTTCCCTGCTGACCCATTGGAAGGCATGGCTGGGTTCATGCTGAACATCCCCAACTCTCCCTGACAGCCCTCAGGTCATTGGAATCCTAGATTGTAAGATTCTTGGGGGGTAGGAACAACGTGTCGTCCATCCCGACTGAGCTCTTGTTCAATCTCCTCCACAAACTCCTTGTCCACCTGACATCTTTGATTATCCGGAGTTGTGTCCTCCGGGTAAGCACACCACAGTAATCTCTCCATACTCAATAAAACCCATGCATGTGCACCACCAAACATGGATCTCAGGTCTGTATTTCTCTTTCACCTCAATCTGCTCCTTTTCTTATAATCCCCACCAGGAGCCACCATCTATCCAGTCATCCCACGCACGCCAGAAACACCACCAAATGCGGCTGGTACTTCTCGACTCCACTCTCCTTTCTGTTCCATTGTCCATTCCACTACCTTAATGATGGCTTATCTTCTTTTTTCTTCGGTCTGGAATATTGGAATAGCTTGTGACTTGACATTTTACCATCCTCTCTTCTTACTTTTCCAGCTCCTTCAGTGTTCTCTGAGCTCACTGAGAGCAGGAAATATCTTTGTATTCCCAGGGTCCTTTACTGAGCTGGCCACATAGAGCACTCAAATAAATGTTGGTAAAATAATTAGTAAAGGAATGGCCCATAAGCTCTGCAGCTGAGAATAAGACTGGATCCTAGGAAAACCATCTCAGTCAAGGATGTTTATTTTGTCCATTTTTGTTTGTTTTGATTTCTGGGAGAGGCATGCAAATGCCTACTTTGGGGAAAGTAGGTATTTTCATAGGCACTTGCTTCCGTAGAGTCATCTCTTAAATACATATAAAATTTTAATACATGTAATCACAGCCTTGTGAGGCAGGCAGAGCAAACATTACTTTTCTAAGGCTTTAGTTGTAAGATGAGAAAATTGAGCCTCAGATGGGTTAAGTGATTGCCACGGTCACGTAGCTAATGCCTCATAGTGCTCAGAAAGAAACAGGATCTCTCAGCTTTGATTACATTGCCCTTTCTTCATTGTACCTCATACTCATGACTGGTGGAATGAAAGATGGATGGATGCCTGCCCATGGATGCTTATAATGTGTATCTCTGACCACTGCTCCAACAATTGATGGGGCAGAATCCTTTGAATTTGGGCTTAAGAAAGACAGATACTAACTGGGGTGAAATTAAGTTCTTTAAAATGCACGTTGAGATACTTCACCTGGAGACATGCTACTGACAGGTAAATAAAATGAATATGGAGAAACCTCTTCCTTGCTGATGAATAACACATTGCTTTTGGGCAAGTAGGTAAATTCAAGGAGGTTGTCTCTCCTTGCTACGCTTAAAAAGTTTAGTACATGAATAATTGAGCAACTTCCTGGCACACTCAATATTTATTTGTAAGTCTGCTCCAGGCAGAAAAAGAGAAAAAACATTTTGAAAACCAATTTTGCATTAGCTAGGAGTTCATTTGTTTGCCAGATTGCACAATTACATTTGCAAAGGAACATATTGGTGTGTCTCGTTATTTTCTTGTTGATACATTGATGGGAAATATATTAAACAAATTAGAAGGGAGAAGGGTAAAAATCTGCCTTGTTGTGTGCATGTGTGCACTGCAGGAGATTAGATTAGAACTTGCAGAAATCTGTTTGCACATCTATTATGATCCTTATCACAGTCTTTTAGCACTACTGTGTTAGAATTATTTTTGCATTTGCCTTTTCTCTCCAGTTAGGCCAGTAGCCAGTACAGCAGAGGGCACAGGGCTTTATGGGAAGTGGATACTCAATAACTGTTGAATAAATGTTTCCTATTCTAAAACGTTCATGACGTCCTCTTTATTAAATCTAAGTTATGGGCATGTATAGAAGTAGAGAGCATTACATATGTCCTCGGTCTAGTGGGGTAGGAAGTCCCATCTACAGAACTGCCTGATTCTGTTGGTTCTTTAGGTGCTTGCTGCGTCTGATGGAGAGCTAAGGTCAAACTTGTGTGGGGAGGAGACTGGCTGCTGGTACCATGAACCAAAAGATGGGATTCTGGGTAAGTCAACATTAGAGGTCTGGGAAATGGATTCTGCACCTATTATAGCACATATTGTAAACAATGTGCCTTAGTTAGACCTGGGGGTCTCACTGATCTTGCATTCATTTCATCATTCCCTGAATTGATAGTTTTTGAATTGCGTCTATGTGCCTGGCGCTGTTCTAGGTGTAGGAATACAGTGGGGAATGGAGGAGACAAACATCTCTGCCCCAGTGCAGCCTACATTCTATGGGAGGAAGGCAGCCAACAACAACACCAGGCATGTGTGATGCAATGTGATTGGAGACTGTATAGAGATTTGCTGTGAGACGCAGCTCATTTCCCATTGACTGGGAACACTGGTGAAGCAGGATCATGCAGTTATCTTTCTAGGGCAGGAATTAGACTTGAGTCTTCTGGGACTACATTATTCTCAGGGGGAAATCATCAGAATTGTTGCATTTATTTAAACTTTGATTAGAAAAAACTAACTTGCTTCATTTAAATAGCTTTAACCAAATGCAACTTGGTTTTTTTCTCATAGGAGGGTATTCAAACACAGTTCTGGTGCTAACTCAGGGCTTTGCCAAGCAAACTGCAGCAAAGAGGTTCAGACATGAGAAAATTGTTCCTTATACCTATGTGGCCATCACGTACTTTCTCTTCCTTTCATTTCCTCTCTCCTCAATGCTTGGCCCTGACTATGCTCTTGGCATAGGTGTTGACTCCAATTAGGTGAATGTTAGTGCATTTGACTTTTTTCTTTAATCTGAATTTACATTTCTGATAAGTGTGGCAGATAGAGACAGAATAGGAGGCAGATTAGCAGCCTTTCCTATCTTTTCCTTTCCTATTATTTCTAAAAATATAATAAATATTTGTGCTGATTATTCTTCATCCCTGACACTCTCATCCATTTTTTTGCCTTCTTGATCTTCTCTGTGTGCATATTGGGTAGGATGTGTGCATGCATCTCTGTACTTGCTTGCCCTGAGGTTATATCACTTGGTTCAGACACAGGCATGGCTGGGGGAGACAGACTGGGGGCTTGTTCTCCTGCCCCGCACCTTGCTCCTGGTTCTGGTAGTGGCTGGTCCCTCCACAAGTTCAGCTCTGTTGGGCGGTCCCCCTTCCACAGCTCCAGCTCTCACCAGGATGCACTGTTTCTTCTTTCCCTTTGGGTCTGGGAATGGTAGCCCCGCCCCACTGTAGTTAGTCTCTGGGGGTTTCGATGTTCTCAGCAATTCACTTCACCCTGCCCAGTCCTCTGTACACGGTCCCTACAGTCAGGCCTCTCCAGAATCCCATCGAATGTGCCTTCTGTTTCCAGCTGGGCCCCTGACTGGTGTTGTAATATTTAAGTAACTAAGCATTGAAAAATAAAAGTTACTATTTTGAAAAAAACCTCATGATTTAAAGGAGAAAAAGCATGAAGGTGTAATTCGGGTGTCCTGATTTTCCTTAATCGTCTTAAATTATTGCCTAAACTAACTCCATTTTCTTCCAGCTTCAAGGGATCACTACTTTAAAATCACTCTTCGTCTTTTGATTTAAGATCAGAAACCCTCCCCAAAGGATGTATTTGACTCCGGAGCGTCTCAGCATCAGAGAAAATTGAAATCTGAAATTCTTTCCCGACTTTGCTGAGTTAGGACAGGGTTCTCTCCCAGTTTCCGGTAACTGCATTAGCTGAGGAGACAGACACGCAAACCTCTGTAACAGGAAGTAGAATGTACAACCTTCACTGGGGAAAATTCACGGAGAAGTTGGGACAGGACCTGGAAGATGCAGAGGAAGGAGCGTGAGAAAGGCTATGTGTCTTCTACTTCACGACCTTCCTCCTCTGCAACCGGAGAAGAGGCAGGCAGAAGCAGGTGTACTTGGGGAGCGGTGAGCCGCAGTGAAATCGGAGCTGGGCTGGGGGAGTGTGGGGGCAGGGGGTAGCAGCAGGAAAGCCAGGTCACTTCTGAACTCACAGCCTGCTATTAAGGCAATTTTCCGAAGCGTCCGTTTCCCTCCTCAAGAATGCCGTTGGCTCTGCCTTCCCCTTACCGAACAGGAGGAGAGCACGTCTTCTACCTGCTGGTGCTGAAGCCTGTTATTAGGAAAAGAGTAATCTGAAGAAAATTATTTTCACATTTCTGATTAAAAGAAGCACCAAGGTACAATTTAGGTATCTACAATTCTAAATCTACCATTTAGAAAAGAGAATCTTGACCTTTTAAAATGTAGCGTTTGGGTTAATGCTAAGATTTAATGGATGATTCCACTAACTGACCAGTTGTCTCTCTCAGCATGAGCTCCCTCCTGAATTTCAAAGGTAAGTTTGGATGCATCTGTTTGATTTTGGAGGGTGAGCATAGCATTTGTGAAGAACATCTGACAGCATGAAAGCGATTTCTTACTCTGCCTCTGGCCTCGTCTGTTTGTCTCGTGTCTCCCTTCCCGTCCTTGCTCTTTTCGATTCCCTTTCTTGTTTCTCTCCTACAAATCCTGGCTCCTCCTCACCGTGTATCCCCACCTGGGGCATCTATCCTGCTGGCCCCGGAATGGAAGCACTTTCTGCCCTGCGCACTCTGTCCACTTGTCTTCACCAGCCTTTCCCTGAGCGAGCCCTCCACAGGAGTTTTCCTGGCCTTCCTGGTGGCACTGAAAGTGGACAAGGGCTGATGTAAAGGAAAAAGTGACTGGTGACAGGGCTCGGGCACTGACTGGGTGAAGTGCTGGGGGAAATTTGGTTGACCCTTAGCTGCTAAACCTTGATAAATAAATGACAGGCAATAGGATGTATTGGAGTATATGCAGAGGCCATTTGGGTTAAAACTAATCTGACCTGAACTTGTTTTTCCAAAAGGGCCTGACGTGGCCTGTTGAGCACACATTGTATATCTGCTTTAAGTACTTACTATGTCCCAAAGACAAGAACAATGCCCTTAAAGATAAGGATGTAACTCCCCCCACATCAGCATTTCCTTCAGGATAAGCATCTCTTCCTAAACTAAGGATTGATTGCTGACCTGCTGCACTCACCTTGTGACCACCCACCTTGCAACCACCGACCTGCTGTGTTCACCAAATTGCTGTGCCAGCAAAGCAATCTTGTGACAACTGTAAAAGGGACATTGCAATCATATGTGATACATGCTCTTTAATGGTATATAACCACTCTGCACACCCCCACTTCTTTGGAGTGCTCCATTCCTTTGTGAAAGGACTCTCCCGGGCTATATGGTCCTCAGGGTTGGCTCATCGTAAACTCACCCCAATTTTAATTTATAGATTGTTTATGGATTATTTGTGTCAACAGTCTCAGAGAGGAGGTTTCATTGAAAGGGAAGGGTGGTAAGAGGATGAGGACAGGAGGGTTGTTTGGAGTAAACATCACTTCAAATTCAGATACAGTAGTTCTAGCCAATCCTTGGATTCTAGGATTTATCTCAGGTTTCTCTCCCCACCATCCTCTACATGGGCCTGAAATTCTGTCTTGAAATATTCATCACACCTCTAGGAGCTTTGGGTTAAAACGCACCTTCTCCAGTAGGATGGCATCCTAGTAGGATGGTATGAGAGTAGGAAGGCACGATAGCACTTGTCATGGTAATGCTGGTTAGTCATCCAGCATGGCTCTGTGAGAAAGAGGCAGCAGAAGAAAGGAGGAAAGATCCGGGTTGACCCCTGGAGCCTGGAGGAAGAGGATGGAGGTAGGGGTGGGGCTGGCCTCAAAGTTTCATTCCTTGCACAATGGAGGATGGTAGGAATTGATGAGCATCTGTCTACTTTGTCCCAGAAATTATCCTTGAAAATTACTGCACACTTAAACTCTTGTAATAATACTATGTGGATTATATGATGAGTCTCATTTTGCAGAGGAGAAAACAGAGGCTCGTGAGTAACTCGCGTGTCAAGTGTCAGAACCAGAATTGGAATGCAAATCAGGCTGGTTCCAAAGCCTCTGCTGTTCTTTTTTTTTTTTTGTGAGGAAGATCAGCTCTGAGCTAACATCCCTGCTAATCCTCCTCTTTTTGCTGAGGAAGACCGGCTCTGAGCTAACATCTACTGCCAGTCCTCCTCCTTTTTTTCCCCCCAAAGCCCCAGTAGATAGTTGTAGGTCATGGTTGCACATCCTTCCAGTTGCTGTATGTGGGACGCGGCCTCAGCATGGCCGGAGAAGTAGTGTGTCGGTGCGAGCCCGGGATCCGAACCCCGGGCCACCAGTAGCGGAGTGCGTGCGCTTAACCGCTAAGCCATGGGGCCGGCCCGCCCCTGCTGTTTTCAGGAGCTCTATGAGGGCCCCTGGCAGGCAAGTCCCCCATGAGAAGTAGGAGGGCGGCTTTGTCACCTTGTGCCTCCTGCCCCCACCTCCCCACCACCCAGCAGCCTCCCGGCCACCACTGTGGATTCAGAACCACGGCCTGGTGACTCAGTGCAGACAAGCGGGAGTGGCCTGGAAGAGACCAAGGGATCATGGAGGACAAAGATCAGTGTTCTGCGCTTCTGTTTCTGAGTGAAGTCAGACTCCACTTCCACTTGCTAGTGAAAGGTGAGCCCACGGCAAGGGGGAGGGGTGCGCATACCTCCCACAAGGGCGTCACTTGGTGGCACTGGTAGATGGGCTGTAAGCTCCAGCCAGTGGATGGGATAAAAATAACCGGGCCTGATTCCTTAGGAAACAGAACAAAACCTAAAGATGCCCTTTGTGGCTCAGATGGGAAGTCTTCCAGATAGAAGCAGGCTTCACTGTGGGGTGGGGCTGTTTCCCTGGGCTTCTCCTTATGAGAAGTCAGACACTTTTCGTCTGGAAGGGTTTTCTGATCTATTTTCTTTTCCTGAAGTAGATGGTGTTTTTCCCCCAGTTTGACAAATGTGGAAACAGAGGCAGAATTATTACATGATTTTTATGAGAAATAGCAAAACTAAAACCAGATCTCAGGTCTCCTACTTCGTAGCCCACCTTGCCTCTGTGTAGTATCATAACACTAAAGTCAGACAAAAGCGCTCTCAGGAAAAGTATCTTGCTGCACTGCAGTAAGAGGGTCTCATTCCTCTTGGAAAGTGAGGAAGAACTGAGGCAGGGGAGGTTAAAGGACTGGATGAGATGCATGGGCTCAGGGCACAAGTCCTGCTGCTGGAATTCACTCCCCCAACAAGAGAGAGAACTGGTCAGTGCCCACCATGGCTACAGCCATCACCACAGAGCCCTCGTCCTCATGGAACTAAGGTTTTAGGGGAAAGTTTCAAAATAAACAAATTAGAAAATTTAAGACACTGGTAAATGTCCTGGAGAAAATACATTGTGGTGAAGGTATGGAGACGGGCTGGGTCAGTCTCACAGGATAGTTCAGGAAGGCCTTTCTGGGGATGTGACTTTTGAACCAAGACCTCCATGACGTTTGGGGCCCAGGGATGGAGAGGTCTGGGGAAGGTTTCTTCAGGGAAGCACAGGGGCAAGCCCTGGCGGGGAGATGGAGCTGGCTGGGCTCAGGGACAGAGAGAAGGCCACTGTGGCTGGAGCCCAGGAGTCAAGGGGCTACAGAATGTGGGCTGTGGGTGCGGGGAGGGAAGCACTGGTGTGTTGACTGGCTGTGTTCTCACTACCAGGGCTCCAGGATCCTCCTGTGCTCATCCTTGCCACCTACCTCCTCTTACCTCCAAACTCCTGACTGCAATGGGTCCTATTTTCCCTTTAGACAGAGATGAAGCAAGATGCTTTTTGCTGTCATTCGGAATGATCTTTAAGCCACACTGTGCCATGGCCCCTCCTTCCTTCCCCTTCCCCAGTCTGCAGCAGGCTGTTGACACAGGACCAGGTATGTTATAGGCATCTGTTTTTTGTTATTTTTTTTGTGATTGAGCTTGAATGGAATATTTGAAAACAAAACAACACTCGCAGATATTAACTATGAGTTTGGGTCTCCCAAGAAGAGGCTGAATCTTGACCCAAATCCCTCTCTTTCAGTTGGGGGGCAGCATATGGCGGCATGTTGCAAAGATCCCCTTTATGTGTTCCAACTCCTAAAAAAAGAGCTTGTTTATTGCTTCATTGGAGAAATTCATGTTAATCATAAAAATTAGGGAAACACAGAAAAGTAGAAAAAGCAATCATTGTTAATTACAGTTAACTTTATATTTACTTAAAAAAAAAGAAGCCTGAAGAAATAATGAGAAGGAAATATATCAAAATATTAAAGCTTGGCAAAAATTATTATACCTATCATTTTATGACTGCAAAATAGTCCATAGAACTGATGAATCATACTTTATAAAACATCTACCCTACTGTTGTATATTTAAATTACCTCCAAGTTTTCCATTATTAAGAAATATATTTAGTAATTACACTGCCCCGTGCATCCCCACCCCCGGCAATATCCTTAGAATCTCAGGGCAGATTCTCAGTAAGTGCCATTACAGGACGAAGAAGGATAAATGTTTTTAAAGCTGCTGATACTTTTTGCCAAAACAAGTGCCAGTTTATACGAGAGCCGCTGACTGACTTGTGAGGTGGATGCTGCCCGGGACGGCCGGGGCCGGTGTCTGTGCCTGTGACGGGGGCACCGTGGAGGGAGAGGTGAAGCAGAGAAACAGGCGCAAGGCGCGGAGGGAAGTGGCGAGAAGCCATCAGGTGGACATTGAGACCCCTGGCCAGAGGTCCTCGAAGGCAAGGTCATTCAGCGTGGGGACTGTGCTCATGGAAGCATCTGGAGGAGAGTTTCGACTGTTTCTGCCTGCAGAGCCCAGTGAAGTTCACTGGGTCTGGGAAATGTCTGGGGAAGAGACTCAGTGAGCTTTTGCCTGTCCTCAGGGCCTCTTGTCCCCACTCTCTGTGTGGGTGTTTCCACAGCAAAATGAGGCAGGTGTCCAGCTGTGCCACCACAAGTAGCAGTAGCGTCTACCTCCATTCCTAAAATCCAATCAACGTACGACTAGGATACACGACTAGATGCTGGGGCTGTGGGGGAAAAACATTGTTTGCTTGTTGTTGCCTCCCCACAAAAACACACTCATTCTTCAAGAAGAAATCCAATCAAACAATGAGAAATAGTTGATTGGGACCATTCCTTTCATCCGGAGAATTATGGTTTGAGCATTTTCCTTCAATTTTTCCTTCCATTTGGGGCTGAATTCTTGTTCCAGAAACTATAAAACCCATTCGTGCCAACACCGAAAATCACCCCCAAATGGCAGGATTCCACGTACGTGATATTATACCACTTAGGGAGAAACTGGTGTCGTGTGTGTCACCCTCCTGAGGCAAGGCTTTAGGGCTGTTTACCTCTGCACCCTAGAAATGGAAAGGAAGTGAGCCTGGGTGACATTATCCCCTCACCCCCGTGAGGGGAGTTTAACCACTGTCATATTGTGTGATGGTGTTTACTGAGGTCTGCGTGTGTTCTGCTGGTTGCTCTGCAGAATAGAAACATGCAGGGATAATGGCCATGACACACTCTGGCCAGGGCCGGTCCTGAGACTGACCGCAGTCTACATGCTCCATCTTCACTCCTTTCCTGGGCCTCTTTGTCTCTTTCTCAACACTCTCCTTTCTCCTGCCTGCTCGCTTCCTGGCTCTGAATAAAAGCCCTAGGAGGCCGTGACTCCCTCTCCACTCAGCTCAGGCAACAGTCAAGTCTGTCGTCATTTTTCATAGCAACAGTCTTGATTCAGAAATTCCAATGTGTGTGCCAAGATATTAAGGTAAATCTTGATCTTCCACCCCCACCACCAGCACGGATCCTCCCCCCTCACTCCTCCAGTCATGGGCTGTATTGAGCTCCTGTGGGTGGGGGGCGAGAAGGAAGTGTAAGGAGGAGGCTGGAGGGCCCTACTGGAGAAGTTTAAGGCTGACTGAGTCCTTCTTGCTCATCCCCTTACGCTGGGCCTTCTGAGATCCTTCAGCCCTCCACACAATCTAGTGTGGGGCCCAGACCCCAGAGGACTGCAGTCTAGCTCCTGCCCACTGGAAACACTCACCACTGGGTCAGCCAGCTGGCGGGGGGGGTATAGGCAGTCCCCACATCAAGGGCACTCTGGGCTCTGCGTGCCCCCCAGCTGGCCTTTAGTGTTCGGGTGGCCAGGAGGTGTCCTGTGAAGTCTTGGTCTGGATCAAACAGCAGACCTCCTTCCCTCCTGGGTCTGGGACTGCCTGTTGAAGCCAAGCGAGCACTCTCTTCCCCTGTCACCCCTGTGCTCTGGCTACACTGGTCTCAGGGCTGTCCTGGGTGCACTGGGCACACTGCAGGCTCTGGTCTCAGGACCTCTGCAGGAAAAGCAGTTCCCTTAGGGGCGTGCAGGGCTCATTCCTTTCCCGCTGCCCTTGTTCTTTGAGCAAGTTCTACTGACCACTCTTTCCCTTACTCCAGCCCCACGCCCGTCCTTCCCCCATGATCTGCTTTATTACTTCCACTTTCCAACCTACTAGAGAATTTATGATTTATTACATTTATGTTGATTATTCATGTCCTCCCGTCAGAATGGAAGCTATGAAAGGGCAAGGGTGCTTGTCTGTTCTGCTCACTGCTGAGAACCAAGTAATTACAACCATGAATGACATCAATGCTCAATATTCGTTGAGCTGCAGTCTTCTCTCAAATCCTTCCCTCTCTGTCTCTGACTCTCTACCTCATAACCTTTTAAAATGTTTGAAGTCCTGGATATTTCCTATTAAAATTTGCATAGTGTGTGGAGGTGACATGAGCAACATGGCAGAGTGAGCTGTTCCCTTTATCTCTGCCCCTTTGAACTACAACTAAGTCCACATTCATTGACCAATGGAGGATATCCATGCAGCATAACAGGATGCCTGAGGGACCCACACAGCTATACAACTGAAGGAGGGAGGACTGGGCCCCTTGGAAGTAGTGGAGATAGGTGAGCACTCCCCTACCCTTCCCCAGCAGCCCTGCATGTGCACGAATGGTTTCCCAGCCAGTGGGAGCACCCATCGTGCCACTGTGGTCCCACAGTGGGAATGTGCCTTAGTGTGACTGTAAGAAGAGGCGGTGGCAGCCCTGAGCCTGCATGTGAACACTTTCCTGGCCAGCAGGAGAGCCCACCATGCCACTGTGGTTCCAGTGAGTGGCCCAGGCTCAGACCCCACAAAGAAGCCCCATCCACCAAGCACAGCAGCTGGCATGACTGAAGAAGAGGCGGTGGCAGACATGAGCCCATGTGGAAATGCTTTCCTGACTGGTGCGAGTTCCCACTGTACCCCCACAACTTCCAGCAGACAGAGTGGGATCAGAAACACAGCTCCTGCTTCCCCCAGCAGGAGCAGGTGGAATCTGTGACCTGATACTACCACAAATGAGCCAGCAAAGGATTAGTTCATCAAACACCATGAGAAACTACAGCTACAATTCTGAGCAGAAGGAAAATGACAAGTCTCCAGAAACCAATTCTGAAGTCAAAGAAATTTATAATCTAAATGACAGAGAATTCAAAATAGCTGTCATAAAGAAACTCAATGAGTTACAAGAAAACTCAGAAAGACAGTTCAATGAGCTCAGGAATAAAATTAATGAGAAGAAGGAATACTTCACCAAAGAGATTGAAACTACAAAAAAAATCAAGCAGAAATTCTGGATATGAAAAACACAATTAATGAGATAAAAAATAACCTAGAATCCTTAAAAAATAGAGTTGACATTATGGAGGAAAGAATTAGTCATTTACAGGATAAAAATATAGAAATGTTTCAGGTGGAGGAGGAGAGAAAATTAAGATTTAAAAAAAATGAAGGAATTCTTCAAGAAATATCTGAGTCAATTACAAAAAGCAATGTAAGGATTATAGGTATTCCAGAGGGAGAAGAGACGGAGAAAGGAGCAGAGAGCTTGTTCAAAGAAATAATAGCTGAGAACTTCTCAAACCTGGCAAAGGAACTGGACTTACAAATACATGAATCCAATAGAACTCCTAATAACATCAATGCTAAAAGACCTTCTCCAAAGCATATAATAGTAAGACTGGTGAAAGTTGACAACAAAGAAAAAAATATTAAGGGCAGCAAGGCAGAAGAAAATAAAAGAAATAAAAGCTTTCCCAGATAAACAAAAGCTTAGGGAGTTCATTGCCACAAGACCTTCCTTACAAGAAATGATGAAGGATGCCCTCATACCTGAAACAAAAAGGCAAAGGTCTACAAAGGTTTGAGCAAGGAAATAAATAGACAGACAAAATCAGAAAACTGTAGCTCTCTTTCAGAACAGGGTAGCACATAAATAAATATAACTTAAAAAATAAAAGGAAGGAAAGCATCAAAAGTAACTATAAACACTTCAACTTAGTCACAAACTCACAACACAAAACAGAATAATTTGTGACAACAATAACTCAGAAGGGTAAAAGGAAAGGGATGGAACCTGCTTAGGCTAATGGAGACAAGAGGCAATCAGAAAAAGGACTATCTCGTCTATGAGATCTTTTAAACAAACCTCCTGGTAACCACTAAACGAAAAATCAGAGTAGAGCCACAATTCATAAAAAAAGAGAAAACCGAGAAAACCACCACAGAAAACCACCACAATGAAATGGCAGTCAGAAATACCAAGGAAGAGAAATAATGGAAATATAGAACAACAGGAAAACAAGAGATATATGGCAGAATTAAGCCCTCATGTATCAATAATTGCTGTAAATGTAAATGGATTTAATTCTTCAAGCAAAAGACACAGAGTAGCTAGATGGATCAAAAAACAAGACCTAACAATATGCTGCCTCCAGGAAACACATATCAGCTCTAAAGACAAACATAGGCTCAGAGTGAAGGGATGGAAGATGATACTCTAAGCAAATGGCAAACGAAAGAAAGCAGGTGTTGCCATACTTATATCAGACAAAGCAGACTCCAAGATAAAAAAAGACAACGAGAGACAAAGAAGGGCAGTATATAATAATAAAAGGTGCATTCCACCAAGAGGTGGAATATATATCCACAAAACACAGGAGCACCAAAGTATATAAAGCAACTACTAACAAACCTAAAGGGAGAAATTAATAGCAACACAGTAGTAGTAGCGGACCTCAACACCCCACTTACATCAATGGATAGATCATCCAGACAGAAAGTCAACAAGGAAATAGTGGATTTAAATGAGACACTTGATCAGATGGACTTAATAAATATATATAGAACATTCTATCCAAAAACAGCAGAATACACATTCTTCTCAAGTGCACATGGAATATTCTTAAAGATAGACCATATGTTGGGAAATAAGGCAAGCCTCAATAAATTTAAGATTGAAATCATATTAAGCATCTTTTCTGACCATAATGCTATGAAGCTGGAAATCAATAACAAGAAGAAAGCTGGGGAAGTAACCAATATGTGGAGACTAAATAATATGCTACTGAACAACCATTGGATCAATGAGGAAATCAAAGGAGAAATCAAAAAATACTTGGAGACAAATGAAAATGAAAATACACCATACCAACTCTCATGGAATGCAGCAAAAGTGGTTATAAGAGGGAAATTCATAACAATACAGGCCCATCATAACAAACAAGAAAAATCTCAAATAAGTAATCTTAAACTACACCTAACAGAACTAGAAAAAGAAGAACAAACAAAGCCTTAAGTCAGCAGAAGGAGGGAAATAATAAAAATTCGAGCAGAAATAAATGAAATAGAGACTGAAAGAACTGTAGACAGGATCAATGAAACTAAGAGCTGGTTTTTTGAGAAGATAAAATTGGCAAGCCCTTACTCAGACTCATTAAGAAAAAAAGAGAGAAGGCTCAAATAAATAAAATTAGAAATGAAAGAGGAGAAATTACAATGGATACCACAGAAATACATAGGATTATAAGAGAAGACAATGAAAAACTGTATGCCCACAAATTGGATAACCTAGAAGAAAAGGATAAATTCTTAGACTCATACAACTTCCCTAAACTGAATCAAGAAGAAATAGAGTATCTGAATAGACCAATCACAAGTAAAGAGATGGAAACAGTAATCAAAAACCTCCCCAAAAACAAAAGTCCAGGACCAGATGGCTTCTCTGGAGAATTCTACTAAACATTCAAAGAAGATTTAATACCTGTCCTTCTCAAACTGTTCCAAAAAGTTGAAGAAGATGGAACACTTCCTAACTCATTTTACAGGGCCAACATCACCCCGATCCCAAAGCCAGACAAGGACAATACAAAGAAGGAAAATTATAGGCCAATATCGCTGATGAACATAGATGCAAAAACCCTCAACAAAATATTGGCAAACTGAATACAGCAATACATTAAAAGGATCATACAACATGATCAAGTGGGATTTATACCAGGGACACAGGGAATGATTCAACATCCGCAAATCAATCAATGTGATACACCCCATTAACAAAACGAGGAATAAAAACCATGTGATCATCTCAATAGACGCAGAGAAAGCATTTGACAAGATCCAACATCTATTTATGATAAAAACTCTCATTAACATGGGTATAGAAGGATAGTACCTCAACATAATGAAGGCCATATATGACAAACCCAGAGCCCACATCACACTTAATGGTGAAAAACTAAAAACCATCCCTGAGAACAGGAAAAAGACAAGGGTGCCTACTCTTGCCACTCCTATTCAACATAGTACTGGAGGTTTTGGCCGGATCAATTAGGCAAGAAAAAGAAATAAAAGGAATCCAAATTGGAAAGGCAAATATGAAACTCTCGCTATTTGTAGATGACATGATTCTATATATAGAGAAGCCTAAAGATTCCATCAGAAAACTATTAGAAATAATCAACAACTACAGCAAAGTTGCAGGGTACAAAGTCAACTTATAAAAATCAGTTGCATTTCTATACACTAATAACGAGCTAGCAGAAAGAGAACTCAAGAATGCAATCCCAGTTATAATCGCAACGAAAGAATATAATATCTAGGAATAAATTTAACCAAAGAGGTGAGAGACCTCTACACTGAAGACTGTAAGACATTATTGAAAGAAATTAAAGGAGAATGGCACATCTCTTCCTGGTCGCCTTCCTCCACTCCCACTGAGTCAGTCTCTCTTGGCCCCCCTGGCACCTGGCCCCCACCTCTCTCACAGAGTTATTGTACTGCACGGGGCACTGTACAGTTTGTGTTGCTAAGCTGGGAGACCCTGAGGGGAGGGTCTGTGGGTCTCTCCCCCTCCTATTTGTAGGCCCAGAAGCTATCACAGAGCCTGGAAGGTACCCAGCATACCTGAGGGCGGAGTGTAAGGCTTGTTGTCATCTGTGTGTTTCCTGTACCTATCACGGTGCTCAGTTAATCTCCAACAAATAACTGACTGGGCAGTTTGTCCTCAGAGACCGGGGCTTCCCTAACTCCTGTAGAACTATGCTGGCTGCTGTTCACAGGATTTCACTCCATCTAACCTTGATGCTTGACCCTGTGTGTGTGTTGTGTGTGTGTTGTGTGTGTGTCTGCTGTGTGTGTTGTGGGTGTTTCCTGTGTGTTTGCTGTGTGTGTGTTTGCTGTGTATGTTGTGCATGTCTCAGCCTGTGTCCAGCTCTGTTGTTTTCACAATCGCATCCTTGCTTGGCAGCACGGTACTGAGACTCTGGTCTCTCACTGGACTGTGTGTCCTTGGGTTAAGTCACAACCTCTCTGAGCTCTGGATTTTCATCTGAAACATGGAGAAAAGATTCACGACCTTGTGTGGTTTTACAGCAACCTTGACAGGTCAACACTCAGAAGGGGTCTTTTGACCTGTGAAGTGCTATTGAGATGTCATTACTTTTCCATTAAACTTGCTTCCTGTCTTCGGCACTCCCTCCTCCCACCTGCACCCCTCCCAGGGCTTAGCCCGGGCTTCCATACCAACATGGCAGAGGCTCCCTGAGTGCCAGGATTAAGCCAACTGAAGTATGTACCACTTCCCTTCATCTGAGCTAGCCCAGGGCCCTGGCTGCCTTGTGGCCCAAGACCACAGTCAGGGGAGAGCACCGTCACCCCTGGCTGCTCCCTATCGCTCACCCAGCTCATGAAAGGCACTTTCCAGGGCCTGCAGGTTTACTACACAAAGTCCTCAGCAGCCTTTGTGAAACCGGCTCCAGGAGAGATGAAGTGGCCTCGGCTCCCTCCAGCTCACCTCTCTTCCTCACCTCCCTCCAGCTCACCTCTCTTCTTTATCTCCCATATCTGCAGCTTGGTTCTTCCCTCCAACAGGAAACAGGACCGCAGACTGCAGAGAGGGCCTTCACAGCACTTTTCTCTCTGAAACATTTTGAGCTGTTCACTACACATTTTTTTCCCTAGAAAGAAAAGCCTCTCCCACCTCCTTTCTCAAAAGACATGGCTTCAGATGAAGGCTATTTTTGATGTCCCTATTACGTACCATGTATCTTTTATTTGGGTTATAAGCTCTGGAAAGTGGGCACCACCAGGCATAAAGCACAATTTCTGTGTTTGAGAAAAACGACAGAGACCACATTACTTACGTGGCTTTATTTGTACCTCAATGACAGGTAGCACATCCTTCTCCGTGGCATCGCCCTCATCTGACCGGGGACATTGTGTTAACCGGTGTAGGGCCTGCATCCACCACAAACTGAGAGATTAGAGATCTTCCGGAAAAAGGAGCTGCATCTTTTTAGATGCTAGGACACAGTACATTGTAGACCCAAATATTTGCAGTGTTGGAGTTTTGAGGAAGGAAAGGTGAGCTTGCATTTGGCCTGTTAGTCCTGCTCTCCTACAAAAACTGGAATTTGAGCAGGATCTTGAAGTAGAGGGGGCTTTTCATGGGCACTGAGGCGCCAAATTGAAACCCAGGTAAGCTTGACTTTGTGCAAAATCAACATTCTCGGTGACAGGAAATCTGCGCTCTGCAGTCTGGAAAGAGCAGGAAAGGTTCCTGCTCATGGAGGAGAGGCCTCGTGTTGCCTCTGCCTGGGATATGTGTACCCTCGGGGCCTCATTCTGCTCTTCAGACCTCGCTTTGGAGAAGTCTGCTCTGCACACCCTATCTACCATCCTATCATTGGGTTTTCCTGGTTATTCTCAATCATAATACCCTTTCTGAGAACCTCCGGAGCACTTACTATATAATCTGTGATGATCTTGCTCATTCACTTTTTCTTGATTACTGCACGTTTTTCCACAAGAAGGTAAGCTCCAAGTGGACAGGGCGGGAGCTTTGTTGCTGCTGCATCCCGAGTCCCTGACCCAGTGGCTGGCCTGGAGAACTCATGGGGAGTCAGCCGTGCCCACTCGCAGCCACAGTGCCGAGGCCCACAGGTGTTGTGACATACGACCGTTGGCAGGGCCCGGTGGCACAGCGGTGCACACACTGCTGGGTTCCTGCACTCTTACTTCACTCCCATAACAGCAGGCTGGCTTTGCAGCACCCATTTCTAGAACACACAAGGTCCTTTCTGGAAGGTACTCAAGATGATGCTTAGGTTCAGATTGAAATGTCTTTCCTCAAATCTTCTGAAGCCCTCAACCTCTTTCTGAGGTAGACAGCGCTCTCTGGGGGCATTGCCTAAGTCTCCTGTGCAAGATGATGCTCTTGTCAAATATAGCAATAACCCAGTGATTGTTTCTGACTATTTCTGAAAACTGTGTAAAGTGATCCCCACCTCACCCCAGCAGTGGACATGTGAGTTGACCCTCATAGCCATTAGTGCCATAATTTGTCCTTAGGAGTGTGGATTGCATTGTTTGGGTTAGAAGACTCACTCACCATGTGAACCTGCGTTTTGTATCTCAGTTGCTCTATCTGTAAAATGGGACTAATCACAGTTCCCAGCCTTTCAGGAAATCTTTGAAAACTACAAATGTGGTCATGTCACTCCATTTCTTGAACCACTTCAGGGGCTTCCCGTTTTCCTGAGGATGAGATCCAGGCTCCCTTGGAGAGTTAAGGAGGCCTCCTACACCCTCCCCCCTCCTCTACTGCCTCTCTCCTATGCTGTGTGCTCTGGCCGCACTGACTGCCCTTCAGCTCCTGGACCAGATCCCGAAGGCACCGGTGTGTGCCTTCACCCAGCACCCTATGCCCACCACTTAGGTCTCAGCTTAGACGTCACTTTTCCAGGGAGGCTCCTCTATCCAGGAGGCTCCGGCGGGACCCCTGCTCTGTGCTCTCGGCAGCCTGTGCCCCATCACAGCATCATGACTTACTACTGTGACCATCTCTTTAGCATTTACCTTCCCTGTCTGCTCTGAGAGGAGGGACACTGCTCTTCTCCGTCTCAGTGCCACACTCTGCACGGTGCCTGGTGTGGGGAATGTGCTCAGTAAGTACTCGGTGAACGATGAATAAGGAAGAGATGAATGAGGATAGGAAGCTGGAGTAGGGGCTTCTGGAGGTACTCGGTTTTAGGATCCAGTGACTCGGCTCCTTTGATTCACGTTGGGAATTCCCTAGTTCTTCTACACCTGGCTCACTCACTTCCTCAGTTCTTTCTTCTATTTTGATTTTTCACTGCTGCACTCAGGCTCTCAAATTATTCTTTGTCAACCATCCAGCTCCTGGCTCTTTACCCACAGGCCACGTGTACAGGCCTGGACGTTTGTACCACCGAATACATAACAAGGTGTAGAGATGAACTCCTCAAACCGTAGGACAGGGGCTCTCCACACTTCTTTTCTCTGCATATCTGAGGGAGAAGATTAATTCCCGTTAAGTGTCAGTGCTTTCTCATAACAGCGATTCTCAGGGAGACTGAAAAAAACAAGCCCTCCAAAGGGACTGCACTGACCCCTTCCTCCTCCGAGAATCTCTGTTCAGTTTTTCTAAGAAGAGCATCTGCATTCAGAGTAGATGCTGTGTGTTTGGTAGCATTGAGGGTGGTCAAGTGCCCTCATTTGTCTCTGAAACAGGACCCCACATAACAGGTCCTCGCAAGGGAGAAATATTCTTGATACAATAAAATCACTTTATTTGTAATTTTTATTTGTTGATCAATAACTGAATTGTATTGTCTTTTTCTAGCAGGGTTTAAAATCTGATGCGTCTAAGATAGCCTCCATTCTCTTATGAAGCCTTGCCAACCTGTGGCTTCCTCTGCTCACCAACACTCAACGTCCCCTCCCCTCTGCTGGCCTGGGGAAGGGCCCCCTCAGGGCTGTGGCCCCTGGCAGCAGCCTCACTCAGATACACTGACCCACACGTGCTGGGGTCGCTGTCCCACCCCAGGCTTTCTCTCCCACACCGCCTGGCAGTTTCTTTTTTTTTTAAATCAGGTTTATTGAGGCATAATATATATGCAATAAAGTTAATCAATTTTAGTGTATAATTTGATGAGCTTGACAAATGTGTAATTCAGCAAGTATTTATTTTATGTAATTGCCAAATGGTTTTCCTAAGTGGTTGTATAATTCTGTAACCTCACCAACAACGCTGAGAGTTTCAGTTGCTCCACATCCACTCCACATCCACTCCAGCTTTAAAAGGCTGGTCATGCAAGACATTTGTCTGTTTTACCTAAGTTTTTGAGTTTATTTAAAAAATTGTTTATAATACTTTCCTTTATTATCCTTTTAAAGAATGTAGGATGTATAGGGACAACCTCCCTTTCATTTCTAAACAATTTGTAAATTTGTTTCTTCTTGCTTTTTTCTGAAGAGTCTGAGTTTTATTTTATTTTTCTGTTCAATAAAAATCAACTCTTGGTTACATTGATTTTCTCTGTTGTTTTTCCTGTTTTTCATTTCTTTGATTCTTTGTTATTATTTCCCTCTTTCCACTTATTTTGGATTTCTTATGTCTTTTAGTTACTTCAGGTAGAATCAGTGATTTGGGATCTTTTTTCTAACATAAACATTTAATGCTATAAATTTACTTCTAAGTACTGCTTTATCTGCATTTTATAAATTTATATATATTGCATTTTCATTTTCATTCAGTTCAAAATATTTTCTAATTTAATGTGTGATTTCTTTTTTGACACACATATTGTATAGAAACGTGTTATTTAATTTTCAAATATTTGGGGATTTTCCAGGTATCCTTCTGTTATTGATATCTAGTTTAATTCTGTTATCCGATAATTTGATCTTTATGATTTCCATCTTCTTGAACAGGGGTCAGTAAACCTTTTTCGTAAAGGCCCAGATGGTAAAAAGCTTAGGTTTTCTGGGGCCGTATATACTTGCTGTAGCTACTACTCAACTTTGCCATTGTAGTACAGAAGCACCATGGATAAGACATAAACAATGAGCATGTCTGTGTTCCAGAAAAATTTTAATTACAAACTCAGGCAGTGGGCTAGATTTGGTCAATGGGCTATAGCTTGCAGACTCCTACTCTTAAATGTATTGATAGTTGATAATTTTAAACTCACACAGAAGTTGCAAATTTAATACAGAGAATTCTTATATGCCCTTTACCCAGCTTCCCACCCTGTGTAAGATGACAACATCTTACATAACCACAGCACATTTATCAAAACCAGAAAAGTGACATTACAACAATACTACTAATTAAACTAAAGATTTTATTTGGATTTAACCAGTTTTTACATGCACTCATTTGGGCAGACACATGATTCTATGAAATTGTGTCCCTTTTGTAGATTAGTGTCACCACCACCACAATCAGGGTTCTCTTTAAATTCCCATGCTGTCAACTGGAAAATGCTTCCTGTTGTAACCCAGGATAATTGTTGGGCTCATCTTATTTTTTTATTTTTCAGGAATCGTACTCCTGAGCTGTCAATGTCCAGTCTGAAAATTATTTAATATATATTTGTCCTGTTTTCTAGTTAATTTGATGAGGAGATAATTAGGTACTTGTCATTCAGCATGGCTGAAAGTGCAAGTATACATCTGGGAGCACTTTAAGTGCTCACTTAGCTTTCTCAGGCAAAAGGAGTGGAGTTGATGAGCTGTCACACCAGTACGTCTCTTCAGTGGGAAGAGCACCAGCTTGAACTTTGAGTTTCTTCTTCTCACAGGAGCCTGCATTTACATGAGTATTACCTTCTTAAAATGACTTGCTGTCATCTCCTGAATAACTGTGTCAATATCTTTCCTCCAAGGGGAATCAACTATCATTCTTCACCAGTCATCTCCATCTTCTGTTCAACTCTCCTCACTTTCTACTGGCTTCCTTTTAATTCTACTATTTGATCAGTAGGCTGTTTTTACACATTCTTATCTTTAGAACTGTCAGCTTTAACATGGTCCCAGGCTTGAGTGCTTTGTTACATAAATTTTCTCTATCCAATACCATTGTGTCACCAGGCATTTACAGAAATCAAATCCGTAGAGAATGTCAGAATTGATGAGAGTAAATGTTATGAATGACAGTCATTTGGTTTTAGAGCCAACAGAATTAAGCATTAAAGGTTATTAAATACCCAAAAATGTTTCCTGGAGGATAGTTAATGTCAAGGTAAACAACCTGTTGTGGTGAGATTGTTGGAGTTGTGGAGGGGTCATAGAGGGAAAAAGAGCCACCACATTTCCCTCAAATTTAGCTAAAATTGGCAATAAACAGAATGAACAAAATAATAGAGATATATTTATTGTTTATAAGTCTAGGTCTGAATGGTTCTGAGAAACTTATTTTTCCTTCCTGTTTACTTACTGTCATTTGAGGATGATAACTCAGGACTTATCTATGCTATAGGGTCAGTGCAATAATGAATATGAAAGTGATTTGAAAAATATTTTGAAAAAAAGTTCTTTCAATGGAAGAAGGTAGTTATAAATATCAGCTAAAGCCATGTGGCCAAAATACCTTCACAAGAACACCTAGATAGACTACTGTTTGATTGAATAACTGGGGACTGTGGCTGAGCTGATGTCAATAGACCATCACAATCCAGTTCACACCCTTGTGGACTTGGCACCATACATAATTCCTTAAACCATACTTAATCTCTAACTAAAGACCATAACAAAGCCACTCCCACCCAACATGATACAACTATCCTGTGCACAACCAAAACAAGCTAACCTTTCCCCAGAAGAGGATGCAGACTTCTTGGGTAGTCCACTCTTCTCCTTTGATATCCTGTAGCACAAATACTATGATATAAAGTTAACTATTATTAATACATCTTATGTTAGATGATATGGGGATGACAGACAAAAAAAAGAAAATATGTGGTCAACATATACAAACATACTCACAACAAAATAAGGTGGAAATTCTTCTAACTATTACAATCTGCAATTGGCTACATGGTTGTAGCTGGTGTTTATAACTACCTCTTCCACTACTCTTTCCACATTCCCTTTCCCCCACTGAGCACCTCAGCTGGTCATGGTTCTTTGCCTAGTGAACTATTCCAGATCTTCATTCCTGAAGCATCTGGGCTATTAGTAGTCCCCCCCAGAATTGAATGGCTGTGGTTTTCCATTGACTTTAATCAAAGGACATCGTGGTACTAAGAGAGGCATGACGGGATATCCAGTATTCAGATAGACTCTTTTTTACCTTCACTAGGTAGTATCTACCAGATTTCTGCTTGGTAATCAAGGTCATCACCCCACTCAGTGTAGTAAACCCTTTTTTTGCCTGTTGATTCAGAGGGATGTGGAGCCCAAAGTGTCTGGGTGGCAATCTCAACTTCTAGTTCAGTGGAATCATTGTTTTTCCCCTGGTGAAAGCAATCTTTTATTTGAGACTAAGATTTCTGGATGAGCGGAGCCTAAGGTCACAAGGATGGGAGGCAAAAATTTTGCTAGTGGATCACTGTTAATAATGAGTAGAGCCACTCGCATTTCCTTGTCTGGATTCCAGGGCATGGAACCCTGGCTCTGGGAGAAACAGCGCCATATATTAGCTCGTGATTCAGAGCACATGCATACAACCTTCTGGAGAACCTTGCCCCAGCCCTGCAAGGTATTGCCATCTGCTTGGTGCTGTAACTGAGTCTTCAAAAGGCTATTCCATCATTCTATGAAGCCAGCTGCTTCAGGATGGTGGGGAACATGGTAAGACCAGTGAATTCTGTCAGCATAGGCCCATTGATGCACTTCATTTTCATGAAGTGAGTCCCTTGACTAGAAGCAATGCTGCATGGAATGCCATGACAGTGGATAAGGCATTCTATAAGTCCATAGATGGTAGTTTTGGCAAAAGCATTGCATGCAAGGAAGGCAAATGTGTATCTAGAGTAAGTGTTTATTCTAGTAAGGACAAAATGCTACCTCTTCCGTGATGGAAGTGGTCCAACGCAGGTAGCTGGCTGCTCACCCAAGGGAATGGTGCCATATTAGGGGCTCAGTGTTGGTCTCTGCTGCTAGCAGATTGAGCACTCAGTGATTATTATTATGAACTTTACCACATCTACAAAATACCTTCACGAAAACACCTGGATTAATGTTTGATTAACTGAGGACTGTTGTCTAACCTAAGTGACACATCAAAAGACCATCACAATCTAAATCCAGATTCTTGGATATTACCTCATATCTACTAAACAAAGAGGATTTTTCGTGCTGGGTCTAAAATTCTGTAGTTTTAACAATTCCCTCTGCTAGTTTCCATGCCAGCATTCTTTTTTTTTTTTAAACAGTTATTTATTTATTTATTTATTTTTTTGTGAGGGAGATCAGCCCTGAGCTAACATCCATGCTAATCCTCCTCTTTTTGCTGAGGAAGACCGGCTCTGAGCTAACATCTATTGCCAATCCTCCTCCTTTTTTTTTTTCCCCAAAGCCCCAGTAGATAGTTGTATGTCATAGCTGCACAGCCTTCTAGTTGCTGTATGTTGGACGCGGCCTCAGCATGGCCAGAGAAGCGGTGCGTTGGTGCGAGCCCAGGATCCGAACCCGGGCCCCAGTAGCGGAGCGCGCGCACTTAACCGCTAAGCCATGGGGCCGGCCCTTACGCCGGCATTCTGATAGAAGTCTGTGGCAGGTGTTTGAGATCTGCAAATATAAAATGTATACGGAGAAAGAAGGCTCTTTCTAGTTAAAATAAACATTGTTCCCTTAGTCGAGCTTGTAGATATGATGGTTTTAATTTTTGTTTGTGTGTGTGTTTCATTATTCGGAATGGGATGGGATGGACCGTGCCAACATTATGTGGTGTTCCTTGGATGTTTTGGACAGTGTTCAAGAACCTTAGGATGGAAGAAATGAAGGCTGATGTGTGGGTCTGGCAGAATCCATTAAGCCCTGTAGCTGCAGAGCAATAAAGTGTGAGGTTGGCAGAAGACAGAGAATGTAATACACCGGAGACAGAATGAGCGAAGGGCCCAATCCCCAGTCAACATTTCCCCCAAATTAAAATACCCACATACACTTGCTAGAGTAAACTGACACAATCTCATAATTTCTAGGGTTGCTTTCTGTTTTTCTCTCTTCCACTTGACTGGCCTGGGGATGGTGCTTTTGAGGGTCTGTCCTCAAATCTACAGCTTCTGTGAGTTCAGTTAGAATCTCACTTCCTCTATGAAAGCTTCCTTAATAACTCATCCTCTTTATTCTCCTCTTTCTCTAAACTGTTGGGTGAACAAGACAGGGAGTACTATTTTTCTTACTGCTAGTTTTGTCATCCAGTCTGAAAGCACGATATATAGTTTTGGACAAAGACTATGTTCCTAATAAATATTTGTTGAGAGGCTAATTATCAAAAACAAGGAGGACGGTAAGTGGCTTTCATTTTTTTGTGATAAATGAAATAATGGAGTTGATGATCCATTATCTGATTGTCACCCACAGTATTAATGAGGGCCATTGGGAAATCTATTCTTAGTGATGCAGGCTTGACTTGTAATTAGGATCAGGGGAGTGAATTCAAGGTTTGGATATAAGCAAAGTGAGTGCTTGGGGAATATGGTAGAATAACTGAACGTGGAAAACCTCCACCACCTCGAAATACTGGTTATAATTTATGAGATAGTTTCTGAAAAACACAGGGAGTTGAGCCATTCAATAAATGTGTCACTGAGCACCAAGCTGGGGATAGAGTGACAAACCAGATATGGTTCTGTATGAAGAAACACATGGAATAAAGGAGCACTAAAATCAGGGTGGTGATTTCCTTTGGGGTGATGCCAGGGTGAAGTAGAGGAGGGAAAGGTAATTTGAGAAGAGTTTTTATTTCTTCACCTGGATGATGAGTTTGAGTGTTTAATATGTTACATATTAATATGTTGTCCATACATTTTATTAATTCAGGAATATGTAAAGGAAAATTACATTCTTTATATGTTAACTGAATAGCTCTATAAATATGGATATTTCTGATACATGGTATGTATGTAAGTACAGAGTTGTATATCATTTCTAGGAAAATACAGGAGCTTGACCTCTGAGTGGTATTCTACTGATCTGATGCTTGTTGGGATCATCTCAAAAAATTAAGGATGAAGAGTTATATCTTTTGCTCCTTCCATCACTAAGAAAAAGGAAATATTTGTTAAATTGAAATGTACTAGTCCAACTAATTTCACAGGTAACTGGAAAAGCTATTAGCCTTGAGTAGAGTCCAGAGTAAGTGTGTGCGTGGGGGTGTCCTCCAATTAGTCCCAGCTGCAGCGTAAGGAGTTCTGCCTTCAGCATTATGGAGGCTGATGCCATTGTACTTAAAGAGTCTGAGACATTTGGGGTGCTGTATGGAGCCTGTGACAAGCCCCTATGCGTAAGGAGCAAATCTCTGCCTTCTTTGGCAAATGGCATTCTCTTTTGGAGAAATGGCTTCTAGTTTGCTGCTAGGCTGACCATGGGCACCAGGTGATCATACGTGCTCTTCAAGAACCCAGTAACATCTGAGCCATCTAGACAAACTGGCCAACAGCTTTCCATCATCAAATGGAAGTGGCATTTGTGGTACCTGTGGCACCTGTGGGAGGAGAACTTAAAGGTAGAAGATGTCTTCAAGAATACCTCTCTCACAGACAGGTGTCTGGTCCTGATGCACTGCTATTCCTCCCTCAACAACCACCAAACCTATGAGGAGTTACTCGTGGACGTTGACTGTAAAGGATAAAAGCCCAGTTTGGGATGGTTCTGCACAACATGCTGGCATCAGTCAGATGGGGACTGCTTTGGTCTTGTAACTCTCTGAAGAATAGAGAGGAAGGGAATTTTGGCCTCCTCCATCATTCGTAGGCCTAATATCATAAACTTAGCATCAAATTCCAAACTTTTTGGTCTTTATTAAGAGATTTTCTTTACAGCAGAAGAAGTAAGGCAATGAGCAGATGCTCATGGGTTTCCCTGATCTTATCAAATACCCTGTCATCCAGAAGTTGCAGACCTGATAGTAATAGAATGACCATTAAAGACAAGTATGATGCCAAGGAGATTTTACCTTATAAATCTGAGGTACTGTCCTTCAGAATGTCACATAAACTCCGATACAGTGGAACAGTGAACACTATGTAGTGACTTTTCTTTTGTAGCCCGAATACGTTGGTCTAGGAATCAAATGGTAAACATTGGGGGTGGGTCCTGACACGGTTACATCTGAAGACCCATTTGCAATGAGTTTTTATTTCCTGCTCCACTAACTATGGGCTTTGCTGAATTAGGGGTTTTAGAAACTAAGAGAGACATTTTCAACTAAAGAGAAAGTAATGATTCCTTTCATTTGGAGCCTGAGACTAATACCTGGCAGTTTTGGAATCCTCATGTCGCTAGGCAAAAGGAACAAAAGAGAGTTAAAGTGTTGGTTGGGTAATTTGATTCCTATTATGAAAGGAAAAGGGATTCCACTAAGTCATGGAGGCAGGGAAGAGGAGGGATGAAACTCACTCTTTTGGGAAATGACCCTAAATCCCCATCAGCAATGGAAAAGGCAGTGAAGACTCTAAGTCTGTAAAATTTGAAAGGAAGTCCCTGGCACTTTCTCTTGAATTCTCCTTCACGCCCAGAATTTCTTACCACTTATGATACTGTGAATCAGGGGCATGTACACAGAACTGAAATAGAGAAGGTAGTGAAGACCTCTTAAATTCTTGCTTGGATCGTGGATAGACACAGGACTTCACAAGAAGACTTCACCATCTGTGCACAGATGCATCCAAGGCTGTTCAGACTGGCTTATGATTACCCATATTTATGGTATTATAACGGCGCTATAAGTTTTCTGAATTTATTGGATAATCATGTCATGTAATACAATACAGACATTTTGTTTGTATTTTGACAAAATGATCTCCAGATTCCGTTTTTCTTCTGGAAAGTAGATTTATTTTGATTGATCATGGGAAACAGCAGCAGGCAGGGTGAGACGCTCACAGTGACACTTGCTGGGATCAAGGCTGTCTAACAATTTTACCCTGCAAACTCTTTTTGGAGGACTTATAACATGCCAGGCACTAGGTTAAGAGCTGGGGATTGGAGCACAAATCAGTTACCTCTGTCAGCTCAGCCAGTGAGCGGCACGCACCACAGTGCTACATTACCTTTTAGATGTACTTTCAAAGCAGCGTTTTTTACGTGTGTTTTGAGATATTCTGGTGCATCACATATTCTTTTATCCTGAGTCACAACCTTTCTTTCATGTCTATGCTGAGAGTGGTGACATAAGTGTTGATGCAATCAGGGAAATGGTGGTGAAATGGCATATAGGTTTTAGAATCAGACAGACCCGTGTTCAAATGTAACTCTTTGACTTACTGGCCAGGGGAGAGCTTTGGTTCTTTCAATTGTAAATGTGACAAATGCTATTTACATCGTGAGATTGTTGGAAGAGTTGATGGAGAACTTCTATTAAAATACCTAGCATAAGTAGGCAATCAATAATTCTTCATTTCTCATTCCAAGATTTTTATTTCTTTTACTGCACCACGATAAACTTACCTGGGGTGGAGAATTTTAAATAGTTAGGAAGTGCTTCTATAAAGAAGGTGGAAGAGAAAAGAGTATCTATTTAAAGGTTTGATAACTTACTTGGTTGTTCTCAGAGTCTTCCTGTTCTAGAGAAGAGGGCTAGTCAGTTATCATTTCCTTCCAATTATCATTTCATATCATTTCTTCAAATTACATTGCACCCATGAATGAAGTTTGTGTAATTAATGCGCTGGATCTGATCATATTGACGCCACTGTGTACAAGAAATAATCAAGAAGTTAATAAAGCAATGATGGAGTCTTTGGCAAGTGTGGTGCTGCATCTCAGAAATAAAAGTCAAAATACCATTACATCATCCCAGCAAAAAGACTCAAAAAAATGACAGACGGTAATGTTCCAGGGAATGGAAGGAGATTGTCTTCCCTCTTGTGAGAACACACACCTGTTCATTTGTAACCTGTTAAGTCGAAGGTTACAAATGTCCCTGCTTTATCTTGTTGGGCCTTTGTACAAAGCTTGGACTCTCCCAGTTCAAACTTGTCAGCCTGTGGATAGGTTAATAGAGCAGATCAGTTCTGATTTGTGACCTTGGCTTCAATTCAGGGGGCAAAAAAGTTGTTCCACCCCTTGATTCAGTTCCAAGCTTTGTTCTCCAAAGTACTTAGCCATCAGGTTAGCTACTATCATATTTCCCATTTGGCTCAGTTGTTTGTATTTATATTTTAGCAGCCAGAGCTCTGGGGTTGGGGCGTGGGGTGCAGAGATTGGTGAATGGGAGGATTTGAGATCCAAATCCAATGTTACTTTCAGCGTTCTGGAATATTAAAGCTGGAAGGAATTGAGAGTCGTTATATTGATGAGAGAAATTAAAGCCAGCTGGATGAAGTAAATTACCCAAGGTCGCACAGTGTGTCAGCAAGAGGCACAAGTAGCACTCAGGATGTGGCACAGTTTAATGGTCTTTTCCCAGGTCATGCTGCCTGTGACTCTGGACCATATGCCATTGCTCTGCTTTTTCCTCTGGGTTAAAAACGTCCAGATTTTCCAACTTTTTTTGTCTTATCCTCTAGTGTTTAGCATCCTGAGTACTGTCCTTCAATCATGCTCCTATTTGCTAACGTTCCTTAATTTTGTTGCATCACGGAGAGGCACTGCGCCAGACACACTGCAACTTACTGAGAGGAATCTAGGATGCTTGCTCTTCAATCTGGATGATGTACTTCTATTGATGCCATCTAAGGACAGATTAACTTTTGTGGTTGTTGATTAACAGTGAGCTTAATGTCAACCAAATCCTATGTGTCTACTTTATGCCTTTAAAATCCTAGAGATTCACCGTCAACTTCAACATTGATTCTTAAAATGATAGCTTCCTATCTTGATGTTAATAATAATAATCATAGAACAGTAATAAAAATTAAGAATTTTTGTTTACTGTGTTCCAGACACTTTACACATTATGCTTCATATGTATTAACTCACTTAATCATCACAGTAATCTTTTGAGTTAGCTACCATCATTTCCCCTAATACACAGATGAGGAAACTGAGGCCAGGGAAGGGAAATGTGTACTCAAGGTCACACACCAGTAAGGAGCAATGTCAAGATTCAAACCAAGGAGGTTTGTCTACAGAGCCCACAACCCTTATGGGTCCTTAATAAGTGCTGCTACTTATTAAGGACTCAAGGAGTGTCTTGCTCTTTCTGCCCTTCAGGGCTCTGAGCAATGGAGGATATACTTAAATTTTATAAATCATATGAGAATAGAACTACTGAGCAAGAATCCTGTAATTACCCAAATGTAGGCTTACAATAATTGGTAAAAGAGAACCCAGGTTAGTGAATTCCAAGTCCATTTTCTCAATCAGGTTCATGGAGATAAAGTTGGAACTCTTTAGCTCATTTGAAGAGACAGAAACGAGAGAAAACGGGGGGAGTGGTGGTCAGAGCAAGGCGTTCCTGCTTCCTCACCCCGTGGAGAGAGTCAGAGGACGCTGCCCGCTGGCCTGAAGGCAGACAATGGAACAGAAAGGGTCTAAGTGTAGGGGAGCATTCTGTGCACAAGCACCGACTTATAACACAATGACATCACCTATATTAAAAGTATGGTTGAGGAAACGTCAAGTGCTGGCCAACACACTAGCCACTCTTTCTTCCCTGGGGAAGCTAAGGGAGGGGCTGGAGAGAAGGCAGAAAAGTGGGAAGAGGAGTGGAATGTTCCCTTCCAAGAGGCTAACGCTGCAGCACACGTAGAGGAAATGTAGCAGACCTGAGCTCCTCGGGCCCTCCAGGAGAAACCAAGGAAGAAACTATAAGGCAGTTTGTTTGTCTACTTTCTCCTACCTGGCCTGGACTGTTTTCTAGACTCATGGGGCCCTCTTCGGCCCACGGAGGAAGCCTCAGTATTAGGAAATCTGCCAGGAATTCTTACATTAGGCTGCTGAATGTCAGTTCTAATCCGGAGCCCAGGAGATTGTTACCCTTCCAGGGCTGGGCAGGGGCTCCAGGTTCAGCAACCTCTTGACATGAAGCCCCTAGAGTGGTCCAGAATCAAGGGAGCTAATTTCCTGATCGATCATCATAAACACTTTTCCATATCTTCTTGTTTTGTAGTTACGGTCTCCATGGAACTATCTACCGAGTGCTTGTTTCTGTTGTCATAAGAAACCATAATTTACAATCCATTTGGGATCTCCTCCAACTTAGGTATTCCTGTGATTGTTACTGAAATTGGTCACTCTTGACATAATATGGAGAAAGTAGCCAGTGGTTAGAAATCATGTTTCCTACTTATAATCTGAAGAGCTTATTCGTCTTCCCCTAATTACCACTGGAACTGTCAGTTCCTGGACTCCAGGGGCTCTGTGCTTCAGAGGGTTAAATAACAACTTTTTTAGAGCTTTTATTGGCTTTCTTTTTTTATTTTGACAGGGCATAAAATGAATTTGCTAATTAGTTTTCTCTTCCTGAGTTGCATTATCTTATTGCTTTAATCTGTCTCCGATGAGACAAACCAAATTTGTCAAGCCCACACTGCTTCTCAAGACCCAGGATTCAAAAAACCTTTAAGATAATATGAAGTTCAGTGGAAGTTAGCCAGCTGTGTAAGCTCTGTCACCTCATGTGCACAAGGATAAGAGGGGGTATATTATCTCTAGATGCCCTCCACCTACAGCTTAACAGAATCTCCCAAATTTGCATAGAAAACTTGTTTACAAAACAACCTAGATATTCCAAAGTAGAATCAGGGAAGACATCTAGTTTCTGTGTATCACATTTAACAAACACCACAGGGTAGTTCTCATCATCAGGGAAACTGTGGAAACCCTGGTCTAGGATGATTCTAGGCTCATATTCAGAAATGTGAAACGAGGGCCATGGAGCTCCCAAGCATGACCATGAGTTACTAGACTTGTAATGTGTAATTCAGGTGTGTTTATTTTCTAAGGGAGTGCTGTCCCTCTTCGTGGTCACTTATGGGACCACAGTGCTGCTATTGTATAGCCTTTAGTCCAGTGTCTATCCCATCTAGTGACTTATAATCTGGAGATGGAGCCCAGGAACTCACATTGTAAGCACGCGGTCCAGGTGACTCTTTTTGATACTAGAGTTCAAGAACTCCTGCCCGAGAGGAAAGTGATAACAGCTACAAACTTACAGATAAGTCAACACTAGACCAAATATACTGTAATAAGATTTTGCACCACCATACACAATCTTTTTTTTTACCTGGAAGCATAAATTGTAGATATTTACAGCTAGAAGACCATCTGCTAAGCCATTTAGTACATTCTCAATAATGCAGACACCCTTTAAAAAAAAAAACTCACTATTTTTCTCTTCTCATAGTAAGAGGGTCTGCCATCTCCAGTTGAGAAAATCTAAGCTAGTTCAACGATCCCTAAACCGTCGGATCATCTGAAGTAGCTTATATAAAATACAGATTGTGGGCCCTCACCATATGCCCACTAATTCATAACATTCATGGATATGGCTTGGGAATCTGATTTTAACACAGAATAATGAGCTAATCAGTCAAATTTAAGAACCACTGATCTATTCCACTCTTGTTCAACAGATGAATGAACTTGGCAATAGAGTTGAAGTGACTCACCAAATCAAATTGTGGGAAGCCTTCAACTTGTCTGCAAAGCTGAAGTCTGTTTTGTGTGAATCACATATAAATTCTCTTACTCTTTCAGAAAATCTGATGAGGTGGTCCTATCACCATGAGTATTAGAAGAAATTTGGAGGTTAGATAAATTTACTTAGCAATGATTCAAATTCTTCGTTAACAATGCCATCCATTGTCTCTCCCCACCTGTCAATCAAGATCAGCTCCCAATCAATGGATTGTAATCTCTGAACCATAGGCGAAAGAGAAGGATAGGGGCTGGGGAAAAATTGTCATGGCATTGCAGGTGGGAAAGTAAGGAGTACAAGTAGGACTGTCTTACTGTGGATTGATGATGAAATCCTTAGGACATGTCAACTGAAAATAGAGAGTGAGGGTATCTTATAAGCCGCTAAATCCTGGCTTTATCTTATTTTGCTTTTCTAAAGTTGGAGTAGCTAGCCTCCAAAATGATCCCAATGATCCTCATCTTCTGATATCAATCTCCCCACCTGCCACAATAGATAGAGATGACCTGTGCAACCAAGAGGATATTGTGGAAATGATGGAATGTGATTGCCAAAGTTGGATCGTAAAAGGCATTGTAGCTTCTTCTTTGCTTTCTCTTGGATCATTGCTCAGGGGGAAACCGGCCACAATATTGTGAGGACAGTTAAGAAGTCCTTTGGCGAGGTCCACATGGCGATGAACTGAGCCCTCTTGCCAACAGCCAGCACCATCTTGCCAGGGGTGTGAGTGAGCCATCTTGAAAGAGGATCTTCTGGCTTCAGTCCAGCCTTCAGATGACACCGTTCCAGCTGATGTCTGACAGTAACCTCATGATGGGCCTTGTGCCACGACCTCTGCCAAACTGTGAGATAATAAATGTTGAAGTCTAAGTTTTGGGGCAATTTGTCATGCAGGAATAGATAATTAACACAAATATATTGAGTGGGTTTCCCACAGATAAAAGATGGTTGTTGTATTTGCTAAGAGATAATCATGACTCTTCAGTGTCAGAGGCAGGGGAACCACTACAGGTGAGATTCACAGGCTGAAAAAGTCAGGGCCAGTGAGCAGTGCTACCAGCAGTGGGGAGATTCCTTCCACTGCATTTATATCATTTTTTGGAGGATTGTAAATAGTGCATGAAATGCCAATTTAAAAGGAAGAATGTGAGTGAGAACAAGAGGTAGAAAGAGACCCTCACCCTGATGGGAACAAGTTTAAGTTAATTTTCTGTCTTTCTCTGGTCTAGGCCACAAAACTATCCCTTTCATGAATCAAAGGGGACCTTGCTATTCCTACTGGGTAATTAGGGGAACAACTGTGCTGTCTGAACAAAATGGAAAAGCACCTTTTTATCCCAGTGGCAGAGAGCCGAGACATCAGCTAGGAAAGGCACCCAGAGGTTACCTCTTCCTTGCACAGACTGTTACTGCCCCTCTCTGTTTAGCCTGAGGCCTCCATCTCCATTTCTGAGCAGTTCCTGGATTCTATAGGGAAGTTGGCTTGCTTCTCTTTGGCTTCTCACTCAGCATTCCTCTCGGTGGGCACTCGGGCTTCCTCTGGCTCCCTTCTTCCACCCACTTTTCATTACCCACAATTTTCTTATTTTGTCATTTTTTATCTTCTATTGTTTCCTCCTCTGTTCTCCTTTATCCTGGAATTTATTACAGCTTTATTCTTTTAGTTACATTTTTGGGGCAGAGCAAAATAAACACACGCCAATCCAACATGTTTCAGCAGAAGTTTGCCTGGAGTTTTGTGAACTCTTGAACTGCCAGGGAGAGAGGTAACAGGCCAAGAACATGGGCTAAATGTCAGGAGGCTGTGATTCTCTCCCCAGAGCCTCCCTACCTTGCCCTGGAACCCTGGGTAGGAATGACATGTGAATGTCATATCTGCCTCAAGCCACTACTTCCCTGGTGCCGCTTACGTCTCTGAGCTCACGTCCTTCTCCTGCACAAACTCATCTGTAGCTTCCCAGTGCATTGTGCTCAAACCCCAAATCCTTCATGTGGCCCTGGAGGCTCTACGTGGATTGGCTTGTGTGTTTCTGTTTCCTCTTGTGTGACTCACTCACTTGGTTATGTTCCAGCATCTTGGGCTTTGTTTAGCCCCTCCCAGGACCCCTCTCCCTGGACACTTCCTCTTTTGCTATTCTGCTGGCCAACTCTTAGTCGTCTTCCCAGCCCTGCAAACGTCACACCCTCTGAAACACCTGCTCCGACTGCCGGATCCACGTCAGGCCCACGTGCCATCACACTTCATGAAGGAGAATGAGAGTTGGCAAGTGCTGCAAAGGGGTGTTGTAAACCCCACAAATGTAAGTATGTGGTCGGTGTCTACTTCACTCACTGCTTACCAGTGAAGGTAGAGGCCAGGTCTACGCTGTTCACTGACATGTGTATTTCCTGGCACAGGGGTTAGCACACAGCAGGCAATCCATAAATTGCATGTTATGCACATGAATGCCAACTTCCTCACCTGTAAGTGGGTTGCTGTGAGGCTGCAATCAGAGGACAGATGTAAAATGCTCTGAAGTATTCAATATGCAGTAGTATGTGAAGCAATGTTAACATTCTCAGATGCTTGGGAGTTGACGTGATGAGAAGCGTCCTTGCTCCTTGTCTCAATGTCCCCTCTGACTCCCAGGCAGAAGACAAAGGAGCACGGGCAAAAGAATAGAACTTGTCACTTCTCTCGTCCATCTCCCCAGAAGGCCCTGAGGTGTGGGGCTTGAGTTCTCTGCGAGTGAGAACCCAGATGCTGTTGCTCTGCCCAGAGCCAAACTCGGGAGGTTGGCCAACAGCATGGGACAGCCACCTCCTTGCTCGCCTTCTGGGCTTGAGGGAGAACATCATCCTCTTTTGTCCATCATTTCAGGACCCAACAAGGTCCCTCACCATCTGCCGTGTGAGCCCACCACAGGCTGAGTTAGTGGGTTCTCCTCAGGGGACTGCCTCAGCTCAGACAGTGTTATAATTAGGAATCAGGAAAGTCCCTCAGACTAGACCATGTTCTGATTTTTGCTCTTTTGGAAATAACTGAAGAAGAAGGGACTTGGCATGAGTGCTGATTCACTCTGTATGGAGCCCTGCGCACGGATGAAGGACAGGCAGTAGGGCCTCCTGTAGGAAAGGCTGTGAAGTGTAGTCCAAGGCAGGGAGGATTAACTAAGCGTAAGAAGCTGTCCGGCCAATAACACAATGCCCTTTCTCATTGTCCTTCATTGAGACATTTTTTTCCTATGGACAGATAGTTTCTACCACGTATAAGAAATCAATTTAGTATCTGCTATTCATTTACTAACTACTGGCATTTTTGTATTATTTTTATCAGAGGGACTTTCCTTTCTTTTAATCTTTTTATATGGAAATAATTTTAGACTTCTAGCAGAGTTCCAAAAATAGTACAGCGAGCTCTCTTCACTCACCTTCCCCTTTAGTCAACATCTTATGTAATCATAGAACATTTGTCAAAACTGGGAAATTAACCTCCATGTAATGCTATTAAATACAGCACAGAACTTATCTGGATTTCACCAGTGTTTTCAATAATGTCCTTTTTCTGTTCTGAGATCCCACATTCCACCTAGCCATCATGTCTCTGCAGTCTCCTCCGCTCTGTGGCAGCTCCTCATTCTTTCCTTGACTTTCATGGCTGTGATGCTTTTGAAGAATACTGATAGGTATTTAAGTTTGTCTGATGTTTCTCATGATCAGATTGAGACTATCCCTTATTAGGAAGGATTCACCCAGGTGACATGTCTTTCTGAGGTCATCTTACCAGATGATACAATGTGTCCATAGGTGGTACTGGGGACGTTAGCCTTGATGGCTTGGCTGAAGTCTCTGCCATGATTCTCCCCTGTAAGCTAATTTCTTTTCCTAAATATTTTGGGGAAGATACTTTGGGACTATGCAGATGTCCTGTTTCTGCTTAAACTTTCACCCACTAATTTTAGCTTTTACCAGTGGATCTTGCCTGCATCAATATTACTGAGTTGTTCTAATGATGAATTCTCATTTCGCTCCCTCTTTTTACATTTATTAATTGGAATTCTCCTGTAAGGAAGAACCACCACTTCTTCCATTGATTTATTTATTCGGTTATTTATTTCTATCAGTGTGAACTCATGGATATTTATTTTATTCTTTGAGTTATAGTCCACTCCAATACTATAGTTGTTTCATTTAATTATTTGCTCAAGTTGTTCTAACTTTGGCTGCTGGGAGATCTTTCAGGTTGGTTTCTGTCCCTGTTCAATTTGTGTGCATTTTTATTCAGTGCTTCCTTGTTTTCTAGCTCCACAAGATGCTCCAGGCTCATCTTGTATTTTCTTTTTCTGGTCCTGGAATCAATCACTTCACTAAGGAGCCCTGGTTCTATTTTTGTTTTTTTTTGTTTCATTTTTTTGAGAGTGGCATTCAGGAACCAAGTAATGGGTGATAATTGTGCTCATGGACACTGGGGTGTCGTTGCTGCTTCTAGCCACCTTCAGCGGATACAGCTAAGAGTGTATGAATCCATATAACACAGGCATACACACATCTGTGTTTATGCCTCTGTCTATATTTCAGTACATATATTAAAATAAAACCATGAATCCATATTGATACCTCCAACTCCAATCCAGCACCACAGACTTTTTTTCTAGCCTCTCCATTTCCCTATTTGTAAATTCTTTCTCCAACAGTGAGAAACTTAGTTCTCATTATCTGCAATATATTTGTTTGTTCAACCCTAGAACACAAAGCAAAGTAGTTTCAGAATTCCTGACCCATGAGACTTTCCTTTCATTTGCAACCTATAAGGATTCTTTATCTTTTCTAAGTCTATTTCTTTGCTTCTTTCTGTCTCCAAGATATTTTCACATTATAATCTCCAAGTTGATCATTTACTTCTGCACCTCGTTTTCCAACATTCGTTTTGCTCCTTTGTCCTGCTTCTCTGTGTGCCTCGCTGTATGTCAGGCTGACCCCATTTAGGAATGCTTCTTGTCAGTGTCTTCACTTGGTCTCTGGACCGGGGGGCAGGGGAAGGGTTCTCTGTTCATTCTTGTGGACATCGCTTCTTGGAAATACCTTTGTTGCATTTTTCTAGTCATAACTCATTTCTTTTTTCCCCCAAAACCAAATTCCTCACTTTCTTATCCAGCCTTCTCCCTGCATGAGTCCTATTTCTTTTAAAGAGAACGTGTAGTGAACACACAGGACTTGTTTCAACCCATAATGATGATTCTAGGAGACTTTCTGCACTCCCATGCCAGGTAGACTTCTGTTTTGAAGCCGAACGACCCTGGGACTTTTTAATACAGGGAAATCTAAAGGAATTTGTGATGACTTAGCATTGGAAAAATGTTTATAATTTCTCCTGATTTCCAGTTGGGCCAAGGTCTATGGGAAAATATTATTTTGGTTATTTATATAGGAGGAGGGGCTTTTAAAAACCAGAAGTCATTCATGAGGAAATGATAAACTCTTCAAGAATATCAAAGTATTTTATGTTCCTTGTTTTACTGTAAACTCTGGAGGGCAATTGCATAAACATGTCCACACCCACAGCCATGCCTGCATTATATATGCACATTCAGCAGTATGGTAGCCACAATAATAAAACAGGATTAAAAGAAACGTTATTGGGAAGTAAAATATGAACTTCCAAATTAATGACTTGTTAGTATTTGGAAAATTAGCCAGTAGTCACTAAAAGCCAACACTTGCATTCAATTTTTTAATTGAAATTTGAAATGGGAAAACCCTGAGGTTCTTTCCAGCTCTGAGAATCCGAACCTTCTCACAGGGACCTGTGGGAGCTCACCATCTTGTTATCTCCACTCCCAGTGGGTCACATGTTTCCTGTTGCGCCATCTGGAAGCACCCTGTTCTCGTATCTGAGAACTCAGGCCTTCATCTAGGCCACACTTTATCCTAAAGCAGAAGATTTCCACATTCGATTAATACTATCAGTTTGTCACTTATTCACTGAGTGATTCTGCTTTGTTTTTTGCTGGGGTTTTTGTTTATCCTAATTATGATCTGTGAGGGATTATCTCCCCCTCTGTATTTGTGTCCAGGGTGCTTATTGATGAACACCTCTGCTGGAGAATTTTATTGCAATCCCCGGGCTCTGTCACACCTTTCTGGATTGGTAACGAGAGCCGAGGCAGGCGGATCAGAGCGGCTTTGGCGTTTGTGATGTGCAGCTCATCCTTTCCCTCTCCTCCAAAGTGGGGAACAGGATAAGCTGCTGTTGACTCTTCCTGCTGCTCTCTCGGGGGAGGTAGCTCATCTGTGCCTCCCCCCTGGAGAGGCATAAAATATTTACTCTTCCTGCCACCTACATGCCACTCAACAACTCCTAGAAAGAGACTGTGCATTCCACTGAGGGACGAGGCCAGCGAACAGAAATCTCGGGACCATCAGGTGGGCAGGATAATCATGCGGGCCCACCTGCCCAGAACCCAGTGAAGAGATCCTAAAGAATCCAGGTGACTGAGTGTGCTGCGTCTGCTTTAGCTGCCCCCAGGGGCATATGCTTCATCACAACAGTTTCTCAGACCTTCACCAGATCACTCATTTGGTCTCAGTTTAGATGCAGTTCTAATAAACTTCCTTACTGGGTTTCCCAATCTGAGTCAGAGATATATGGAGAATTGAGGAAGTACCTTTTCTCAGCTTCATCACTGAAAGCCTGTGTGAACCTGAGCAAACAATCCCAGCAGACTGGACTTTGTGCTCCTCATCTGTAAGTGGATGGCTGGATTAGATGATGCCACAATCCCTCTGGTTTAAACGCCCCATTTTTCTGAATTTTATAAATGCTCTAAAGGCCCAGCCCGGTGCTAGGCACAATGGGCCACTCAGTGAACACTGGTGGATGAAGTTAGACTTGCTGGAGAGAGGAACTCAACATGAGAATCAATAAGAGGCACTTCTTGTCTACAAGACCACAAGTCACCCTGAGATCAGGTCATGAGGGGGTAAACAGGGACAGGGGAAGGGGTGTGAAAGAAAAGGACCACCCAAGAGAGGAAGTCCTTGCCACCCAAGGAAAGAACTCTGGGTTCCATCTGACTTGGTGAAGGCTTGTGCCCCCAGAACCCTCACGGGGCAGAGTGGCAACCCTGTTCAGCTTTCTTTGCTTCCTTTGAGGAGACTCTCCTTTTGCAAATGCCCCATTAGGAAGGGAAGCAGGCTTCCTGGAGATGCCTGGGCTCCTTTCTTGGGGCTGCAGCATGAACCACTAGGAAGGATGGCTGATTAACGAAAACTGCAGGCAGCTGGATCCAGGATGCCCCAGCCCTATGCTGAGTGCGAAGTAGGGAAAGGATTTTAACATTGGATCCTTCTTCCAGAAGGCAGATGCATCTACCGACAGTGTAGAAATGAGACAGTAGGAGGATCTGGCCGTATATTAGTTTTTGTAATTTCCATCCCCATGAAGCACAAAGACAGCTCACTGCCAGGTCTCAGAGAGGAGCCTGGATGGTAACAGGCATCTCCAGGTGGGCTCTGTATCTTTCATGTGTTTATCACCCAGGCCTCTCTGCACGGTACTCCACACGTGGTAGGTGCTCCACATGGCTGCTGCTGCTGCCACTAAGGGCAGTGGGAGGGGTCCTGAATCTCCAGTGCTCTTGAATTTCAGAGTTGAGGAAGATCATCATGGGTGGGAGAGCCAGGAGAGACTTTATGAAGGAGGTAAAGTGTGCGCTGACAGGAGAGGTGCCACTCAGCTTTGTCCCTTCCTGACAACAGGAGAAGAAATCCAATGAGTGGGAGGGGAGTCGAGGACAGAGGGGACGAGAAATGGAATGAGGAGACCAGAAGGAAAGTAATAAAAGCTGTGGAGGCAAAGTCGAGGACACAGACAGAGAGGAGACTTCAGGCCTTCTTCTCAAGCTGCTCCTTACCGATGGTGTCACGGGATGTCTTGGGCTGAATCATTTTGATGATCTCATCAGCGCACCTGAGAACTAACCAATATAATGATAAATCACACGGAAATCACCCGCAAATTAAGAAGAGACCCAACAGTCCTTGTTTAGACAGAGGCTTCAAGGCAAGACAAGGAACATTCAGAAACCCCTGGGTGGTTCAGTTTCCCCAGCAGGCTGACAGGGAGAGCATCCCTTCCATCATGTGACCCTACAGTTTAAGCCCTCCAACGACTGAGCCCCTCCCCGCCGCCTGACCCATGAACTCACCCAGAGCTCTAACACACCTCTCCCCATCACCCCTAAAATGCTATGTTCCGTTTCTCCCCAGCCATTCATCCTGCCAGGAAGGTCCATCGCTCTCTTGTCCCCACAGATCTAACCCCCCATCCTTCAATCTTCTAATTCTGTCTTCTACATGAGCCCTTCCCCGAGTCTCCCGTGAACTCTAAGCTAGCAGTCACTTCCGCTCAAGCGCTTTATAATTATCTCAGGAGTGAATTGTGCTTCCGTATCTCTGTTTGAAGCTTCTTGAGAGCAGGGATGATGTCTTATGCTACTCTGGATTTCCCACAGTGATGTGTCTGGAGCTCAAAGACACTGGACATTCAGGATGTAACTGTCTTAACCAGTGGTGGCTGCACTTGCCTTTTGTCAGATGTATTAGTGGCTTCCTAAGATGATCTTGTTTTTTTTTAAATATTTATTTATTTATTTTGTGAGGAAGATCAGCCCTGAGCTAACATCCATGTTAATCCTCCTCCTTTTTTTGCTGAGGAAGACCGGCTCTGAGCTAACATCTATTGCCAATCCTCCTCCTTTTTTTTCCCCAAAGCCCCCCAGTAGATAGTTGTATGTCATAGTTGCACATCCTTCTAGTTGCTGTATGTGGGACGCGGCCTCAGCATGGCTGGACAAGCGGTGCGTCTGTGCGCGCCGGGGATCCGAACCCCGGGCTGCCAGTAGCGGAGGACGTGCACTTAACCGCTAAGCCATGGGGCCGGCCCCTAAAATGATCTTGAAGATTAATGGCTGAGTCAAATTTAGAATTCAGATTGCCTGCTTCATCCTTTAGGAACATTTGGATTCTGGACAGCAAAAGCCCTCTTAAGCTCCAAAGTCCTCATTTGTTAAAGCAATGTTTTGTAAGCTATCTTTCACTGCAGAACAGAAATCCTTTTGAAAAGGGTGGTGTAGCATAGGAGGGTTGGGGGTGGGCGTTTACTAGCAAGTTTGGGGAAAGAGAGGTGATATGTTTCTTCATTTGTAAGATGGGAATCACACCTAACTCTCAGGGTTGTAGTGAGGATTCAGAGAGACAGTGCTCACAAAATGCCAGACATATAGTAAATAGCCTGCAAATATTAGCTATTAATAATTAGGGTTTATTAAGGAATCTCCAGACTCAACGTCTAGCCAGTATCTTCTGCCTATTGTAAATGTTAATTTTTCCAAAATAGTTCAGGTCTAGTTGGAAGAGAAATTGAGCTGTATTGCCCATCAGGTTGTCAGTCAAATGCCACTGGTGACATCCAGGTAACCTAATCTGAACTGGAAGGTAATATTGGACCTGGTCTTGACCAGTTGTCTTTCTGAGAAAACTCTTAGCATGGATGGATTCTGGGAAAATTCTGGTTAAGTGATTATAGAAACCAAGTTGTCAGGCTTTGCTCAAAACTCAGAGGAGAGGCATGTCCAAGGCAGACAGTGAACAGTAGATTTCCACCAGGAGCTGTGCAAAGGGAAGTTCCAAGATCCAGCACCGAGAGTGAAACACTGGACTGGGAGAAGATGGCCAGCGTGGGCCACACTCTGGCCAAGCGATCAAGGTTAACAGCACCAGTGACACACAGAGACATCATTACCCCCGGTGTGGCACCCCAAGTAGGGCATCACCTTTGTGCTGTTCTTCCCAATAATGCAGAACCCCAATCTAGTCATGAGGGGACACCAGGCAGCTGGGTGCTGTTCTGCCTTTTTTACTGGGTTTATGACTGAGCTCACCCAGGTATGTCAGAGGGCATAGCAAGGTCTTTGAGAGTAACCAGCTACAGGAAATATAAATTTTCATTAAAAATGATTTAGATATAGAGACTCCCTGACTTTCTCTCCTGAAGCAGACCTCTCTGTAAGCTGGTAGCCACACTGAGTGCCTTGGGAAAACACCCCTCAAAGGGATCCATGGAGAACTTCTGCTCTCCTCAAGTTTCAGAGGGCTTCATGGCCTTTTCTTTACTTACGTCAAAGGCTCAACCCGCTTGGAGACTAAATTATTCACATCCACGACAGAAGCCTTCTTAGCTGCCATTGCCGTGGGTATTTGGGGTCCATACTGCAAATTCTTGGCTGGTTATTTTGTATCCTTTTTGCCCGTCTTCCCCCAAGTGCTCTGGAATCCTCCTCAGTAGCTCAGTAAGTGCCCAGGTGCCCACTGTCTGTTATGTACAGAGCACCATACCGTGGGTTTGGAGCCTAGAGAGAGCAGTGCACTCAAGTTTCCTGGAGTTCTGTGGGGAGAGTGAACCAGCAAAATAACGCTTAAGGAACGTGAAGGCGGAATTTGCCCTGTGGCAGGTGAGAGGTCAAACTTGATGGGTGAGAGGTCACTGCTGGCTGGAGTGATCAGAAAGGCTTAATGGACACCCAGGACGCCCCTGGTCTTCGAGGGAGGGGGGTTGGGTGGAGCAGAAGGGTGCTCCAGGGGAAGGGAGGGACAGGACAAGGTCTCAGGTCAGAGCACACAGGGCACGCTCTGAGAACAGTGGGTCCATGGAGCTGACTGTAGGGAAGGATGCTTCCTGGAAGTAAGCTTAGAGAAGTAGGTAGGGACCTCCTGTGCCCGAGTGTGGTTTTATTTTATAGATAATAGTGTCTCAAAGATTATTTTTAGGAGGGATAACTGTGGTAGGAATGGATACATGTTGGAGCAGGGGGAAGTATGAGACATGAAGAAATCATGAGGACTATTGTGAGTATTTAAGACCAGATTTAACTGGTGACAGTAGCAATAGAACGGAAAGGGAAAATAAGAGAAATGTCACGGCGAAAGCTTGAGTAAGATTGCTGTTCAATGAATACAGACAGAAGAATGAATAGGAAGCATAACTGATGTGGGCCAAGAGGCTAAGGTAGACACGTGTGACCAGAGATCTAAGGTAGACACGAGTGACCAGAGATCAGGAGACCAGAGTTCCGGTACGACTTTTCTCCAACTGCCAGTTCTGTGAACTTACGAAAGCCAGCTGACTTCTCTGGGCCACCATTTAATCACAGATGAGAGAAGCAACAATAATATCAGGGCTTGCTTCTCAAATTTACTTGAGAATGAAATAGGAATTTAGAAGAAGACATTTGGAAAAGTTAGAAATATCATTCAAGCCATTATCCTCATTAATATCACTGAGCAACTGGAATCCTTGTGACTCATATATTTTGCAAGTCTTGCCTAGCTTCAGAGATTTGGAGGAGGCACAGCTCGAGAGCATATGTGTGCTTCTGGAGGGAGATCAAAAGACTGCTTGGCATCACTGCAGGAAGGAAATTTCCTATTTCCAGGCAAAACAATAAAAAAGAGCAATCTCTCCCCAAGAGCTTGTCTCTGAAGACATCATTCTCATAAAAATCATAATTGAGGCATAACAATATGTGGTACATGAGCATTATCCTCAGTCCCCCTGCTGGGGGAGGAAGTTTCCACTGGCCATAATAATCATAAACGCTAGATAACATCACAGGCTGTGTGATTACTGGGGCAAGGCGTTCTGCTGCCGCCACTGTGTGTCCAGGCTTCCAGCCCACGTGGTAATTCCCAAGCACCCTGCTGGTGCTGAGAGGAGTACCCACCCTGACCCTGTGGCTTTAAACTAGACAGACTTCCTATTAGCGGGTGGGGATCCTGGACCATCTTGTTGGCTACTTCGTACTTATAACCTATGTTTTTCTCACCCAGATGGCAGCAGGAGTTGTGGGACTGAGAATTGGAGGGAGGTTGGAGCAGTCATAGCTCTGGGCATCAACAGCCTTAAAATGGCTGATGAGATCAAAAGCCGTCAAGTGTTCTGCAGATTAGTATTGTCATTTTGCTAATTCAGCATTAATTCGAGGAAGTGATAAGATCTTAGTACGCGTCAGGGGTTAGGGCTATGCAGCCGGCTCACTCTGTAATAGATGCTTCCTATAATATACTACCTCGTTTAATCTCCACTGGCACCTTCCAATGTAGGCCCTCTTTATAATGCCCATTTTTAGGATGAGAAAACTCAGGCTTGGAGACGGTAAATACTTTGATTAAAGCCACAGAGCTAATAAAGGATAGTTCCAGGATCACACGAAAGCCTATACCAGCCCAAGAATTTCACTAGTTTTGTCAGCTCTCTCACATCCTGGGAATGAAGTCTACTTCTGTACTTGGCACATACTTAGCCCTTGCTACATATTTTTGGATTGATTCATCACGAACGCAACGAGGGTGGAAGTGTGGCATCTGCAGCCCAGCGAGAGAAGGAAATTAGCTGGACTAGATCCTCAGAGATCAGAGAGGCCCTGAGGCTGACACTGTAAGAGGAGACAGGGAAATGGAAGCAATGGAGAACCAAAGAAGTGAGAAATAGGGGAAAGTGGAAGAAGATTAATCAAAAAGAGTTAATATAGTAGAGACAAAAGGCAGAGCCAACTAATAGAAACTAGCGCGAGGCCTTAGAAAATACTGCATGATGTCACTTACACGTGGAACCTAAAAAAGCCAAACTCATCAAAACAGAGAGTAAAGTGGTGGTTACCAGGGGCTGGGGCTGGGGGAAACAGGGAGATGTTGTTTAAGGGGACAAACTAGCAACTAGTAGATAAATAAGTCTTGGGGATCGAATGCACAGTATAGTGAATATAGACAACATTATTGTATTATAATCATCAAACCTGCAAAGAGACTAGATCTTAATTATTCCCCCCCACAAAAAAGGAATGATTACTATGTGACAGTGTAGAGGTGCTGGCTAACACCACAATGGCAATCATATTACAAGGTATGAGTGTATCAAATCAATATGTTGTACATCCTAAACTTACACAATATTATATGTCAAATATATTTCAATAAAAATGTAATCGTCTTAAGACTGGTAATGGCTTTCTTATATAGTCTTTTGAAGTATAGAAATGGATCAGTTTAGGCAGGTGAGATATTAAATGTATGCTCTGCAGATCAAAGTCCTAGATTTGCCCCTGAACAAGCATGCTAGGCACATAGGCTGTCTGTTCACTTTCTCAACCTGTCCACAATGCCTTTGCCCTCCTTCCCTCCGAGAAAGGAAATGGAGCCGTCACTAGGAGGACACATGCTTCCTCCAGTGTCACTCATGTGGCAAAAGCCCTCCAGACCCAGGATAATTTGTCTCTTAAGACTTGGGAGCAGGTGCTGTGGCCTATGTACCCTTTATGGACACTCCCCTGCCCATTGCCTTCATTTCACTTCCAGGGTCCCAGGGGATGACTTCAGTCTTTCCTTGCTCCTATTCCTTCCAACCAAGATTTCTGACTTTTGGGCCATTATGGAATAACATTTTATATTTTATGGCCGTGAGCAAGCATGTTCCTTTTGTTTCAAACTGTAGACAATCTCAGAGAAGACAATAAATTAAAAGATGTCTACATCTGCTCCCTCTTTTTTTCAGAGTCCTTGAAGGGAAACTCAAAGGCATGCTCAGGACCCTTGAGACTCAAAGAATTTTTCACAAATATTTAATTTTAAATAAAATATGTCCCCACATAGCAGAGGAAAACAAGCTGTATTTCAGTCAGACGTTGGAAGGGAAAGGAGGAGAATGGGGAAGCAAGTGGCAAGAGCAGGAAGGGAAGGGTTCCTGGGTGCTGAGCCACTCCTGAACTGTGTGTGTAATGAGGGGTTAAGGCTGTTGTTCTGCTAGCCTTTCTCCTCCACATCTCTCCACTCCCGGGTCTGCTCCCATCAAAGTCCCTGGGGTCTCCCTTTACCCTGCCCTGCCTCAACCCTGATGGCTCCAGACCCAAAGACCTGGTCGAGTCCTGCATGTTGGGATGTGTCTGCAGGGGAGAGGGTGGGAATATTGGCCAAAGAGGGAGCAGTCAGCTCAGCTGTGATTCTTATGGGTTTGTCATTTCCTGTACACTGGCTTAAAGACCCAACACCAGGGTGATCTAGGGGCAGGAGCGGGGGTTAACTTCCAAAATATATAAAGAACTTATACAATTCAACAATGACAAAATGAACAACGAGATCAAAAAATGGGCAGAGGATCTGAACAAACATTTGTCCAAAGAAGATATACGGATGCGCAACACACACATGAAAAGATGTTCAACACCACCAATTATCAGGGAAATGCAAATGCAAACTACAATGAGACAGCACCTTACACCCATCAGAATGGGTATAATTAACAAGAAAAGAAATAACAAGTGTTGGAGAGGATGTGGAGAGAAGGGAACCCTCGTACACTGCTGGTGGAAATGCAAATTGGTGCAGCCACTATGGAAAACAGTATGCAGATTCCTCAAAAAATTAAAAATAGAAATATCATATGATCCAGCTATTCCACTACTGGGTATTTATCCAAAAAACATGAAATCAGTAATTCAAAAAGACATAAACACTGCTATGTTCATTGCAGCGTTATTCACAATAGCCAAGATGTGGAAGCAGCCCAAGTGCCCACCAATGGATGAATGGATAAAGAAGATGTGGTATATATATACAATGGAATACTACTCAGCCATAAAGAAGACAAAACGGTCCCATTTGCAACAACATGGATGGACCTTGAGGGTATTATGCTAAACAAAATAAGTCATACAGAGAAAGACAAACCTTTATGATTTCACTCATATGTAGAAGATAAACAAACAAACACATAGACAAGGAGAACAGATTAGTAGTTACCAGAGGGGAATGGGTGGGGAGGGTGAAAGGAGTAAAGGGGCACATGTGTATGGTGACGGATAAAAACTGGACTGTTGGTGGTTAACAGAATGCAGTCTATACAGAAACTGAAATATAATAGTGTACACCTGAAATTTACACAATGTTGTAAGCCAATATGACCTCAATAAAATAATTTTCTAAAAAGTGCATTCCAAATAATAAACAATTGCTTGAAGAGAGGAATTCCTGAAACATACTTTTTTTTAAAAGCTTGGAATTGTCTTTAAGCTGAGCACTAAATCATGTTTTCTTCCTTTTGGGCTAGAGTATATTTCCCAGTCTCTCCTGCAGTTAGGTGTGGCCAAGTGACCGAGTGTATCTGGTTGAATGTGGGCATAAGTCAGTCGTTCCACTGCCCACGCCCAGTCCTCCACAGTCCTCCTCCTCCCCCATCCTGATGCAAATGGAAGCGTGGTCCTCAGAGCTGTGAGATGAACACGGCTGCTTCCCAGATGCAGGAGCTTGGATGTCCTTCTAGACAAGAAAAGCTACTTGCAGGCCAAGGACACTCCTATCGAGTTTTATGTGAGTGAGGAATCAATCTAAAAACACATAGTGCAAAAACAAAGATTTATTTCTTATAGCAACAAATGGAGTTGAGAGAGAGCTTTCTGTTTCTCAGAAACAGTCTTTCCCATTAAAAAACAAAACAAAACTGAATCTAGATTAAAAAGAAAAAGTAATATTCTGGGACAGACCATATTTCAGAAGGAGAAAATAACATTAATTTATTCTTTAACAAGTATTTATTGAGTAGACAATTATTTATTTGGGTGATTCCAAGCAAAGGAGATGTCCTTAATGGGAAAACAGACACACCCCTGCCCTCTTGGGGCTTACAATCGAATAGGGAGGCAGAGTAAAAATAGTTATAATGATGTAACTACTGTGACTTTAATATATTAAAGGGGATGTGCTATAAGACAGTAAAACAGGATGACCTACTCACTCTTTGGGTCTCAAAAACGGCTTCGCTGACTCCACAATTTCGAGTTATAATTTGCATGGGCTGCTCTAACTTATTATCTGGTGGAGGCAGCAGCATGTGCGAGGGTCCTGACTCTGAGGAGATCTTCGCTGGAGCTGAAAGATGACTGGTGTGACTAGAGCACAGCGAGCCAAGGGCAGGGGTAGCTTGGGGCCCGGTCACACAGGGGCTCTGGGACCTTGATAAGGATTCTGTATGACAACCTGTTTGTATCGTAAGCCACGTTCACACCCCTTTGAACAGGAAGTGGTACACAAGTAACACTTTAAGGTGAGCGCTTTGGCTGCTACGTGCGGAATAGATTAGCGTGGGTCACAAGTGGATACCAGTTAGGAGCTAAAACCAGTTAGGAACTAAAACTACCAGTTTTAGTTCAGGGGAAAGGCTGTGCCTACCCTGGACAGGAGCTGGCAGTGAAGATGGAGATCATTTGACACAGTCCAGATATTTTGGTCTTTAGTAAAGTTCTTAGGGAATTTTCTTCAGTGTTCTGGTGTTTTCTCAAATAATACTCTTCAGGAGTTACCAATAGATGTTTACTGAATAGATATAGTCCCATGGCTTCTCAGAATTGAGAATATGGTAATGACAACATAAAAAAAAAAGCCCAAAATGTAATCAATTGTTTCTCCAAACAGTGGTTCATGAATCTGACAGGAGAAAGGACTATTTCTCAGTCATAAAATTTCTGTCCATACCTCGTACACTTAGCAGAAACAATTTGCAGAAACAGTGTGTAGCACTCTGTAGAAAAAGAAACGCAAGGAAAACATACAACAGTAGCACGGCCTGCAAGTGTTCAAGCTCTGGGTCACGCTCTGTTACACGTGACTACAGTGTGAAAGAATGGAAGTCTTTGAAGGAAAATAAATGTATGAGACTGAAAGCCTGTTATTTGCTTTAATACCATCTTCAATGTACAAATTTTGTACATATGTAAAGTTTCTTAAACTGTAAAATATTGATTCTTGTTTTAATATAAAGAGCACTATTATATTAAAAAAAATAGAAGTTTAGAGGGGACTCTCAATCATTTTGTCCTAGGAATGGGTGAATTTAACCAGTCGTTTTTGTTCCGAGTTGCAGCTGAGATCTGCTTGAGAGCGGGCAGAGGATAGACTCACTGGGTAGTCAGAGGGCAGTCAGCAAAAGTAGAGAGAATAGAGAATGACATGGGAGTTTTCTTTACAAATGAGAATGTCTCCCTTCCAGATTGTGAGCCCGAGAGGGCAAGGCCACCATCTCCATCTCTACGTCCACACAGAGGTTGGCACAGCACATTTATGTGCTTAGGAGATATTTATTGAATTTAGAAGAGGCCTGGAGGGGCCGGCCCCGTGGCGTAGCGGTTAAGTGTGCGTGCTCCACCGCTGGTGGCCCGGGCTCAGATCCCGGGCGTGCACCGACGCACCACCTGTCAAGAATGCTGTGGCAGCGTCCCATATAAAGTGGAGGAAGATGGGCACGGATGTTAGCCCAGGGCCAGTCTTCCTCAGCAGAAAGAGGAGGATTAGCATGGATGTTAGCTCAGGGCTGATCTTCCTCAAAAAAAAAAAAAAAAAAAAAAAAAAAGAGAGGCCTGGAGAAATACTTTGCCTATTTTAATCCTAAAATTGGTCCCAAATTGCAGAGACCCAGACAAAAGGACTCCTATGCTGGCTCTTTCATGGCTCCTCTAAATGCTCCTGAACTCCAGAAGGGCCTGGAAGGAACCCCAGCCAGAGAAGCTCTCTGGTCATCATTGACTGGACAACCCAACAGAGACATTTGGTGTTGGCAGTGGGTGGAGGTGGGAAGAAATCTCGATCTGCTCACCCTCTTCTGCCTGTGTGATAAAGCATATGTTAGTTCGTGTTTTTTATTTAGGGACTTTGATTATTCTTTAAAAAAAATACTTTATTGAGATATAACTGACATGTAAAAAGCTGCACATATTTAATGTATACAACTCGATGTGTTTGAGGATAAATATACACCTGTGAAACCATCACCATCACGAAGGCCATAAACATATCCATCACCTCCCAAAGTGTCCTCTTGCTCTCTTTATTATTATTATTATTATTATTATGGTAAGAACGCTTAATGTAAGGTCTACCTTCTTAGCAAATTTTAAGTATACAATGCAGTCTTATTAGCTACAGGCTCTATGCCATACATTAGGTCTCCAGAATGTGTTTCTCTTGCATAACTGAAACTTTGTACCCTTTCACCAACATCTCCCTATTTCCCTCAACTCCCAGGCCCTGGGAACCACTATTCTACTCTCTGTTTCTATGAGTTTGGCTATTTTAGATCCTCGTATAAGTGAGATAGTGTAGTATTTGTCGTTCTGTGTCTGGCCTATTTCGCTTGGCATAATGCACTCCAGGTCCATCTATGTTGTCATAAATGGCAGGATTTCCTTCTTTCTAAGGCTAGATAATATTCTATTGTATGTATATGCTACATTTTCTTCATCCATCCATCAGTCGATGGACATTTAAGTTGTTTCCATATCTTTGCTACTATGAGCAATGCTGCAGTGAACATGGGAGTGTAGCTATCTTTTTGAGACGCTGATTTCAATTCCTTTGGACACATACCCAGAAGTGGGATTGCAGCTCCAGGGTTGTGTTCGATTCTCCTCATCAGACTTGCAGAGACAAGCAGTACAAAAACCACTGGGAAATTTGTACTGAGAGAAATTATACCAAGAGCTGACTTCTGATCATAGAGAGGAAAGGGTTTCAGACATACTTAATAAGTAAAAAACAGAAAAAATTTTCCACTTTTCCTGAAGAGCTTTATAGGTCTATCTATCTGTCTGCCTGTCTGTCTGTCTGCCTGTCTGTCTGTCTATCTATCTATCTATCTATCTATCTATCTATCTATCTATCTAGAATAGATGTGGCATGGTGGAGTTACTCTTAAAGAAAAAGAGGAATTAAGTTTTTGGGGCTTGATTAAATGAGAGAAGGGACTTATCATTAATGGATTTGTGGAAAAATATGGGGGCGGCGGAGTCGGGAGGGAAAATCAAGAGTTAACTTTTGAGTGTGTTACGTTTGAATGCCTATCAGACATCCAGGAGAAGATATTTCTGCAGAACTTAGGGAAGAACATATATGTTTGGCCAACTCTGCATTTGAATGGAAGTCAAAGCCAGAAGAATGGATGAGATGACCTGACAGGTTAGTGTAGATAAAGAGAAGAGAGGTTTGAGAACTGAGTCCTCGGGGAATCCCAAGTTACTGGTCAGTGGAATTGTAAGGGGGGAAGGAGAAGGAGTGGCCAGCGTGACAAGAGGAGATCTGAGAGGGTGGTTTCCCAGAGGCCAAGTGAAGGCAACATTTCGTGAAAATGAGAGGCACTGGCGGTGACAAATGCTGAGGTGGGTAAGATGATCCTGGGGAAACGGCCATTAGATTTGATGACATGGAATTGACCTTGCCAAGGGTGATTTTGGTTTTATTGTGGAGATAACAGTCTAATTGGAGTAGTTTCCAAAGATCATGACCGGAAAGGATGTGGATTCAGGGACTGTAGACTCTCTTTTGATGACTCTTGATATAAACGGAGTGGACAAGTGAAGAAGAAGCTAGAGAGGCATATGAGTTCAAGGGAGGTTCTTTTATTACTGTTTTTAAAGATGGGAGCATCTTTGTATGATCTTGGAAATAAACCGTAGAAGAGGAAGTTTATGATGTGAGAGGAGATGGAAAATTGCTGCAGTGATATCTTTGAATAGACTGGAGGGCATTGAATTCAGGACACAAGTGGAGGGAGGGATTGCCCTTGGATACAAGCAAACAGATGCTATCAAAACAGCAACCTTCAGGAAAAGAGGGGATTGACCTAGTGGTCCATCGATGACTGTAACAATGACAGGTAGCTAGTGATATTGTCTAATGCAAGAGCTTCAAAGAACTGGGCTGATTTCATGTGAAAGGAGGGATGATGATCTAGAATCCACAGTGAGATACTGAAAACACCTTCTCTTACTCTCAGCCCACTGGTTCAAGGGGTTTGAAAGAACAGCCTGAAGGGAATGCAGAGTCCTCAACAGTCATCCGGGTTTCAGCTAGAGGAGAAAGGTGAAGGGAATGTTCAGAGAAGAGGTTGAAATAGAGAAGATTTTGCTAATGACCTTGAGTTCTAGAAAGCACATTGGAAGGATCTGGGCTACGTGGAGGCGTGAGGGCTGAGAGATGCACAAAGCTAAATGGGGTGTTTCCCTGATAAGGGATGACTTGTGAAATCAGTGACTGATATGCATATGATGAAGGGTATGGTAGGAGTATTTTACAAATTTTAGTGGTGAGGCTATGCATACCCGGAGCAGGGAGGAGAAGGTTTCTCCAGAAGCCACCAGGATTCTGTGTGTCTCCAGTCCCATTATTCTGATGGAAGTGTGGAGCTAGAGGAGGGCAGTGACATGCAGGGCCCTGAGCGTATTCCTGGCAGTTTTGCTGAACAGGGCTTCCTCCTGTGGTTGTGTCTGTTGTGCAAGCAGGGGAAGCTATTTACATTCATTCGATGTGAATGGTGCCCTGTGCACTGCTAGCTCTTTCTTCAGAGATCAGTGGCACCAGGAACAGGTGAGGCTCATTATTATTTCTCGTTTGACTGATGAGGAAACTGAGGAACAGAAGCTTTCAGTGTCTTTCCCAATTTCACACCACTTTCGTTAATGGAATCAGATTTTGATTCCAGCATTTTCGTGCACTCTTCGTCTTGATGCTGCCTCTTGAATACCGAGATTCTTTTGTCCCTCTGAGGCTACTGTTAACAGCCAAAGCCAAACAAACATTAAAATGCACTTGAAGGGAAGAGAGTCAAAGTATATAAGAGAAAAATTTAAAAACAAAAGCTGCCTTTTAATATTACAGGCTTGTCTCAAGTTTTTGGTGGTGTTTGGTTGTCTATTCTTATTTAAGAGTGAGGGACAAAGGAGATTGGAAGTTTCATGTGCAGGGCTGAAGCTTGTTGAATGGTGGGATTCCATTTAGGGTTACTGGGTCATTTTGTTGGAGGCACCCCACAATATCAATATTTCTAGGTCTTTTATCTTGTGCTAGACTGTTTCTCTTGGGAAGATTCTACAGTCTTTTGCCTGAGAGTATGAATATGGCCACCAGTGTACTGAAACTCAAGCAAGGGAAGTGGGCTGGGGAAGCCTCTTGTTAGTGTTTGGGTTTTAAATTAAAACTCTTGTTTTCAGCTCCTTGCTAAGACTCTGCACTGTTTCTTGAATTCCCAAGCCCAGAGCCTCCAGCTCAGTAATTGTGCTGGAGACCTGTTGTGTACTGCTTTAAATCCTCTCCATCTACCCGTTATTCCAGTCACTGCTGTGGTGACAAATTCTGTGCAAGTGTCACCAGTCTCATGCAGGTACACCCTGACAGCCTCTGGCCAGCGGCTCTCGACTCTGCCCCCTGGCTTCTTGAGTGCCTTGAGTGGAAACCCCGTAGGAATCGTATGTGTGCAACCTGGAGGGACAGGGAAACTGATACCCCTGATCAGTGGTAGATGCGGCTGATAGAAAAGTGCTCTCTCTTTCCCTCCCCAGTGCAGATGGTTCTGAGAACCACTTCACAAGCCTTCTCAGAAATCCCAACGAGATGGAGCAACTAGTCACCCACAGTGCTGGTCGATATGATGACGCATCCTGGTCACGGTGCTCCCTCCTTCCCTTTTTACTTCTGCTGTTCCTTCACTCCTGCCTCTTGGGATCACATTCCTAAATAAACTATTCACACACAAGCCCTTGTCTTAGCTCTGCCCATGTGGGTGTGTGTATGAAGAGTGATGTGTTTGTGTAGATGTGTAGGTTTTGGAGGGTGAGTTGGCCAACTGGCTGAGTGAAGGGGCAGAGGGACCTGGAGTTCTAAGTATTCCTTGTACTAACTTTCCCCCATCTCCTGTTTAGCCCCACCCCTCAGTGCCAATTTCAGTGGTACCTGGAGTGTAAGATTCCTGAGGACTTTTCACAGTTCAGTGGTGTGAATGACCTTGCTTTTTATTGCTTTCTTTCTCTGCAGGAGATTAGGTTTCAGCCTTTTCCACTCTGATATATTATTTACCACTTACGCATCTGCTTTGCCTCTTCTAGAATTTTGTTGACATCTCTCATCCGACATCATCTCCTCAAAGGTTCTCTTTGTCCTTGTTGGTTCATCCCCTAATGTCACCCACTTGCTTTCTGTTTAGTATGGCTTTCAGAGGGATTGTAGGGAGATGAGACCCGCATATCAGTGCCATACTCACCCTGGACCTCAGCATGATACCTGTGTGACATAAAGAGCACAAAACTGGAGCTCTAGTCTGTAGAACTGGTGACTAATGATGGGTTTTGGGGCAAGACAACGACTATCTCTGAGCCTCGGTTTCCTCATCCCTAACATTAGCCGTGTGAATTGATCTCTAAGATCCTTCCAGCTCTAAAGTGCTATTGATTATCTAAGCTGCACCTTTGGCCCTCCCTCAGAGAAATTCACAGAAGCTACTAATGCTCAGCATCTTAAGGCAGAATTGGATTAATCTTCTGGCTTAGGGAGACCACGTTCTGTTCTATACTTGCCTCCCAGGAAACGCCTGGATTGATGAGATTGTCATCTCCCCAGGGCCCTGGAGGCAGCTTGTATTAACTCTGCAGGAATGTTTCACATGGGTGTGTTTCTCTATCTAGATTCATGTGGTATTTTCTCCCCTTTGGCACCTTCAGAAGGCTTTGTAAAACATTGGCCTTCAATTATATGGAAATTCCTGGACTTTGTATTCACATTTTCTTCCCTTTTCTAAGATTACTTATACTTTCTGGAATGGATTTGGATGGAGGGGCCAAAAACTGGACTTTAAACCCTTAGCCTATATATATACACACACACACATATACACACACACACACTGATATATATGTGTATTATACACACGTGTGCACACACATAGACAGAGCTATGTGAATTCTTCAGTTGTCTGAAAGTCCTACATTCTCATGTGTCAGTGAAGCGTATTTGCATGCTGGGGGTGTAGCTCTGCTCTAAGTTCTCTGTTAAAATCTATTCCTTATTGTTCCCACTCTCCCTTTCCTTTCCCTACAAAGATTTGACAGCCACTGTGTGTCAGGGTCTAGAAACCATTTTTGCTTTTTTCTAAAGAGCAGGAGCTGTCACAGAAAGGGAAGTATTTGGCAATGTCAAACCTAGAATAGCACGCTGTCTCCACTCGGAACCTGAATGTCTCCTGTTCAACCTTCAAACTCAGCTCAGATATCACTAGCTTTGCAAGGATTCCCTAATTGTCCCAGACAAGGTTAGACACTCCCTCCTCTGTTTGCTCCTAAATTACCTTATAATTCTATTGCAATATAGACATGTTTTCGTTAGAACAAATATCACCTTGAATGATAATTATGTATGAGAAACAAGATATTAACATGAATTTGTGTCAGTTTTGGCTGAGGCCCTTGCCACATTTTAAAGAGAGGAGCTAGATATCTGATGCAGGAATTGCTTGGGGAATGAGTTAGAACTGGTGATGTCAGTGTTAGTTAATTTTCTACCTCCAGCCCATAAAAGAAGGTGAGGTTGAAGAGCGAGAGGAAGAAAGTTCCTTTTGGGGAGGGTTTTCAGAGCAATGGGGCGTCTCCCCTCCACTCTGCCACGGCACCATCCCCATGGGGTTGGGGAATGGGATGTTTTGTTCAAGAAAACCACAAGGAGGCTCCACAAGTTTCCACGGAATGTGCAGAATGTACAGCCTGGCATCTGATATCTCCTCGGTGGGCGTAAAGGCTGGAGGATGTGGCTGGATCTCCATGACCGGCAGCAAAGCTCCATATTTTCTGAACATTCCAAATGGAATATGCCTGGGGGTTGTCTTAAAACTCATTCATTCTAAGGGGACCTCCAGGAGAGAGGGGGATCCCAAGACAGAGGCAGTCTGTAGAAACACAGGGGTGGGGGGAGAATTGTAAGGGGCCAACTCGAGGGGAGGCAGCGCTCAGTTGGAAAAAGGAGCAATTGGAGCTCCCGGACTAAGAATCTTGAGAAAGGCACAACACACAGTCACACACACACACGCTTGCACACACTCACACTCACACACACGCTCTCACACATACACGCTCGCACACACACACACACACACGCTCACACACACTCACACACACGCTCGCACACACACACTCACAGACACGCTCACACACACACACTCGCACACACACTGACAGAGAGAGAGAGGTTATTCAGTTGTTTATACAACCCAGGGCTACTGACGCCACATCCCCGCTCTACCTGCCTTGCGAATGTAGAATGTACCTTCGCTCCTGATGTTCCTTTCCCTCTGTCCATTCTTGGAAGGATCAGAATAGGAGCTGGTGGGTTGGCGATGAAATGGTGTGAAGAAACGGCAAGAACTGACCCTGCTCTCCTCCTGGTCTTGCCTTGCCTGGTGACATTGCAGCAAGTACCCCTCAGTTCTTCCATCCCTCTTTATAGCCTACAGGACCACCCCAACCTTCTGAACTCAGCCGAAGCACACATCTAAGATGAATCCTTTCCTGGACGATTTCCATCTCTGAGATTCCTCATCTACAGTGAGTACCAGCAGTCTAGGAATGGGACACAAGGCACAGTGGCCCCATAGCGCATCGGGCCCAAGAAGGGGGAAGGTTTGCCCATGGTAGAGTAGGACGCTAGACTGGTCATCTGGAGGGTCTACCAGGTAGGTAGGGTGTAGGGTCCAAATGGCATGACCAGCTCTATTTGATTCAGACAGTAGTTAGTAGCAGAATGCCCAAATGAAGGTTGCAGAAATTGGGTCCAAATAGGGGAATCTGGGAATGGGGGGTCTTGGGTTAGGCTGTCTGCTGGGGCCCTGCTACAATGTAGACAGTCCTGCCAGTTAATGGCTGCTACCAGGCTGGGATTCAGAAGCAGAGTCTGGTGCCTGAGGAAAGAGCCCTGGGCACTAGAATGGGTAAGGAATGCAACACTTTCATTTATTCATCCGTATAATTCAGTTTTACTTTAACAAAATTCAGTGTGGCTGACATGATTCTAGACTGGTAGTTTTCAAACATTAGAGTGTGTAGGCGTCACTCAGGGAGCTTATTAAAATATCCAGATTCTTGGGGTTCACGTCCTGTGTAATTAGAGAGTTTGGGGGGCTCTGGGAATGTGCATTGTAACAAGTTTCCTAGGTGATATGACACATGGTCCCCAGACCACCAGGCCTGGGGTGTGACCGAACTCTGACCAGTTTCCATTTTGCTAAAAACTGAACACAGGCTTTGTCTTTTCTGTGTTCCTCCCTCCAAGTGTTATGTAATTAAAGCTGAGCCTGTGGGTGAGCAATTCGAGAGGGGCCGGGGGACCAAGGTTGCAATTAGATTTTTCTGCAGTGGCGTGACAACGGATTATTTCAGCCTGCAGAGAGGCAGGTGGGAACCATTCTAACAATGGGCAGAATGGTCTGTGAGTCATCCTCCCGTCTTACTAAATGTTTGCCCACACGGAAGATTTGCTCCATCACTTGGTAATGACGCTATGAAATTGTGCTTCCTACTTGGAACTGCCTACTGAGTAATTTATAGGACACAGAGGATGAGGAAAGTAATTAGGTTTTGTTTTTTGTTATTGCTGGGTGATTAAATGCAGTTGTTTTCTTGTCGTTCCTGATTTCTGAAAAGTATGCTGCTCTGTCACATTCACATGTGGAAGCCAGAGGATGTTTACAGTTTCTCTGCAAAACAACTTCTTTCAAAGCTGTTTTTCTTTCCGCACAAAGCAGTGATTAAAAATAGAAACCATTAGCCCCAGAGGGAGGTGTGTGTAGATCCTCTAGGTGCTGAACAGCTTAGGTAGTTTAGGAAAAAACCCGTTCTCTTCTTCATTTTTGGTAGAGGAGGCAGTATTTCCAACAGGTGGACTTTGGAGAAAAAACAAAAAAAAATCAAAGCTGTGGTGACTGTTTCTTAGTGGTGCAAATTATTCCTAGGACACTGATTGAACGGAGGACCTGAATGCTGAATTGCACGTGAAGAAGATGCTGTCTAGCAGATGCTCACGTGGTTTGTGTTGTGTTTTCTCAAGCAATGCATAGTTTCCAGATGACCTATAATGTGTATTTCTTTCCCTTGTAGATAACAACACTCTTGTTATCTGCAGCCTCAAGAATAGAACAAAGCAGATCAGCCTGTTGTGGGATTGAAATTATGCCTTAGCTTCATGAGCATTGTGGCTAAATGGCCTCGTTCATTCAACATATATTCATAAGGAGCTCTATGCCGGATACTGTTCTGAGCACTGGGGATACATCAGTGAATAAACCAGCCCAAATTTCTGCACTTATGCAGTTTACATTCTGATGAGGTTAGAGTTCGACTCCTGAGCCCTTAATATGTTGATTTAGGTATGACTTTGGAAAAGCTGATAAAACTTTCTGAATCTGAATTTCTTCATCTGTCAAATGAATTCATTGTGCTATTAGTGTTTACGAAATTTCCTTCTCAGAGGAATCACCAGGAATGCCTGATGAGCATAAATCTCCCATGGAGACTCTGATTCGGTATGTCTAGACCAGCCTTAACCAGTAGAAATGTAATATGAGACACACATGTAATTTCAAATTTTCTAGCAGCCACATTTTAAAAAAAGTATAAAGAAATAAGTGAAATTAATTCTAATATCTTCTGTTTAATCCTGTATATTCAAAATTGTATCATTTCAACCAGGTAATCAATATAAAAAATAGTAATGAGGACTTCTACATTCTTTCTTTGTACTAAGTCCTCAAAATCTAGTGTATATTTTACTTACAACTCGATTCAGAGTAGCCACATTTCAAGTACCCAGTTGCCACCAGTGGCCACCATATTGGACAGCACAGATCTACACAGAGCCTTGGAATCTGTACATTTAACAAGTGGTCCAGGCGATTCTCATGATTGAGCAAATGTGGGGGAGACTAAACCAGATGCTTGCTGAGGGAGCTCCCAATTCTAATATTCTGTTAGAAATAAGGAGGGGGGAGTACATCAATGGGCCTACCCCTCAGTTGACAATTACCACATATGCATATTTGCAGAACATCAATTTCATAACTTATTTACTCCACCATTGTCTCCCCCTCCCATCCTCTATGTCTTGAAGCTGACAGTTAGGGCTTCTTAAGAATGACGTAATGGTACTGGAGATGATCCACAGAAGAACATAGTAAATGATCAAGGGGATAGGAGGCTGTCTTATGAGGATAAAGTATAAAGAACAAAACTCTCCAAACTAGAAAAAGAAGGTTGAAAAGTAAGGGTGATCAAATCTGTAAAGTCATGAAGTAAGTGGAAAGGCTGAACATGAATGTTTCAAAATCCAAAAATAGCAGAACAATGGGGCCTATTGGATAGCTTGAAATAGTTAGCTTTAGGACAAATAATGAGGAAAAAAACACGTCTTTAGGCAGCAGACATGGAACTCAGAGAACTCATTCCCTATGGTATGGCAAAGATATAATGCAAACAGATTCAAGCAATGTTTTGGTTTGGGCCATAATTTCTTACAATATCTTAAAACTTTCCATATCTCCTTAATAAGTAGTTAGGTTTGGTTTCAGAAAGCACACTTTCCATCTGTCCATCCATCCACCCACCATGCATCTCTTCATGAAATGTTGTAAAGTCCTACTCTATGACATAGGTTTTAACATATAGAACTTCATTTAATACACACAACAATCCTGCAAGGTAGATACTATTATATCTGTTTTATAGATGGAGAAATAGGCTCAGAGAGGTTCAGTGACCTGTTCAAATTCATTTGGCTAGTGAGTCATGTTAATGCTTGGTTTAAGACTCTGAACGTTTTAACTACGTCCAGTGGTCTTCACAAAAGAGAGATGTCCATAAGGCTGATCCAGAGTGTTCTTAGGAGCAGACTGGGAAGGTCCTTCTCTCTCAGAAGATCTATCACCAAGGCTGAATTCAGCACATGTGCCAGGACCTCACAAGGCAAAGCCAGCACTGCCAGTGCCCTGTCATGGGCAGGTTGTGGAAATCCTCTGGCAGTGTTTCCGGAGCCTCTGGGTTGCTATTACGTGGTTGCAGATATGTTCAGTTGGGTTTGTTGAGCTTTCTTGGAGCAACACAGCATGACATCCTCTAGGAGATACTAAACCTTGTTAGAATCACTATAGAACACAATATCAAAACTAGAGGAAGCCATTTAGGTTATCTTTTCCAATCTTGTTGTTCACAGCAATGGCCCAACTGCTATGTCTTAGTGACCTTGGGCCAGAGCTGGGATTAGAATTGCCAGTCTGACTCTCAGTCCAAAACCAAGCTGGTAGGCTTTGCAAGCGATGCCTTTTCATTACTATCTTGTATGTAAAGTAACTCAGAATTTGACCTTCCATTTCTTGACATTTGATGGAACCTGAAATATGTCACATTGAACTGAAAAATCATTAGGACTAATAATATGCAAAAATGATTTATAGCTTGTAATTGAAGATTTAATGTTGGCAAAAATTATTCTGGGTGACTTCAGAAGAGAGGCTTAAATTTCTCCTATTTGTTTTTGCTATATTGTACTAATATATAGATCTTTGCACCTTCTATTTTCTCCATCCGGAATTACCTCCTCACTCATCTTTCTCCATTTGGGCCACATTCTGGGATACCCAATGTATATTAGTTAGAATAGAATAAGCTATGCTGCAGTAGCAAATAAACCCTAGAATCCCAATCCCTTTTATGTGTAAAGACCCTGTTTCTCACTCACAACACTGTCTGATGCGGATTGGGTGGGTCTCCTCATGGCTCTTGTGCTGGGTCCCCTGCTTGGGCTCTCTCGCATGAGGTCTCCAGCAGGGCTCTTCTGCAGGGGCCTCCTGCAGGGTCTCCAGCACGGCCTCTCCTACAGGGGACTCCAGCATAGCTCTCTTGCAGGACTCTCCTGCATCGCTCTGCTTTGTGCCTCTCTTATTGACATGGGCTCTCTTATTGGCAGTGACTTTGGGATGTAAACTACTTCCATGTCAAACCTACATCATCTTAGAGTCCTTTCCTTTTGGCCACATGGAGAGACAGAGATAGTGGGGAGAGAAAGAGAGAGAGCGACTAGAGAAGACACACATAACTTCTATTTGCCTCGGACTCAGACAATAAGAGGCACTCCAGGAGCGCTGGGTCTGGGAAATGAGGAGGATCATGTAGATACTGAGTGAGTAGCAACAGTCTCTGCCGTGTCAGATCTGGATTTTGTCCCCCTACCCCTGTCACCCTTCAAGAAGCCTTTCTTCCCTAAGAACTTGACTCGGTAAGATTGGTCTTAACTCTATCCTGGCAGTCTTTGTTCACTGACAGGACTGGAAGCTCTTTCAGGGAAGGGAGCTTGTTAATGTCTTTTATTATATGATGCTACCACATTTTCTGCTTCCCTTCAAACTTTGCCTCCACCCCTCCTCATTTTTCCCGCTCATCGTGCTGAGCGTAATGCTTTGCTCATCATAGGTGATCAGTATAGACTGGATAGTTAGATGTTATGCTTAATTGAAGACAGAGGATTGAAAGCTACTTTGATTGAACAAATGGGCAGGAATGAGAGGTGCCGCTTAACAGTCACATGAGTGAGAAAGGTCATGGGTTGCAATTCACTATAAGTGCACAAATCTTTGGTCAACAGTGTTGTCCTAATCATACAAGGTAATTCAGTCTTTGGCTGTATTGTGATTCCATAACATAGAAGGTGACCACCCCACCCCTCTTGGAGCTTTGTGTTCGTATCTGGGAACCATGAATGGAGAGATTCAAATAAATGATAAGGTGAAAGAAGTGGAGAAGAATCATGAAAAACATGCCACCTATTTTCAAATATTTGTAAGCCTATATTATAAGCTTTTAGGTTGACAAAAGGTAATATTTTTGACTCCAAGGAGCAAAGTATAATTTATGAAGAGGTAGGTTTGGGTTCCATGTACAGAACAAAGTTTCAATTAATAGAAGGATTCTGAAATGGAATTGGAGCTGTGAGTTATTGGCACAGAAATGTATGGGCAGAAGCTGGTATCTTGCTGGGGATGTGGTAGAGAAAGTTCTAGCATCAGATGCAGTGTAAGAATAGATGATGTAATTTGGGTTCCTCCCTGAGATTCTACCATTCCATCTTGTCTTTGAGTCTTAGGTGAGCCAATAGAATTGGCTCTCATGCTTACGTTGCTTCAGGAGGAAAGTAGTGTCCTTTTCAGACCCTTTGATAACTGTGAAAAATAAGTAAAGTACACCTGAAAGAAAACATTACTATTGGCCATCATCTAGTTGCCTAAATCTAGATGCTGCTGGTGCCCTAAGGCCCAGCTCTTCCCTGTGGACTGCGGACCCTGGGTCCTTTGGATAAATACTCAGAAGTGGAATTGCTGGATCATATGGTAGCTCTATTCTTAATTTTTTGAGGAACTTCCATACTGTTCTTCACATGACTTTACCAGTTTACAATCCCACCAACAGCGTACCAGGGTTTCTTTTTCTCTGTATCCTCACCAACACTTGTTATCTTTTTTTTTTTGCTGAGGAAGATTTGCCATGTGCTAACACCTGTTGCTAATCTTCCCCCTTTTTTTTTTTTCCTTGAGGAAGATTTGCGCTGAGCTAACATCTGTGCCAGTCTTCCTCTGTTTTGTATGTGTTACGCTGCCACAGCATGGCTGGTGGTATAGGTCCGTGCCCAGGATCTGAATCTGCAAACCCAGGCCACCAAAGCGGAGGGTGCGGGGCTTTAACCACTTGGCCGTGAGGCTGGCCCCTAGTTTTTAAAATAATATCCATCCTAACAAGCATGAGGTGATATTGCGGTTTTGATTTGCATTTCCTGATGATTAGTAATGGTGAACACCTTTTTATATTTCTGTTGACCATTTGTATGTCTTCTTTGGAGAAATGTCTATTTAGATCCTTTGCTCATTTTTTAAGTAGGTTATTTGTTTTTTTGCTGTTGAGTTGTATGAGTATCTTACATATTGTGGATATTAACGCCTATCAGATATATGGTCTTTAATTCACTTTGAGTTAATTTTTGTGTATGGTATAAAATAACAGTCCAATTTCATTCTTTTGCACGTGGATATCCAGTTCTCCTAAAACTATTTATCCAAGTGACTATCTTTTCCGCATTGTGTATTCCTGGTGCCCTTGTTGAAGATTACCTGATCGTATACACGTGGGTTTATTTCTGGGCTCTTAGTTCTGTTCCATTGGTCTATGTATCTGTTTTTATGCCAGAGCCATACTGTTTTGATTATTACAGCTTTGCAATATAATTTGAAGTCAGGAAGTGTGATGCCTCCAACTTTGTTCCTCTTGCTCAAGACTACTTTGGCTATTCAGGGTCTTTTGTGTTTCCATTCAAATTTTAAGACTATTTTTTCTATTTCTGTGAAAAAAAATGCCATGGAAATTTTGTTAGGGATTGCGCTGAATCCGTAGATCACTTTGGGTAGTATGGACATTTTCACAATGTTAATTCTTCCAATCCATGAACATGGAATATCTTTCCATTTATTTGTGGCTTCTTCAATTTCTTTCATCAATATCTTATAGTTTTCAGTGAGTAGGTATTTCACTTCCCTGGTTAAATTTATTCCTATGTATTTTTTCTTTTTGATGTTATTATAAATGGGATTATTTTCTTAATTTCTTTTTCAGGTAGTTCATTGTTAGTGTATAGAAACCCAATTGATTTTTTTGTGTTGATTTTGTATCCTGCAACTTTACTGAATTTATTTATTAGGTCTAACAGTTTTTCAGTAGAGTCTTTGGAGTTCTCTCTATATAAGATCTTGTCATCTACAAACAGAGATAATTTTACTTCTTCCTTTCTGAATTGGATGCCTTTTATTTATTTCTCTTGCATAATTGATCGTCTAGGACCTCTGGTACTATGTTGAATAAAAATGGCAAGAGAGGGCATCCTGCCCTTTCCATCTTGAGTAATCCCCACAGCACCAAACTTAGACATGGGAACAGAGCAAATATCTACAAATGCTTCTAGACTTACTGACATGTCAAGACGTGAATGAGACACGCTGTCTCCCCAAAACACACACAAATCATTCTTTCCTGATTCCCTGAGTTTCTGCTAAGTGATGGACACTGTGCTGAGCATAAGCACACCAAAGACCTCAGAACTTAGAGTACGTTTGTGGAGAACGGCAAGAATTAAACGAGCAAAGGAGCAAGTTCATGGAATGGCGAGTGGTATGGACTTTAAAAAAGAAGAATAGGGGAATGGAGGCAGGGATATGCTCAGTCAAGTGAGTGACTTAACGTGGAGGAAGGAGCCATGCGATGACATGGAGAAAACGCATCCCAGGTAGAGGATGCCACAGTGAAAGTGCTCTAAGATACCTGTGAAGATGCAGAGGAAGTTCATTCTAGGTATAGATGTCAGTGAAAATGCTTTCAGTAGAGAATGATCTTAGAGTTTGAGTAACAGCAAAACGTTTGAGTCTGGAGGGGTTGCAGGAAATGAAGTCAGAGAGAGAACATTTCATGATTTATGGTCTCATTGGCCATAGATGGAATTGTGATGAGAAGCAGGTGGAAACGTTTGAGTGGTGGAGTGGCTTGGCCTGTGTGATGTGGCATATGTGGAAAATAGGACTCAGGCGAGCCAGCGTGGAGCAGCCAGAGCAGTCAAGAGGCCATCACAGTGACCCAGGCAGGAAGGCATGGGTCTTGGGCTGGGTGGTAACAGTGAAGACGGTGAGGTGATTGGATTCAGGATACATTTTGAAGATAAGGCCAGCAGAACTTTCTCCTGGATTGGATGCGGGTGTGAGGGAAAACTGATTCAAAGATTATTCTTATGTTTTTGGTCTGAACATTCTGGGTGAATGAGAGCGCCCCTTTCTCATTTCTGAGTAGACCTGGATTCTGATGATTTCTCTAGTCACAGAATCTAGGTACTGTCATGTTATCGAAGTGAGTTGAATCTTAAAATTACCACCTCACCAAGGTTGTAACCGGGAAAATAAATGCTTTTACCTCCGAATGACCTTCATAAAGTATTCTAAGGAAATCATACTCATTAGCTCTGGCAGGCAATTGATTTGGGAGAAGGAATGTGACTCAAAGGCAGGCTGGCTCGTGCTCATTAGCAATGCCAGGCGATTGATAGTGAGAAGGGCAATAAACCCTTCTGTAAACCAGGGCTGGGGAGTAGAGGGGGATGTCTATTAGAGGGGAGAGTCACACCAGCCTCATTTTCCCATTTAGGAAAAGCTTTTCAGTCTATCCTATAACTCATCACTCAGCAACAGTTATAGAGAGGTCACTGTGAGTCAAGGATGCCATCGTTGCTTCATAAGAAGGATCTAGCCAGTAGTGGAAGGTCTGATGAGGGGATTCCATAACGTGGATATTAGCAAACCACAAAGATAGGGCAGACAGGAGTAATGTGCCTCAATGGTAGAAAAAAAGAGAAATTCCATAAAGGTGGTCATTCTCATTTGGAAAAGAGAATGCAACAATTCACAGAGAACTAATTTCACAAACAAGATTCCAGCTGTTAAAAATGTACCGGGGAAAGGACAGCCTGGTAAGACCTCAGGCCTCGGGGGATCCATTGTGGCCAACAGATAGAGGAAAGTCTCAGTTCTTAGAGGGCAAGGCAGAAACTGAACTAACAGAAACTGGTGCTCTATGTGGCCTGCTCTTTAGGGATCTGGCAGAAAACTAGTTGAAGCGGTACATTATCAGAGTGGAGACAGCAGCCCCGCTGACTGAAGGACCTGCACTAGGGCCCCGGACTCCTGTGGTTTCCTTTCGCAAGGACAGGATCAGACCTCAAGTCTGAGGCTGGCGGTTAAACACTTCCAGCTGCAAAGGTTAATCAGTTGCTGGGGTGGGGAGCCAAGAACAGCCACAGAGCAAGTTCACGTCATTAAGTGATACTGCTGGGAATTAATGGGACCAAGACACCTCCATAAAGAGCATCATTTGTGAGGGTAGGGCTTTCCTCCTCACTTAGGAATCACTGTCCTGGAAGACTCAGTCACAAGTTGGTGTTGCCTTTGCATCAGCCAGTCAGTGGTGCAGCTGAAGGGTACAGAGACCAAGGTCAGGGGTGTGGGCCACACAGGGCTAAGCACTCAGGGCAAAATCACAGTAAGGAGACCATGTAGGAAAATGTGAAGCAGGAAAGATCAGGGAGACAAAGTGCCTTGCTTGGCACAAGAGATTGAGAGAGCTGAATTTGTCTGGAGTCTTCTGGGTACTGTGGTTTTTAAGGAGTAACCTGACAGATCCTGTTATGGCGATTAGTCAGAACCACCAAAAGTTACGCCTGAGGGAAGTCTGTTCAACAGCTGCTAGATTCTGAGGGCGAGTGTCCCAAGTGGAGACAGCCAGAAAGAAGATGTATCACTTTTAAGACCTAGCCATGGAGGTCACGCAGAGTTTCTTCCGCCATGTCCTACTCATTAGAAGTGAGTCACGGGCCGGCTCCGTGGCTTAGCGGTTAAGTGTGCACGCTCTGATGCTGGCGGCCCGGGTTCGGATCCCGGGAGCGCCCCGAGGCACCACTTCTCCGTCCAACGTGAGGCCGAGTCCCACGTACAGCAACTAGAAGGATGTGAACCTATGACATACAACTATCTACTGGGGCTTTGGGGGGAAAAAACTGAATAAATAAAATCTTTAAAAAAAAAAAGAAAGAAGTGAGTCACTAAGATGACTTGTATTTCAAGGAGAGGGAAATCAGAGCCCTCCTTTTTATGGCAGGAATGTCAGAAATTTGCAGACATGTTTTAAAAGCACCGTTGTCCACACTTTGGCCACAATTTTTTTTTTTTTGAGGAAGATTGGCCCCGAGCTAACATCTGTTGCCAATCTTCCTCTTTTTCTTCTTTCTCCCCAAAGCCCCAATACATAGTTGTGTATCATAGTTATAGAGTTGTAGCTCTTCTATGTGGGATGCCCCCTCAGCATGGCTTGATGAGCGGTGAGTAGGTCCGCACCCAGGATCCGAACCGGGGAACCCCGGGCTGCCGAAGTGGAATGCGCAAACTTAACTGCTATGCCACTGGGCTGGCCCTTGGCCACAAATTATTTACATTCTTCTCACACTCTCCCCTCTCCCATGTGCGGTGAGAAGTCTCATGTGTGGTGGGATTAGACCCACAATCTCACCAGCTAAAGAGGTCCAGGTGCAGGTGAGCTCCTCGGCTGTGGTTCACCAGGAATAGCTCCCTCAGTTCCCACCTTCAAAGACTCACTGAAAGAAACAAGTTACCTGTCCTTCCACCTTACAAAGTGTAAGTCCACTGAGAACAGAAATTGTAACTCTTTATCCCCCCATGATGCTTAGCACAATAAATATTAAATGCTATGTAGACATTATCTTGCAGATTTTCTAATGCTTCAGAACAGTAAAACATTGACATCCCTCTCTTCTGTTCCCAAGTCATAGAATTCCTTGCTGTTATTAGTTTTTTTCATTGAAGCTTGGGGATTGCACCAATGAGCATGGCAGGACCTAAGAGAGTAAGCCAACAGTTGAGCTCTGTGCACACTGCAGTAACAGTCAATACCAGCAGGGGCAGGGGGCTTGACAGTGCGAGGAGAGAGTTCTAAACCCTTTTAACTTCCCAAATAGCTGTAGCAACCATGCGTTGCTCCTGGGACCCTGCCTAGCCAAGGCCTCCCTGCCCATAAGATTTCAAATCAACTGCAAAATCAAAGAGGCAGCCTTTGCATTGCAGGTCCCCAGACACTCTGTGGCCAGTTTTACAGCTAAATTAATCTGCTCATGGTCATAAACTGAGATACAGGAGGGCACAGGTGCTGTCTTCAACTGGAACCTTGCTCTGCCTCGCTACAGGACCAGGGATGCCCAGGAGTAAAAGGAAATCATCTCTTCCCCTCCAGCCTTACATTCCTTGAGCCCGTCCTCAGCTAATGTTTCAGAAACTCATTGTTTCAGAGTGCCTGTGCATGCACACTCCCACGAGAAGTAGTTCTAAGGAACAGAGGGTAATAGCTAACAGTAGAAGCTCATTTAATCTTATCTTCAGATAAGACACTGCAACCAAGAGAGGTTCATGACTGGCGGGGGATCCATAGCCAATGAAAGCCAGAGCCAGGATTCAAACCTCAGAAGATTCCAGATTATGTGCTGTTCACTGTCACCTTGCTGTGAAAGTCAGACAGTGTGTTTTGAGTATAGAAGCTGAATGACCTGCAACAATTAAATAAACAGCTTTCTAACACAGGAGTAATAATAAAACATATCCTACCTCTAGGTGAGGAATTTTATATAGACCAATAAGAAAGCGCTGAATATGTGTACATTGATTTACAGTTTACAATGACTGGCTACCTGCCAGGAGCCAGGCACGCTACTAAGCATTTTACATATTTTATCAATATTCTTCGTACCTTTGCAATGTAGTTATTATAAAAGCAAGAATTAAAGCACTGAGGATTCAAATAACTTGCCTAAATGTGCATAGCTGGCTTGTGCCTGGGCTGGAGTGTATACATTTTCCAGCTTTCCATATAGAGTTCTTGACGTCCATTTGACCTGGCTGTCCCTGTCACCTTTCCAGCCCTCTGTGTAGTATTCCCAGCCCTCCATGAAGTCATCAATTTGCTAAAAATAATTTCTGCGGCTGATGGGTTTTTAATGTAGCGTGCTGCCTCCGGCCCCTCCCTAGAGGTGCATGGCCAAGAGGCTGAGAGGCGGGTGGGCATTCGGAACTCCCACAATATCAGCAGGCTCTGGGACTCAGGCTGGTTTCTGCCCTGTCTTACTTTTAATGAGGTCAAGGGCATCCAGTGGGGAAAGGGAGGGGGCTGTCTCTCCCGATGGTGTCTGGGGCGCCTGGGGCTGTCTGCTAATCACCCCTGTTTCTTTTGCTTCTCACACACAGCCTGACTCAGAGGCAGAGACATCCCTCACCGAGCTAATTCTTGTAGGTCACATCATTTAAACCTGGCTACATCCAAATGGATGAAGGGTGACAAACCTCCCAGACGCCACCTCCCTGCAGAGCCCTCCATCATGTCCAACAGGCGATTTCCTCACTAAGCCCTGTGAACCTAGTCCCACCTCTGACGGGGCTGCTAACGGGCAGAACCAGAAAACTCGACTCTGAAAACAGACGCAGGGGGCAAGAGGCATTTCCTGGGTCTCAGACTCTATAACAAGCTGATTCTAGGCACAGCTTGAGTTTGGAATTACCCCGAGAGAGAGACGGTCAGGAGGGACCACCGTGGGGAGCACCGTGTAATCTGGTGGAGTGGACACCAGCTTAGGAGTCTGGGGAACTGAGTTCTAGTTTTGGTTTAGTCACAAACTCACTCCTGGGCAAAGTACCTCACTTCGAAAGGCCTCAGTTTTCTGATCTGTGATGTGGGGATGGTAATTCTCATCTCCTCTCCTTCATGAGCACTCTGAGCATACAGTCAGCATGTGGAACTTCCTTGTGAAACTGCAGTTCAGAGCACTTTGCCCTGTCCTCTCCGCGATCCGTCTTCTCAGCCCTGTTCCTGATCTCTCCTGGTCCCACCCGCTTCCTCTCTTTACTTGGTCTTCCTCTGTACACACACATCTGTGCACATCCACGTGAACTGCTGGCTCTCACGCGTCGCTCTTCCCAGTCTAGGTAGCTGGGCCTGATGCCTCAGCCACAGCTTCTGCCGGCTTTACCTTGGGAACGTATGTTCCTGCTCACCCCAAAAGATGGGGAAGGGCAGGGGGCAAAGACTATACACACTTTTGCTCTATGATCCTTAGACTAATCTTAGATGTGGGATTTTGTCGTTAGCTGTTTATACATTAATAACTTCTATGTATTCCTGGTGTGTTGACCCTTTTTATTATTTGGAACTGACCCTCCTTGACTCCCGCAATATTTCTTGTCTTCGAGTGTGTGTTCTATGATGTTAATATCGTCACTCCAGTTCTTTCACAATTACTGTTTGCATAGAATACTTTTTTTCATCCTTTTGTATTCAAGTTATTTGTGTCCTTGACTCTAAGGTGTTTCTCTTTTTGGCAACATATAATTGGATTTTGCTTTTTTATCAAGTTTGAAAACCTGTGTCTTTTGATTAGAGTGTATAGAACATTCACATCTAATGTAATGGTTGACGTGGTTGGGCTTAAATCTCATATTGTTATTTGTTGTCTGCAGGTCCCATGTATTTTTCTCCCTCTGTCCATTCTTTGTGGCCTGTTTTATGTTCAGTTTTTTTACTGTGTGATTTTTCTTTCTCTGTTCATTTTTAGGTATATTTTAAACAGCTTTATTAAAGTAAAATTGACATATAATAAACTGCAACTGTTTAAAGTTTATAATTTGATAAGTTTTGACATGTACACACCCACAGAAGTATCACTGTGCAAAATCACTGGTCTTACTTCTGTGAACATGCCTTGGTTTGTATAACCTAGAATTTTATACAAATGGAAACTTACAGAATATATCTGTTTTCTCTGATTTCACTCAGCATGATTATTTTAAAAAAAATGTAAATAAGCAACGATGATTATTTGAAGATTCATCTAGGTTGCAGTGTACCTACAGTTCATTCTTTTAAACGGCTGAGAATTTATCTCCATGATAGAGAGATATAAAGATATTAACACAGATATAGATATAGACTACATTTTGTTTATCTGTTCACCATTCGATGGACAATTGGTTTGTTTCCAGTTTTAGGCTATTATAAATAATGCTGCTACAAACATTCACATTCAAGGTTTTGTGTGTATATATGTTTTTATTTCCCTTGGATATATAGTTAGTAGTGAAATTGCTGGATTGTATGGTAAGTATACTTTTTTTGTGTGTGTTTTATTTTATTTATTTATTTTGTGAGGAAGATGAGCCCTGAGCTAACATCCATGGCAATCCTCCTCTTTTTTTTTCTTGAGGAAGACTGGCCCTGGGCTAACATCCATGCCCATCTTCCTCTACTTTATATGGGACGCCGCCACAGCATGGCCTGACAAGCGTTGCCTCGGTGCGTGCTCGGGATCTGAACCCAGGCCGCCAGCAGCGGAGTGTGTGCACTTAACCGCTACGCCTCGGGGCCGGCCCCTGGTAAGTATACTTTTGTAAGATATGTATATGATTTGCAAATCGTCTGTCCCAGTCTGAGACTTATCTTTTTGTTTTCTTAATGGTGTCTTTTGAAGAGAAGAATTTTTTAATTTTGAGGGAGTCCAATTAATCAAATCTTTCTTTTTTATTTATTCACTCATTTTTTAGTCATTACATGCTATATCCTTTTACATTCCTTTATTTTAAATTCTTTGATTATCTTAGTTTTAATTCTCCATGTTTTCACAGAGTCTTTTAATCAGTGTAGGTTACGCATTCTGTTTTAATCCACAGTGACAATCTTTGCTGTCCTCTACTATTTCACCTGGCAGTGGTACCATCTGCACCTTAGATTTCATCTTCAGTGACCCATGGTACTTAAGCAATACCACGCATACAGAAAGACCTCAAAGAACAACGGTGGGGTTATTTGGTGCATTGATCATATTTATTGTTTGTAACCAGATTAAGCTTTAGGATTCACATTATTTCTTCAGAAAGACAAATGGTGACATCTGAAATTTGGGACTTGTACAGTACAACCCTAAGACTCGACGCCTTTTAATCAACTAGAATCAATGTTTGATATCTATCCATCCCTCCAAATTCTAAAGAACCTGCAGACATGTGCTTACTGAGACCACTATACACACCTGCTCTCTTATCCTCTGACTAACATTAGATGTGGCCTCAAACACACGCCCCGCCCTCTGCTGGAGGAGATTGCGTCTTGTTACTAACGCTTTGCTTGTGCCGTCCTGTGCTTGGGAAGGGCCTTTCCATTGCATCCCATGGAGATGTTGTGCTTTTACTCGGGTCAATAGAGTGGACCAGGTCTCACCGCACTGTCCAAGTTACAATGCAGTGGGGGGGAACAGCTGTGACCTTTGAGACAAACTTCACCCCAACGTTTGTCCTGAGCAGCCCTGGCAGCCCCACCTGAGCTGACGGGGGACCGTGCTGTCTCCTGTCTCCTGTTTCCTTCTCTCAGCATTGTCGTGAGGGTTGCACAAGCACAGGACTAAGGTAGATGGGAGTGTCTGCTACGGGGTAGGTACGTGGTGAGCTTCTTCTGTTATTCTTGGCCTGCCTGAAACAATTCATAACTTACAAAATGTAAATGGGGGGGTTGCAGGCACTGTGAAGAGCCAGGGAGAGGACTTTTTCTACGCGGGCCTACCCTGGCGTCTCCAAGATCACCGTCAACATCATGTCGGTTTCCAAGGATCTTGTGTCTGGTGCAGTCCCTCAGCCTCATCTCTGTGTTTCTGCAGCTCATCTAAACGTGGGTTAATTTAAAGCAGCTTCACCAGCAGCATGAACAGGCATAGAAACACACAGAAAGCTGTGGTCCGGCTCTTTTCAATACATTTGGGGTCAGATGTTGCTTGTTCCTTCTAAGTGGTGCCCAAGGGCATGCTGGAAACAGAGGCAACAAGACTTCTTGGGCAGAGGCCCTTGCCGTGAAAACCACTGGCAGGGAGGGCTTTGCACTCTGTCAGATGCTCCTTGGCCTTGGCGAATCCTAACCGTGGGCCTTCAGGTGATTTCAGAGTGTGATAAATATCAAAAGGCAGTACAAATCCTCATTTCTGGAGGTCAGCACTGCCCTCACTTCCCGAGCCATCAGAGAGGGAGTTTATGTTTCTGGGGGACACTGACCAGCAGTAGTGGCAGGTGATGGGCTGCTTGACATCGGTGAGGAGCGCTGAAGGGCACCAGGCGGGCATCCTCCAGGCTTCTAGAGCGCTTCCAGGCTGCCCTGAGGAGGCCCTTAGCGGGGGTAGAGTCCTCGTTTAGCTGGCATTGTCTGGAAGTCCCATCATGCTGTGTTCTCTTGGTCCAGGAGTTGGGCCCGCTGGCAATCATGTAGAGTCAGAAGGTGTTTGCTGTGGATGCTTTCGTGCTTTCGGCTTCAGGTGCGAGGAAGGAGAGTGGTCAGCTAGGGGCTGTGCTTAGATGGGCACGTTTGACCATGAGTGGGGCAGTTGAGTCCATTCTCCTGTGGACAAGCTAGTGACCCTGAAGATGGCTTAGTCTCACATATTAGGCCAAGAGGGCACAGCCATCTAAAGGGGCCAAAAGGAGGAGTAACATGTGATGAGCTTCACTGGACCCAACTGCAGAACCGGCTCTTTCCTTAACCTGTAAGGAAACAGGCATCTGCCGGAAGCAGGCATCTAACCGCTCTTCTGAGAAGTCAGCTTCTTCATTTGTGAAGAGGGTGGTGGGTGAGTGAAGTGGGGTGGGGGTGGTACAACTAGCATGTGTTCTCACTTCCTTCCTAGTGGTTTTAAGTGAATCGAACGAGGAGGTCTATAGGTTTGAGAAGCCAAATGTCTCCAAAGCAAGTTAGTCTATGTCAGCTGTCACTGTGTCATTTCCTCCAAAAGCAGAGATTTTCCTGGGAAATTGCTATAAAAAGTTTAAATGTACTAATCCCTAACCCTGCAAAACGTAATCTGTTGATGAAATGTACCACCTATAACTTTGTTCCAGTGCAGTGGAATTAAGAAATAATCTCCAAATGAAACTCCATTACACAGTCTAAGGTTTCTTTTTATTAATTCCTCAACTGAATAATTGAGTTTATTAAAAAATAAAAGAAAATTTGAAGACTATCTATCAGGCATCCCTCCAAGTACTTCAAACTATTACCATAAAAATGCTATTTAGGTGATGAGAATGTATTTTTTTTAAATAAGAAGTGCATATTTACTTCACTCCACGAAAATCTCATAGGTAAATATTGTGTGCTTTTCATTCAATTATTGTGCCAATGAATTATGTATAGGGAAATACCTGGTGCTTTTTTCCCTATTTCCATTTACGAGAAGATCTACATGCAGACGGTGTTTGTGGAGCAGGAGGGCAGAGGCCGGCTGCACTCAACAGAAGGGCCCTTTGAAGCCTGAGTTGGAATAATGGAAGAAGAGCTCGAGAAACACAATGAGACCTGCCAAGGCCGGTTCCTGACAAACAGTACTGGCCACATATAACACATTTAATTCCAGCTGGTCGTATTGCTACACAGCAATGTGTGTCTCAGCGCCGACTTATCTTAGAAACAAAACTTTCAAACAGCCCAAGATCTCCACCACCTCCATTTTAGAAATGAGAGCGAGATGCAGCTCTCACTTTGGGCCCAACAGCCTTGTTCAGAATTTCCTTGTCCCCCTCTCTGTACCCTCTAACCTGGCAGGAATGTGTAACTAACTCTCACCCCTTGGGTCCATTTGAGACTTGGCCTCTGGAAGTCACCTGGAGCAGAGTGCCATAAGGACCTTCCACTCGTGTTCCTCAGATGAACTTTGAGTCAGACCTCTGGTCTGCCTGGGTCTTCTGCTCCAGGGTCCTAGTGCTGGATTCTGGCCTTGTGTCCAGGCTCTGACCCCAGGACCCAGATGTTAGCCTCAGATACCTGCCCCCCCAGGTCCCTCAGAGCCAGTGGTTTGGGATTTGGCTGGACCATCTGCTCTGCTCCAGCCAGATTTGCTGGTGCTCTGGCCTTTGCTCTCCCTGATAGCCCTCAGGCCCCTCCTGCGTGCTCTTTATTGCATTGACTCTTTGGTTTTAGGTGCAGTTCTCAGAAACCCAACTCCACGTGGTTGGTCCAAAATTGATGGCCCCTGGGTTACTGCCTAGTGGCCACCATGCTCTCCTCCTGACTGGCCAGCTCGATTCATCGTTTTGAACCTCCCGGGCCTTCTGTTGCCAGGTTGATTCCTGATTCGTGCACTGAACCTTGTTTGCAGGGAAAACGGCTGCTGGCTTCCGTACTCGCCTAAGCTTGGCTGTTCCTTCTCTCCATCAGGGTGTCCTGACTCCCCATAACTCCCACCCTATAGTGTTCCAATCCACTTCCCTAATGGGAGTTCTTCTATGGCTTTGGCCTCCAAACTCCCTTTGCCTTTTTTCCTTTTAGATACTGCTGTTCATCCGCTGAGGCTTACTGTGCCGACATTCCTAGGAGAGGGGCCACACTGTTAGCTAATGGGAAACGGAAGCGGCAGCCTTTCCCCTGCCCTGTGGTCCCTCCCACACAAGAAAAGTCGAACAGGGATCATCCTGAGAGAGTTCCCTCCTTTTACTGAGCATAGCTGTTCCAGGCATTTCCCATGGCTCTTCCTTCCTGTCCTTTACCTGCCCTTCTCTGTGGGATCCTGTCCTCTGAACCAGACCTCCCAAGTTCCTTTGCCAACTAGTTTCTGGCTGGATTCAGCCAATGGAAAACTCGTGCTGGTGAACAACCCGCTTTCTCTGTTTCAGACAGTGTCAATGGCAGTGGCTATTCCTCCTACAAGGTTCCTGCTCTTGCCAGACAGCCCCTCCCTCCATGACTCCAGCTCAGGTACCAAGCCTCCCACTGAGATCCTCGCTCCTGAGAAATGCACACTGGGGAAGAGGAGCTCCTTAGTATCATCTCCTTCCACTGTACTTTAGCCGAGGGCGGTGGTGCTCCTGTGATGGCTCAGCTCTGGGCTGCCTTGCTATGCCCTGTGTGATCCGACATCATTGATTGTCGGCTGCATCATCCATTAAACAGCAACCCCTTTGGGGATAAATGAAATCACACTATATTATGCATATATCAAGTTTAATATGATGCAGCTTCGAAAAATATTAAAACACAAACAATGGTATATTTTAGAATTGAATCCTTATTATTATCATTATTCCTGCTTTTGAAGATTGAATATGTAATGTACACACTTGCAGGAATTCTCATAACATTTAATGTGGTTAGCCTTTTTCCTATTTAGTTTTTTTATTTCTCATTTCTTAAACTTACCTGACTACAGCTACCTTTTTATGCCGTATCTATTAACAACCAGAGGAAAGATGTTTCCCATGCATATACTGAGAAATATTTAGTCATCATATGAAAAGCACACAGTTCATAGTGGACCTCAAATATCCCATCCCTTCTTCCCTTCTTTCTTTTCCTTCCTGCCAGCCTGGGGTTGAGTTTTAAACCTTCAGTGGAGAGCTATTTCATCTCTGCCTTTCAATGAATGAAAATTCTATTTTTATATCTTCACGGATCATAGACTACTGGATCTTTGAGGGACTGTGGTAGGCAGAATTCTGAGATTGTCCCCAAAGTTCTCAGCCCCTGGTGTGCACATGCCTCCTCCCACTTACTAAAACACTAATCTAGGTGCTGCTGTGAAGGGATTTTGCAGATGTAATTAAGATCCCAAAGTAGTTGACTTTAAAGTAGGGAGCTGGAGAGGCCCTTGTTGACAGTCAGCAAGGACATGGGGGCCTCAGTCCTACAACCACCAGGAACTGAATTTTGTCATGACTATTTAAGCTCCATATGAGGATGCAGACTGGCGGACTCCCTCAGCAGAGCACCTGGCCGCGACATGCCCGGACCCTAGCCTACAGAGCTGTGAGCCAATAAATGGGCGTTGTTTTAAGCTGCTAATTGGTTACACAATAGTAGACAAGTAACACATGGACAATTCTTTTCTTTTTGCAGCTGTGGAAACTGAGGCTAAGAGAAGTCAGGTTGTGTCTCCTGATCTCTTATGTCACTCCTGCGGGCACCATGCCTGTCCCCATAGGTAGCGCCAAAGTGCCCACACCAGGGTCTTTTTCAAATGACAGTTTTTTTGAAGAAGAGAAAACTCCTGTTTTTCCATCTGATTGATCATCTGGAGCCTCAGTGGTTGCTTATCTCCGGTGCAGACCCCCTGAGGTATCGAGTGGGGGGCCCTCGGTGGAACTGGAAGTAGGGCCAGCCCTGCATGCTTCATTTTCTTCATTCCTAATCTAAAATTAGGTGCAGCTGGTATGACTGCACGAACTCTGTCCTTGGTCCTGAGCCAGGATGTGGCCACTGTTTGCCCAGGATCCTGTTGCAGAGGATCCAAAGTTACGAGGCTCCCAGCGGGCGCTCCCTCTGCGGTCCCTGAGACAGATGGCTGTGCAATGGCGATAAACCTTCTTCTCTGTTCTCCTTCGTGGCTTCTGGGGCTCCATCTGCTTGTCCTTCCAAACTCCTGCTTCCAAATTTGGTGTCTGAAGAGAGGCTGCCAAGAGAAATTGGGCTTTGGGGAGTCAACATACTCTTCTCCATATTTCGTTGTTTCCTGGTACCCCAGAGCCAAAGTCGGCCTCAGTAACAGGGCACAAGAAATAAATATTTCCATGTGTCAATTCACGTGCACAATCTGACTCTTTAATTCTAGGTCTGCCTATCTACAACTGGTCAACTCAGTGTACATCCACATGGTGTGATTTAGAGAGTCTAGGACCATTAACTCTGACTTGGGCAAAGCCAAACAGACAGTTCTTGACTAAAGGAAGTCTCATACTACCATCATTAGTGTACACCAACAAGTACAGTGAGCATCTATTACTACTATATCCAATCTTTGCTAGGTCCTTTAGAAAATGCCAGAGCTGAAAAATAAGGTATAAATCATCAGGGAAATGCAAATCAAACCATAATGAGCTATCTTCTCACACCAATTAGGATGGCTGTTATTAAAAAAAGATAAGTGTCGGCGAGGATGTGGAGAGAAGTGAACTCTGGTACAGTGTTGATGGGAATGCAAATTGGTACAGCCACTATGGAAAACAATATGGAAGTTCCTTGAAAAATTAAAAATAGAAATACCATATGACCAAGGAATCCCACTTCTGGGATTTTCTGAGTATTTATCCAATGGAAATGAAATCAGGATCTCAAAGAGTTATCTGCACTCCTATGCTCATTGCAGCATTATTCACAATAACCAAGATTGTGAAACAACCTAACTGTCCATCAGTGGTTGAATAGATAAAGAAAATGTGGTATACACATAAAATGAAATATTGTCTAGCCTTAAAAAGAAGGAAATACTACCATCTGCAATAACATGGATGGACCTGGAGGACATTATACGAAGTGAAATAAGCCAGACACAGAAAGACAAATACTTAATGATCTCACTTCCATGTGGAATTTAAAGTAGTTGAACTCATAGAAGCACAGAGTAGAATGGTGGTTGCCAGGGGCTGGGGAGGAGGATATGAGGAGATGCTGGTCAAGGGTACAAAGTATCAGTAGTGCAAGATGAGTAAGTTCTGGAGATCTAATGTATAGCATGGTGACTTACAGGTAACAACAGTGTACTTGAAATTTGCTAAGAGGGTAGATTCTAGGTGTTCTCACCACACACACAAAAAAGGTAACTATGTGAGGTGGTGAATGTGTTAATTAGCTTGATTGTGGTGATTATTTCACAGTATATGTATATCAAATCGTCACATTGTATACTTTTAATATATACAGTAGAAAAGAAAAAGAAAGTACAATTTCTACTCTCAAATAGCTTATAGAGAATAAAATACAGATTAAAGTTAAGTGACATAATTTGATATATAGACAAAATCTACTGCATAATGTCCCAGACCAGAAGAATCACTGCGGGTTGAATTTGTTTGGGCGTTTTTGTGGAGATCGTAAAACTTGAAATGGATCTTGAAGAATTAATATTCAGTTCTAAAAGCCTATCTTTATTTCAGATAGACACATAGATAAATACATCCATTGAAGAAAATTTGGAAAGAATGGAAAAGATTTGAGAAGGCAAAGATTGCCTCTAATCCCCCGAGCCTTAGATACCAATATATAACAACCAGAACAACTTCACAAAACTTTTATTTCTCCCATTATCCTAGTTTATTTCTTGTGTCTTGACTAGAATTTATACTCCATCTGGTACTAAAACAGTTTTGAGAAATCTTAAAAATTAAGCACAATGTAGAATATAAAAGATTTAAAATATTATAATAATCCTCTTATTGCCTAGTAAAAACTTTTTGACTTCTGTTAATTGATTTTATTCTTCTTAGCTTCCTTGTTATCAAGGCACAAGAGAAAAGCATTGATTTATATTTCTGCTACTTTCTGCTTTATTTATCAAGCTTTGTCCTATCATTGAATTCAAATAAGCATGAGAAAATACTGGGTATCATAATAGACAATGCATTTAAATGCAGTTTTGGAAAACATGCATATGTGTTGTTCAAATGGAAGAGGGCATAACACTAAATTTTCTTAGTTGCCTGAAAAATTGTTTTCACTAGGTTATACATAATCTAGTCTATGTTCATTGCAATTTAATTTTCTGGTTTAGTCTAGCAAAAGAAAATAAAAAAACCTATTAGACTGTTTGTGAAGGTGTGTATTAGATACCCCCTCTCAACTATCAGCTGTCTCAGGCGGGCCTTCTGCAGGCGTGGATTACCACCTATTCATATGTGAATTCTCTAGCAAGTGCTTGTGGCACAGAGATTCATTGTGGCTCATTAACATAAGAGAGTCTTACGTTTTGGCTACCAGTCTTGCATGAGGAAGACCTGTCATTCTGATGCGTAAATTAAAACTCAGATAGAGATCCAGTGGGCTGCAGGGGAATCTGTAGGACTTAAAAGTAATGGGCTCTCCACTTTTCAGATGAAAATCGTCTTTTCCACGTGATGGGATTCAGAGATCTGACCATCCAACATGTGCCTGAGGATATCTAAGGGAAAGTGTTAATCAACTTCTTGTTAGTTTCAACTTCTCCTGATTTTACTGACTTCGAATAAAATTGTATCTTGGTGGATCACAGGAATAAGTAATTTGCAAAATTCATCACCAAGCAATCTAATAAGTTGACCTGGGAGTATGGCCATTGATCATTGTCATTTAAGTGTTACAGCACCTACAACTCTAACAATTTAATTTTCATATATTTGAGGCTGAGCAGCCTAATTTCACCTGCATTGCCTTTGATTTTAAAATATTATTGTTCCCAATATATTCACCTGAAAGAGAGAACAAGGCAATGGCTTTTATAAAAGACGATTTATTCCTCCCCTCAACTGTAGACCACAAGGAACACAGGGCAGGTGGCCGGCCTGGAGACTCTCTAGAGCATGGAGAAGGTGGAGCCATCTTCCCAACTCCCCAGGAGCAGTACTGACTGGAGGACGCTCCTCCTCAAAACTCACAAACCACTCTGTTGGGGTGGTGTGTTTACAGATTTTTGTTCTCCCCTCTCTCTCAATGGTTGTAGTCCTGAGGGTTAAATTTATTGCCAAGAACCAGGCTTGTAGATACTGTCAGGTCCTCCATCCAGGGTGGCTGTTATTATTTAACCTGTCTCTGGGTCCTCTCCCCCATCTCCCCGTGCGCTAGGATTCCCATCTCGTCGGACGTTCCTGCAGTGAGTAAACGCCTCCCCCCTCTGAGAAGCTTCGATGTTGAACTTCATTTTGGAGAAAGTAGAAAAGGCCTATAAATAGGGTGATCCTGGAATTTATGTCAAGTGTCTGACAAATTGACTTTACCATATAGGCAGATATATAAATTAGCTAAATTCCAAAACCATTTACAAAAATAAAATTATTTTTGAAATTTAAAATGATATATCAATATATATTAAAGCTAATGAAAAATTCTTTATATCATTTTAATGAATATTAAAAACAAGCACAGACAGAATAATTATGCTTGCAACATAGGTGCTTCTCCTCCAGGTGCTGAGGCCCTAGTGATCACAGGACAGATTCTGTTAAGTGGAGGATAGTCTCAGTTCTACTCCTTTTATTTTAAAACAGGCAAAAATATCAGCCCAGATATGTTCACAGGTACTTATTTTTGGCCTTCGTTTATATTAGATTTTCTCAAAAATAATTTTTATGAGACAAACTATATTGAAGTATTTGGACTATTATCAAATTTGGATGCCAAAAATCATTGGCCTTCTCCATTTTATTCTATTCTACTGCGGAATATAACATATCAATTAAAAATGTTGAGATATTCCAAAGTGCAATTATGGAATTTCAAAATGAAATTTGGTACACTGTTTGAGATTTTTTTCATTTAATTTATCCAGCCTCTTCCTTTTGAAGGGTTAAGTTTCAGTGCTTCCTTCTTGAACACTTTGTTTTCAAGAGTTACAATTCACTAAAAGTTGTAAAATCTAATGTTACTTTTGTCATTTCAAGTATTGAAAATTTTTGAATAAAAATATTTCCACTTGACTTGGAACAACACGCAACGTTGCAAAATTCAGAGGATTCATTTACTACAAATTGAGTTTACTACCACTGCAGGCCCCTCAGGTTGATTACAGTGAAGTCCTTCGAAGGCTCAGGCATTTCTGCCGTCAGACTGATGGCAGCTGCCAAAAGAGAAAGTGCGTGCTACCACGTGGAAGTATTTTTATTGTATCCAATGTCAGGTTTGTCTCAAAAAATTTCGTAGTTCAGTTATTCTTCATCTCTCTGTCTCTGTTTCTCTGTACATCCCCCCATATACGCCCCCCATATATACACATTCAAATAAGTTGCAGTATTTTACCAATCAAAATAGAAGCTGCTACAGTTTTTGTAATTTAGTAAAATGTTGGTTTCACAGTGTCACTCTGCTGTACCAAAATTTGTCACACCACCACAAAACCAAATAATTTTATGTTTAATGTTTATCTTTAAACCAGATTTGGACTAGCTTTCAGAACAGTGTCAGCTATTTCAACTTGGACAGGATAAACTCCCAACAGGTTTTCTTTGATTCCTGACTTGTAAGAGAAAATTTGAGCCATGGTTACAATTTATTAAGCTGATTTCCTTTTGGAAGCATCTCATTACAATGACATAAAACTGATGTCATTCAACTATTTGCAAAGTTCTTCCACTGCTAATGGAGTCCAAATCTTCACAGCCATGACTTGCTGTTTCTTACACGTATAGGGAAACTTAGAAGAGAAAATGAACGTGATTCACTTAGAAGAACAGTCCTCTGATGGAAAAGAAAACTGCTTTGCAGAGTGATAAGAAAATACACTCTCTGTAACTGTGAAATCATCATTTTGGGGCACAGTCTTCCTAAAATAACTATTCAGGCATGAGGTAGGTGCTGATTCATTTCAGATTTGCATGTTCTAGCTTCGTGTGGTTGGTGATCTCATTCTGACTTCCAAGACTGGGGCTCGACATTGCCTCTGAACCCCAAATCCAGCCCCAAATTCCTAACCCATTGATTTGCCTGTTGAAATTTCTTTAGTAACTGTTCTCCACTCACCTGCTGAGACACTAACCTCTTACTGGATTTCCTCATCCTTTCTGCCTTCCTAAACCACCACCAGCCCTCTGGGGTCCCCTTCTCTGTGGTTGCCCTATCACTCCATCCTGGTCGGCAATCCTTCCACCACCTGGGCTTGTGGCTCCTCCCGTCTGTCTCCCTCCCTCACCCGGTGATCAATTTGGACCTAGATTTTGCCTTTCTCCCCCCAGTTGCCTCAATCCACTGTGGTGAACCTCTCTGTTTCCTGCTGACCTCATATGTAGTGAAAAGCTGGTGTAGTTTAAGGAAATGGTTAGCAAGCAGGTTAATAATTTATGTGAGGAGTTTGAGGACTTTTTTTTGACAATGATACAGGTCACTTAAAAAATTTACTCTGCACAAGTGCTATCCCAATTAACTTCAGAAGTCATAGTTTGTATCCTATCAGAAAACTGGATCCCGATCTTTGCCAAATAATTCTGGACCAGGAGATTTTCTCTTGGGGAGTTTTTCTTTATTATTAAGTGATAACACAGGTAAAATTACTTAGTAACGTGGGTCTGGTGAGAGGCAGGTCTGCTTTCGTCCCCCTGTTGGCAGGATGTAGGATGGTGTACCAGATCCTGACATGACTTCTAGAGTTCTAACAGGACCCATTTTCAGGGACTCTGAGATGTACTGCAGGGGCCTGGCAATGGATTGACTGAACAAGGCAGAGATCCAGTGAGCAGAACTTAGATTTCAGGGAGTTTCAGAGTTTACAAAGAACATTCATAAACACACGGAAGCCACTCACATCAGGGATAAGGCAAAAGAACATTTATTGAAAGAAGTAAGCAAAGTCAAATTGGGCAGCCAAGACTCTGAGTTCCTAGTCCAAGGGTGATTGATGATCACCTTCCAGACTTAGGGATGGTTGGAGCATGGTTTGTTGTGACTACGGGAAAGAAAGACCTCTCCTAAAGCAATCCACATTCCCTCGAGATCCTCCTCTCCCAAGTGAAGGAGTGGAGAGGACAGTCTAGCTGGGGGTTGATTGCAAGGGAGCAGCCAGAGCAAGGTCACAGAAGGGAGGGACTTCTCCAAAGGCGGTTGGATCCTTCCCATGTCCAGACCATGCATCTCATACCTGATATTTTTAGCAGGAAGAAACTGGAGACTGGAGCATCAGGTAGAAGTCTCTGCTGGGACCCAGGGAAGAAGCAAAGTGTAGAGGAGAGGAGAGAAAACACAGGATACCCTGTTAAATTTGTATTCTAGATAAACTACGAATACTTTTTTAGTACAGATATATCCCCAATATTGCATGGGACATAATTAAACTAAGCATTTATTTATATTTAAATTTATAATTTAAGTTTAACTGGGTGTTCTGTATTTAATCTGGCAACCCTCACAAGGTTACATTTATTATCTTAAATAATTCTCATAGTAAAATGCTAGCATATTATGTGCACATAGTAAGTATTAAACTATTAATTATCATTATTTCTATTCTATAAACATTGTCTAGTACAAACCCCTATACAATATGTTTGGAAATTGAGGCTTAGAAAATTTATGGTACTTACCCAAGAATATGCACACAGTTTTTTATTTCCCCAGAGACAGAACTCAGATCCACAGATGCCCCACTGCTGATTTCTCTACAACATCCCACTGGTAATAGTAGCTCTAAGGAGACTGACCTGAGAGCGTGAAGATCTGTCCATAGTTTCCCTTTAACTATTCCTTCTCTGAGCCGAATGCTGATTCCTTGACATGTCCAGTGTGGCAGAAGACCAACAGCATCAGCATCACCTGGGAGCTTGTTAGAGATGCAGAATCAAAGTTCTCCTCCTTCATCAGAATCAGCATTTTAAACAAAATCCCCAAGTGGTTTGTTGGCACATTGACATCTGAGAAACTCTTTTCTAGCTCAGCCTCAGCCATCTTTGTCCTTCTGAGCAGTGGTTCTTAGTCCTGGCTGTAAATTAGAATCACCTGCAGAGTTAGAGCCGCCTGAAGCCTGAGCCCTCGTCCAGAGATTTTGACTTAATGAGGCTAGGGTGGTCCCTGGGAATCAGTGTTTTCTCTCAACTCCAGGCCATCCTAATGTGCAGTCTCGGCTGAGAACTACTGATTTAAGGAGCACTTTGTCACCCAAGGCAAATGATGATGGAAGAAATCAATGTCTCCAATGATAGATCTTTTCTTTCAGCAATGAGGGATTGAATATAGAAGCAGACAATGGCAAGACCATATATAAAATACTAACTCTAACTCACAGTCTTCAGCAGCCAGCCCAGAAATCCAACCCATTATCTACAGTGGCCAGCCCAGGGAGCCAGCCTCCTATCTGTACATCAGACTTGCAGGAAGTCAGAACACTATCTCTAGCAACCAGCTCAGGAAGCTGCACACTAACCCCTAGAACAATTGGCCCCAAATGGCCAGGACTTGATTAATATGTGCCAGCGTCTCTAATTTTAGTTCTCACTTCCAAATTAAGACCAAACAGAGAAAGCCAAAAATACACCCCCTAACTAATCATATAGGATATCCCGTTTCTAGTTAACTTACCTCCAGCTTCCCTGGCCCACAGCCTCCATCAGGCATACCTGAACCCCCCTTTTCCCACTATGAATCTGTCCTGTCCTCTGCGTGCCTTTTCTTTTTTTTGCTGGGAAATATTTGCCCTGAGCTAAGATTTGTTGCCAATCTTCTTTTTTTCTCCTCCCAAAAGCCCCAGTGCATAGTTGTATATTCTAATTGTAAGTCCTTCTAGTTCTTCTGTGTGAGCTGCCAGTGCCACAGCATGGCAACTGACAGATGAGTGGTGTGATTCTGTGCCCAGGAAGTGAACCCAGGCCACTGGAGTGGTGAGAGTGCTGAACCTTAACCACTATGCCACCAGGGATGGCTCATCCTCTGCCTGCCTTTGAGTCTCTGCCAAGCGCAGGTAATGGTGGCCAACTCCTGTGCTATGTCAACCTTTGATGAACAGCCTTTGCTTGATCTCATTTGATTGGTCTTCATTTATTTCTACCACATGCTGCTAGAGATGAGGTGGATGCAGGATAAACAGAAGGGACAGAGAGAACAGATTTTCAGTATGCTATGAAGAAGTTGACACTTTTCTTCTACTCATCCCAAACCTGTCTCAGCAAATAGGAGGATCAGAATTAGATGGACTAAGTCACTCACCATCTCAAGCTCCAAAGCCCTGCTCCTTATTTCTCCTCTGTCCTCTGACCTTCCCCCTCTGGTCCATGCTTCTGAGAGTCATTGTAATGCGGGGTATGGGCTCTGGAACTCGACTGCCTGGGTTTGGACCTCAGCTCCACTATAGATTGACTGCGTGACTTTGGGTAAACCATCAGTCATTGTGTGCCTTGGTTTCTGATCCCATCTCTTGGGGTTCTTGTGAGAATGAATGAATTGATACACGTAAAGCACTTAGCCCAAGCCCCAGGGCTTATTAAGCACTCTGTGAGTGTAAGTCACTGTCCTCATTATTCTGCAGGATGCTGTTTTTTCTCCTCATTTTGTCACTCAAGCAAAGACACAAACACCCTCCCTCACTGAATCAAGGCATTGTGAATAGTAGAATTTACTGAAGGTTGGGGAAAAGAGAGGCTGTATTAGTCAGTTTGGGCTGCCATGAAATACCATAAACTGGGTGGCTTAAGCAAGAGAAATTTATTTTCTCACAATTTTGGAGGCTAGAAGCCCAAGATTAAGGTTCTGGCTGATTCGGTTTCTGGTGACAGCTCTCTTCCTGGCTTGTAGATGGCCACATTCTTGCTGTCCTCACCTGGCCTTTCCTCTGTGTGTGTGCACACAGGAGGTGCGGGGATGGGAGGGGGGTGGGGTGGAGAGAGGGCTCTCTGATATCCCTTCTTATAAGAGCACTAACCTTATCAGATCAGAGTCCCACCCCATGACTTCATTTAATCTTAAGGACTTCCTTACTCCAAATACAGCCACACGAGGGGTAGGGCTTCAACACGTGACTCTGGTGGACACATACATTCAGTCTACAACAGAGGCGTATTCCACATAGAAAGGGAACGATTTGCAAGTGCAGATTATGCATCCTTGTTCCGGTTCCCTGTGATTCCTGTCACCAGGACACCCTCATCCATACCTCATGCAGATCTCAGTCCAATGCACCTGAGGCTCACAGTCCTCCTCCTAAGTAGCTTCTCTCTTCCTCTGATTTCCAGAGTCCCGGGTCCGTCAAAACTCCTGTCATCCAGGCTTTCCAGAAGCTATCCACCAATTAACATGAAAACAGTTTCTGGCCCTGCTGTGGGTTCCTTTTACTTCATTAAGGAGAGCTCTTCAGCTCTCCTTGTCTCAACAGCTCTCTCCCTCACTCCCATCTTTTTAAGATATGAAATGTCAGGTTCAAAGAGCCATCAAACTACTGCATATTCATTCATTCAATCCTATTTATTGAGCTTCTACTGTGTGCCAGGCATCGTGCTGAGTGATGAGGACTATAATAATGAGTAGAGAGAGCCCCTTCTTTCATGGAGCTAACATCTATGGAAGAGTAAGAGACCTGACTTAGACTGGGGTCAGGGAAGAGAAATGAGGGAAATGCCCTTTGACCTGAGATCTAAATAACAAATAAAAGTTTGCTTGGTAAACAGTGTGTGTGTGGGGGCGGGGGAGGTAGATGGAGGGGATAAGGAATTGGAGAGATCATTCCTGACAGAAGGACCTCATGGAGAAAGAGCCATTATCAGGAGCAAATAAAACATCAGGACTTTATCAGCATACTAGTTAGGGTCCAACCAGGAAAACAGAAACCACCTGTAGTTCTTAATCAGAAGGAATTTAGTAGAGGAAATTGCTTACTTTGGTTAAAAAAAGCTAAGAAACCAGACACAGGAGAGTGAGCTACCACAGAGAGTAGCAACAGCTGGCAGCTGTTCTTAAATTTAAGTTTTTAAATTATAGAACTTTTGTACTTCAAAACTCACTATTAAGAAAATTAAAAGACAAGTCACCGACTGTGAGAAAATATTTGCAAATCATATCCCTGAAAAGGACTGGTATGCAGAATAAATAAAGAGCCCTTCAGCTCAATAATAACAAACAACCCCGTTAAAAAATGGGCAAAAGACTTGAGTAGACATTTCTCCAAAGAAGACATATGAATGGCTAAAAACCACTTGGAAAGGTGCTGAGCACCGTTCGTCATTAGGGAAATGAAATTAAAGCCACTTCACACTCACTGAAATTCCCATAGGACACCTAGGAATTTATTTGAGACAAATGAAAACATATGTCTCACAAAGACTTATGTACATGTACATTCATAGTGTTATTCATGGTAACCCCAAACTGGAAACAACCCAAATGTCTTTCCACTGGTGAATTCAGAATTTGGTGTACTCATCCAATGGAATACTATACAACAATAAAAAGGAATAAAATATGAAATACTGATACATACTACAAAATGGATGGATCTCAAATATATTTCGCTAATTGAAAGAATCCAGGCACAAAGACTCCTTATTAAATGTAAACGTATGGAGCCAGAATGCAGATTGGTGGTTATTGGAATGGGAGTGTTGACTGACGGCAAATAGGCTCATGGGAAGTTTTTGGGGGTGATGGAAATGTTCTCAAACTTCACCGTAGTAATGATGGCTCAACTCTACAAATTCACTAAAAGTTATTAAATTGTACACTTGCAGGGGTTACGTTATACCTCAATAAAGCTGGAAAAATTGCACATAATATATCTTGCTGCTATAACTTGGACTCAGCTCCTGCTGTTGACATGGCATATTTTCTTCTCCCCTCCTATTTGTTGCTCTTGAAGATTTCCCACCCATTTCTGGACAGCCTTGTTCAATTTCTAGTTAAGTTCATAGGTATCAAGTACTTCATTAGAACATTACATTCCTCATTCTGAAAACTGCTTTCCTTCAAGTAATTATTAAACACTCTTGTCAAAGGCCATCTCTCGTGCCAACTGGCTGTAAGTCTGAGCACTCCTGGGCCATTCATCACCATGGCGGCGCATCCGTTCTCTCCTGGCTTCGCTGCCTTATAAAGTAGAGGGGCACTAGGATCCTGTGCCTGCCTCTCTGCCTCTAATCTTTTACTCAGGGCTGCTCCTTAACTCAGAGTTAATATAAACCTGACCTTATTCCTCCCTCTGCAATTTGAAACAACAGAAGAACAATGGCAGTACAGAACTTTTTAATGGTCTTCAGTAGGATCCTGCACACAGGCTGCTGTACATTAAATGTTTGTGTCTCCCCAGAATTTGTATAGTGAAAACCTAATACTCCATGTGATGGTATTCGGAGGTGGGCTTTTGGGATGTGATTAGATTGTGAGAACCCTCATAAATGGACTCAGTGCCCTTGTTAAAGAGGCCCGAGAAAGCTCCCTTGCCCCTTCCTCATGTGAGGATCCAGCGAGAAGGCACTGTCTATTAACCAGGAAGCGGTTTGACCAGGCACCGAATCTGTGGCCTCTTGATCCTGGACTTCCAGCTCCCAAATGGTGAGAAATAAATTTTTATTGTTTATAAACCACCTAGTCTATGGTATTCTGTTATAGCAGCCCAAACAGACTTAAGATACAGACAAATGGTTCCCATGTCATCAAGAAATAAAACCGGGGGCAAGAGAAGAGGCCAAAGGGAAAAACTGGCAAACTCTGTGTCTTGGGTTATGCTTAGTAGGAGCTTGAGTTTTCCTTTTCGTTCCCTTCTAGAAGGGAAAGAAGAGAAGCATTCTTTTCACACTTGAGTCTGTCGGGGTGAGATCTGCTATCTTTGGCTCCCTGTCATTTATTTTCAAATATATAATCAAAAGCCAACTAACCACAACCTCCCAAAATTGAACCAAGAAGAAATGGAGAATCTGAATAGACCAATAACAAGTAAAGAGATTGAAATAGTAATCAAAAACCTCCCAAAAAATAAAAGTCCAGGACCAGATGGCTTCTCCAGTGAATTTTACCAAACATTCAAAGAAGATTTAATACCCATCCTCCTCAAACTATTCCAAAAAATAGAGGAAGATGGAACACTTCCTGAATCATTCTATGAGGCCAACATCACCCTGATACCAAAACCAGACAAAGACAATACAAAGAAAGAAAATTACAGGCCAATATCGCTGATGAACATTGATGCAAAAATCCTCAACAAAATATTGGCAAACCGAATACAACAATATATTAAAAGATCATACACCCTGATCAAGTGGGATTTATACCAGAGACGCAGGGATGGTTCAACATCCGCAAATCAATCAACGTGATACATCACATCAACAAAACAAAGAATAAAAACCACATGATCGTCTCAATAGACGCAGAGAAGGCATTTGACAAGATACAACATCCATTTATGATAAAAACTCTCAATAAAATGGGAATAGAAGGAAAGTACCTCAACATAATAAAGGCCATATATGGCAAACCCACAGCTAACATCATACTCAACGGGGAAAGACTGAAAGCCATTCCTCTGAGAACAGGAACGAGGCAGGGCTGCCCACTCTCACCACTCCTGTTCAACATAGTACTGGAGGTTTTGGCCAGAGCAATTAGGCAAGAAAAAGGAATAAAAGGAATCCAAATAGGTAACGAAGAAGTGAAACTCTCACTATTTGCAGATGACATGATTGTATATATAGAAAACCCTAAAGAATCTGTTGGAAAACTGTTAGAAACAATCAACAACTACAGCAAAGTTGCAGGGTACAAAATCAATCTACAAAAATCAGTTGCATTTCTATATGCTAATAATGAACTAAAGAAAGAGAGCTCAAAAAGATAATACCATTTACAATTGCATCAAAAAGAATAAAATACCTAGGAATAAATCTTACCAAGGAGGTGAAGGACCTATACAATGAGAACTACAAGACATTATTGAGGGAAATCCACGATGACATAAAGAAATGGAAAGATATCCCATGCACGTGGATTGGAAGAATAAACATAGTTAAAATGTCTATATTACCTAAAGCAATCTACAGATTCAATGCAATCCCAATCAGAATCCCAATGACATTCTTCACAGAAATAGAAAAAAGAATACTAAAATTTATATGGGGCAACAAAAGACCCCAAATAGCTAAAGAAATCCTAAAGAAAAAGAACAAAGCAGGAGGCATCACAATTCCTGACTTCAAAACATACTACAAAGCAATAGTAATCAAAACAGCATGGTACTGGTACAAAAACAGACACACAGATCAATGGAACAGAATTGAAAGCCCAGAAATAAAACCACACATATACGGACAGCTAATTTTCGACAAAGGTGCTAAGAACATGCAATGGAGAAAGGAAAGTCTCTTCAATAAATGGTGTTGGGAAAACTGGACAGCCACATGCAAAAGAATGAAAGTGGACCATGTGCTATCGCCATTCACAAAAATTAACTCAAAATGGATCAAAGACCTGAAGGTGAGACCTGAAACTATAAAACTCATAGAAGAAAATATAGGCAACACACTATTTGACACTGGTCATAAAGGAATCTTTTCAGATGACATGCCTACCCAGACTAGGGAAACTAAAGAAAAAATAAACAAGTGGGACTTTATCAGATTAAAGAGCTTTTATAAGACAAATGAAACCAGAATCAAGATGAACAAACAACCAACCAGCTGGGAGAGAATATTTGCAAAACATACATCTGACAAGGGGTTGATCTCCATAATATATAAAGAACTCACACAATTGAACAACAAAAAAACAAACAACCCGATCAAAAAATGGGCAAAGGAAATGAACAGACACTTCTCCAAGGAAGATATACAGATGGCCAATAGGCACATGAAAAGATGCTCAACATCACTAATCATCAGGGAAATGCAAATCAAAACAACACTAAGATACCACCTCACGCCCGTTAGAATGGCTATAATCACCAAGACAAAAAACAACAAATGTTGGAGAGGATGTGGAGAAACAGGAACCCTCATACATAGCTGGTGGGAATGCAAATTGGTGCAGCCTCTATGGAAAACGGTATGGAGATTCCTCAAAGAATTAAAAATAGAGATGCCCTATGATCCAGCCATCCCACTACTGGGAATCTATCCAACGCACCTGAAATCAACAATCCAAAGAGGCTTATGCACCCCTAGGTTCATTGCAGCATTATTCACCATAGCCAAGAAGTGGAAGCAACCTAAGTGTCCCTCGACTGACGATTGGATTAAGAAAATGGGGTATATATATACAATGGAATACTACTCAGCCATAAAAAAAGACAAAATCGTCCCATTTGCAACAACATGGATGGGCCTGGAGCGTATTATGTTAAGTGAAATAAGCCAGAAAGAGAAAGACAAACACTGTATGATCTCACTCATATGTGGAATATAAACCAACACATGGACAGAGAAAACTGGACTGTGGTTACCCGGGCAGTGGGGGTGGGGGGTGGGCACAAGGGGTGAAGGGAGTCATATATGTGGTGATGGACAAACAAAAATGTACAACCCCAAATTTCACAATGTTAGAAACCATTAAAACATCAATAAAAAAAAAAAAACCAACTAACCACAAAAAAACAATACACCGATCCCCTCTGCCTCCCACCCACAACCCCCCAAGGAAAGAACCATTAAGGTTGAACTCTCCCAGAAGTGTGGTAAAGACAAAAATTCGAGTTCTGACCCTGCTACTCTGAGACCTAAGACAAGACCCCAAAGACTTTTGATGGAACCTATTCTTGTCCAAGAATCTTCTAGAGAAGAGAGATTTGTCTTCCTGATCATAGAGGATTTGCATGAACATCAATTGCAATAATAGATCTAATGGAAAGTTGGCAAAAAAAAAATTTCTAAATATTATGATTAATGTCATATACCACATTCCCTAACCCACTGAAAGGAAACTGAGTGTTGGTATCAGTAAGTGAGGAGAATGATTAATTCATTATTATTATTAACTTAGTAATCTGATCCTTGGAGTGTGCATAGGCACAAGTGTGTAGAATAACTTCTCCAAATAATTTATCATCCAAACCAGGATGGGAGAGTGAACGGAGACACTATTAATCATTGTGCCAGGGCCACAGGAGGAAGACACAACTGTCTTGGGAAAACAGGGTCATTTAGTCACCTTAAACTTAAGGAACATTCCTGAAAGACTTCATGGCCCACCCATAAATCTCTTCTGTCACATCAACTTAGAGGATTTCAAGTAGAGTTTAATTTGCTTTGCAAGCAAGCTGACTTGAGTAGGTTAGGAGATGGTGGGTGGTGGAGCGTGTGACAGCCTGAGTGCTGGTGGCAGAAGCAACGCACAGAAAGGCATGAGGGGGACACCAGAACAGACGCCGAGGCTCTGCCCTCTCTCACTGGAGCCCACCTGTGTTAGTCCACTTGGGGCTACCTTAGAGTACTGCAGATGGAGGCTGTGTCTCACAGGAGGAGGGTGGACTTCTGGAGGCTGGAAGTCTGAGATCAAAGTGTGGGCAGGGCTGGTTCTTCCCGAGGCCTCTCTGCTTGACCTGCGGATGGCCGTCTTCTCCCTGTGTCCTCACGTGGTCATCCCTCTGTGTGTGTGTCTCGATCTCCTCTTCTTAGAAGGACACCACTCAGATTGGATCAGGGCCCACCCATATGGCCTCATTTCTACCTTAATTATCTTTTTAAAGGCTCTATCTCCAAATACAGTACATTCTGAGGTACTGGGTGTTAGGGTTCAACATATGACTTTTGGGGGACACAGTTCAGCCCATAACACTACCTTTTTCATGCACCTGGGACTTAAGATATAGTACTCCGCAGTCAGAGAGCCCAGCTCCCCTGTCTCTGCCCTCCTGCCTTTATTCCCTGCCCCAGCACGAACTGAGGAGGACCCCAGCCAGGTGCCCTGCAGCTGGGGCCTCTGTGCTTGTGGAGAGTGAGAGCAGGAGAGCGAGGGAGCATGAGGCAGAGCGACTAGCCAGCTCAGAGTCCTCACGCAGACCATCAGGAGGGTCGGTGCCCTAAACTCCGTTCCTTTCCCTTTAAGCCTGTTCCTGCCCCCCTCCCTCCTGCGAGGGGGACCCAGGGGCTGATGCCATGGGGGTGGTGTTAGTTTCAGTGACTGTGTTTATGTTCCCGGCCTCAGCAGCTGACAGCAACATACTGCTGAGGAGGACTTGCCTGTTAGGGAGATGCTGTTTATACAGCTTCTGAGGAACCAGAAGAGCCTCGTGTAGCAGCGTCACAGGGAGGAGGAGGAGGGGAGAGTGGCAGTTGCCCCTCAGCTGTGAGTACGAGCATCTGCCCCCGGTGCAGCGCTGTCATGGAGCCAGATCCTGTAAGGAAGGAGGGACAGAGGCAGGTGTAGTCCCGGTGCTTGGCGTGTTCGTGGCCGGCCAGCCGTCCCAGGGCCCACAGTCACGTGAAAACTCTTGAAGAGAAAGCACGCAAGTGACAAGCAAAGTCAGGAAATATATGAAGTGAACTAGACGTACAAACCCCTTGGCTCGTTGGTTCCTCAACCCTAACAGGGCGGTGTTACAGTGAAGGGCCCGGAGTCTTCACTCGGGAGCACGTTTCTGGCGGGCTCTTCCTCCGGTGCCTCCTGACTGGACACGCACCTAGTCTGATGGAGCTGTCGCTCTGAGGGACAAGTGACAAGGACCTGCAAAAATGGGTGGGCTGGCAGACCTACAGAAAACCTGTCATTTCAGAAAGTCTACAGACTTCCTTCAGTGTTCCTGCTCCAGTGGTGTCTCCCAACTCGTTTCCTGGGCAATGGCTCCATTCACGGCCCCAGCCGTGCGCTGGTGTAGACACTCTGTTACACACACTCCTGCCTCCCGGGCCCATCAATGGAAATTCATGCTGAAAGTGAGGCCTCCCATTGCACCTGACCCCAGTCCACGTGGCCCTGCTGGTTCAGAAGGTGTCGTTGAGTGGGATATAATTTCTGTTTAACGAAGTGGCACAGAACATAACTTGAGAATGCACGCTTTGAGAACTAGCTAGCTGCTCTGTAGAAGTAAAGCGGCACAGAGCTCACGCAGATCACTTATCTAGACTGCAATTTGCAAACTCCTTTTTCTTTATACCAATTGTCTCTGTCCATCATACACCTCCTGGGTTTGGATTTTGGGGCAGGAAGATGAAATTAAAAGTGGCAGGTACATGTGCAAATGGAGACCATGCATGAACATGGTTTGAATGTCTGAGTAATCACTGCTGTTTCACCAATGAGACATTGACACCTTCGAGAGTGATTGATCCCAGATCCCAGAAACCCATGTGCCTGCCTGGCGGGATCACTCACTCCATCCTCCAGGTCCTCAGAGTACTTCCTTCTCACCACTGAGAGCAGCAGGCACGATGCAGAGAGGTGCAGCCTTCCCTCCTGCAGGAGCAGTGTCTCAGCAGGCAGCAGTGGTGAGTCCCGAGTGTTGGGGTCAGCCACGTGTCGGGTCAAATCCCAGCCTTGCAACTATTATCTCCGTGATATCGGGCAGGGTCTTTAATTGCTCTGAACTTTGGTTTCCTCATTTGTTAAATCAATGTGATAATAGTACCTGTCCTCTAGGATTGTTATGGGGATCAAACGAGATGATGCATGTGAAACATTCAGCACGAAGTCAGTGTCAGTAAGTAGTAGTTGTTAGTCTTGTTGATGCCTGAAGTGGGCGTCCATAGGGAAAAAACACAGCTTACTCACCTCTCTAGTGTCTAGCAAAGTGAATGGTACAGAGTAAATGTTCAATAAGTATTTGTTAATAGATGAACAAACAAACATATTAATTGGAGATCAAATTACATAGACATATGTGTATTCTGCCTACTTCCAAAAATAATGTTAACTCGAACGAAGAAAAAAGAGTTGTAAGGGGGAACGAAAGGGAACGTTACATCAAGAGATTCTAACAGAAGAAAGTCCCTACATTTGTAAATAATACTTAGTTCTAAAACTCTTAGCAGCCAGCATATATCTCATACGTGTTAATTTGCGCTGCACCTGAGATGAATAATTGAGATGGGAGCAGAACATAGCAGGAAACAACACGGACTCTGGAGCCAGCCTGCTGGAGTTCGCATCCCAGCTCTGCCTCTTTGGAGTGCTGCAACCTGCCATCTTGGGGCCACCACGTCCTTACCTGTGCATGTCTCACAGGGTTGTTGGGAGGACTAGAGGAGTTAGTACGCAGAAAACACTTTTATACCGCCTGCTATGTATCAGTTCCTATTCTAAATGTGAGCTGTGATAATCTTGATTCTTTGCTTCTCATTAAATTCAGGATTTTGTTCATCATCTCAGAGATGCGTATGAAATCTGCCTCTCACTGTGGGACTTAAACCGCAGACTAAATCCATCCCCAGGACTGTAATCATTCTGATAGCTGAGGTTTACACTGTGAAACAATTAGAGGAACCTGAAAGCTAAGGGGAAGTGTCTGAGGAACCACAGTCACGGCAGGCTGTCTGGGAAGGGTGGGGCCGTTGCCATGTAAAGATGGGCAGGGTCTGCATCGGATGACACAGAGGTGGTGGGGGCAGCGTGGGCAAAGCAGTGCAGGTGGAATGAACAGGAACCTAAAGGGGTGTGAGTGAATAGACAGTCTGACCACCGCGAAGGCTTCGTGTAGGAGGGAAACTGGACAGAGGCTGAGAGCAACCTGCCGATTGCGGACAGCCTGGACAGAGGACTGGGGTGGAGGATGCATGGCTTGCTATTTCTGTGACCTTGCTCAGGGATGAATATTGCCTGGGGATTTCAGGGTGCTAATAAGTCCTAGTTTTGCCGTTGTGCGTGACCCGGGCAGAGACTAGGTTGGCCCTTCCCCTGCTCTTCAGGGCCTAACACCCCTTCCCACTGTGCCGTTTTGCCTGAGAACCCACTGAGTTGTTCTCTGTATCACCAGAACCTCACTCAATGCCCGATGCATTGTAGGTACTTGTCTTGGTCCATTCGAGCAGCCGTAACAAAAATACCATAGACCCAGTGGTTTAAACAACAGACATTTATTTCTCAGAGTTCTGGAGATCAAGACGCTGGCAAATTCAGTGTCTGGTGAGAACCCGCTCCCTGACTCATAGACGGCCATCTTCTTGCTGTGTCCTCACAGGGCGGAAGGGGCATGGGAGCCCTCTGGGGTCTCGTTTATAAGGGCACCAATCCCATTCATGAGAGCTCCGTCCTCATGAACTCATCACCCCCAAAGGCCCCACTACCTCCCAATAGCATCACATTGCAGGTTGGGAGTGAACATATGAATTGGGGGGGACACACACATTCAGTCCATAACAGTTCTTAATCTATCGCAGTAACCCAAGGAGGGGAAATGGTGGAGGTAGAGAATTAAGACATGATGCCCCAAAGGAGTGAAGGGGCTGCCTCCTAGAGGAAAAGGAGGGGCTGGGGGAAGGGGGGAGTGGGGGCTGAACCCTGCTTGCATCTCTCATGGCAGGAGTGCTTCACCTTCCCTTTCCTGCACCCATTTCTCCAGACCGGGCCTTTCCTGAGACAAGGCACAGTCAGAAGGAATCTATAATTGGGCCAGGAGGATGCTTAGCCATGGTCACCCCGATGAAATGTTAGGGCAGCACTTCCCAAAGCCTGGGGACAGGGCACCCCTTGCGTCTCAGTAGATTTCACGGACCCCTCAGGACAAAAGAAATAACTGACAGTTCCGCTCATTAATAAACAGCTTATCAAGTATTTATGTCTTAACACCTCCGTATATACTTGACAAATTATTACACACACATTGTAAAAAATAATATTGTATTATTCTTAACCATAATTATTTACTTTTGGGGCGTTTACGCTTTGGGCACTTCACCATGGAATTAGATCAGGCAGCGCGATCCGGCACTGAGAAGGTGGCTGCCTGGACCCAGCAGTGCATGTGCCGTGTGTGGCTGGGGCTGTTGCTGTGCTTCCCGGACATTTAAAGCGCCCAGAGGTGCCCCTGTGAGTTCACTCGGGCCCCAGCACCTCAGTGCACAGTTTGGGATCCACGGGGTTACGAGAACTGCAAACAGTCCAGGGTCAGAATAGAGAAGTGGGTTTGCCAATCTGTGGGCTCTACCCTGTGACTGTCCCTTCAGGTCTTCACGGCTACTGAGACTCAGTACCCAATGAGGTGGAATCATTCGTCTCAGGTCTGCTGATGTTATGTAGAGTGGGATGCCCCTCTCCCTTCTAGAGCCCCTTCCCTTAGAGCCCTCTACATGATGTTTGTTGAAGGTGGTGGTCTGTCCAGCTCCCTCAAATCCCACCAAGTCCCCTGTTTCACAGCTTTCTAGAACCTAGGTTCTGCCTTCATCTGCATTTTTTCCTTTCCTCAGACACATCTTTTCAGGACAGAGAAGCATGTGAGCTTTCCAGACAGTTGTCATTCATGTAGCATGTGCTTCAGAAACAGGTGGGAACAAGCCCGGGATGAAACCCTCCCCAGGCCCCCGTGGGAAGATGTTGCACCCCGGGCCCAGGCTCTGGGATTCACCGGGGTGGCTGGCCCCAGAGACGGCCTTCCTCTGTGAGTGGACTGGTCCCGCCAGTCGAGCGGAAATGTTCTTTCCTGATAAATAGCCATCCTTCCACACTCTCCATGGCAACTGGGAGCTCAGCACCTGGCTAGGAGGTGCTGTGGGGCCGTAAAGACAATTTGAGACTTAGCTCCTTGCCTCAGCATTTCTTATTTAATTGTGGAGATGAGACAGGTGCACCCGACAGCAGACACTTCAAGAGGGTGCAGGTACGTGCTAACCTGGAGAAGGGGGAGGCCACGGTTGGCAGCACGGAAAGTCCTAGAACTGCAGGGCTTTGGGAGGGAGTCAGGGGACACAAGCACAGAAGGTGACACCAGGCTTGGCCGTGAACATGGGTGCTTTGGGGGAAGGGACGGGAGAAGGCTGAGGATTGCAGGAAGAGAAAGACCTAATGGAAGTCCCAGAAATGGGGCGGCAGGAGGGGCGTGAGTGCGGGGTGTTTGCTGGGACAGTGAGACAGGAGGGTGGACAGACATTGTGGGGCCTGGTCTCCAGGGGTCTGGGGAGACAGGCAGAGTGTGCATTTGGTGCCGCAGCCTAGCTGAGTGAAGCCGGTACCCAGGCGGGAGGCTTCTGCGTTTCCATCACCAGTTTGTTCTGACTGCCCGCGTCTCAGCTTGATACCTCCTTTTAAGCTTGTTTTGCAAAGCGTTGCACGGATTGCCACCTGTGTGTCCATCTGGCGCTCACAATGGCCCGCGCCCTCTGACACCGGCTCCCTGCCATGCGCAGGTGTGTGGGCCATGGCCTGTCGCCAAGGGCTGGGGCCGGGAAGTCTCCACCTGGGGGCGGGGCTGCTCTGGGGCCAGTGGCTCCAGTTCTCCCACTGTCCCCTTTCAACTCACCCTCCTCGCCACACACACACTCTACACACACACGCTACACACCCACACTACAGACACTCTACACACACACACTACACATACTACACCCATGGCACACAACACACATATACCCTACACCCATGACACACAGCACACACTACACACACACATGCTGTACACACACACCACACACACACTCTATACACACACCACACACCCTACACGCATGACACACAGCACACACCACACACACACACTCTACAAACACATTCTACCCACACACTACACACGCACGCTGCACAACACACTTTATACACACACTACACCCATGATACACACCACATACACATACCACACATACTCTACACACACACACTACAGACACTACACACACTACCCCCAGGGCACACAACACACACACAATACATACACACCCTATACCCATGAAACACTACACGCACACATTCTGTACACACACACTACACACATACTCTATACACACACCACACACACTACACACATGACATACCACACACCACACACATACGCTCTACATACCCATTCTACCCACACACTACATACACAGCACACAACACACTAAACACACACTACACACACACATAGCCCTTCATGTTATTTTGTCAGCAGACTTCATTTGCCTTCACTTCCAGACTTGGCAAACAACTTTTGGGACATCAGCTAGGTGGCTGAAGGTAATCTGATAAAATAAGTCACATAAAGTTATTTATGTACAATAACATTTCCCGTCTATCTGCATGTCTGTAGGGGCTTTTTCTGCCGTCTCGGTTTCCCTGGTTCTTCCTCAGCCTTGCCCACGTGACACAGAAGTGAACCTTTCAGTGGAGCAAGTGTGGCTGGGATCCCTAAGAGTCTGTACCATCGGGGAAAGGCGCACAGAAGGCACAAAGCAGGACTCATCAACTACTCCCCCCGCCCCCAACACGCCTCTCTTTCCCCCGTGAAAACCAGCAGGATGGGCTTTTTAGTTACGTGAAGGTCATCGCGTCCCTTGCTTGAGGGGAAAATACTAATTCAGTGAAGTAACATGCGTGCAGACACTTTATACTGGGAACTTGCCACCTGCTTGGTAAAGCAATCTGAGTATACGTTGACATAAAAAGGAAGTGTTGGAGATTATAATTATTGCTTCTCTGGGAAAACCCACCCAAATCCTGCTCTTCCTCAAGTTCTCCACCTCAGCAGACCGGATTGCCCTCCCCTCTGCTCCAGCCAGAAACCCCGAGTGATCCTTGCTCCTCACTGAGCATCTACATCCACAGTCAGCTGTGTGAATTCTACCTTGAATGTTGTTCTTTCAAGGAGCTTCAAGTACATCCACTTTTCATGAATTAGACATCTTGCTGGAAGATGGTGGCTCGGGGAGAGATCGGGGAATTGGAGTCACGTGAGCTGACTTGTCTGACTGGGACTCAGCTAGGATAACAGCCCAGTGTTCCTGAACCCAGGGCCCTGCACAGGTGGTAGAGCCAGAGTCTTCTGGAGACCTGAAAATGTGTCATTTTCAGAAGATCATTGCAAAAGAATGAACAAAGAGGACAGCAAATACTAAAATTTTGTCATGTCTTTATTTTCCTAATGAATTTTTTAAATATAAAGTTTGAGGGTTTCACCAGTTTGACACCAACTTAGGAGCAACAGCTGTGACGAGCCATGCCCTATGCCACGCTGGCACACAGTAGGGATGCGAATATTGCTGACTGACTGAATGAAGAACAAATTCGCGAATGGATGACTGACTGACTGACTGATGGTGAGGAGCTTACATTTCTCAGTTTTTACAATAGCCTCTTCTCAGTCGCTTCGGCAGTCACAATAGCCAGAAACTGTATCAGTGTTAATATTTCATCCATCGCTCAGAACTATTAATCAAAAAATTTGGAAACACTCAAGGATACGACAGCTTAATAAGGGAAAAATGCACATTGAGGCATCATTTAATTCCTTAGGCGGTTAATACCTACAGGCTACATTTGATCATTCAGTCAACAAATGTTTATTGAATGCTTACTTTGCGTTAGGCACCAAATTAAGGGATGGGATAGAGCAGTCAGAACTAGCCCAAATATCCCTGCCTTCACGGAGCTTACCTTCTACCAGGAGACACAGACAATACCAATCAACAAAGTAAAGATTTTATATATAAAATCATAGCAAAGATTTTATAGTGTATATATGCTACTTTATATATATACATACTACACAGTATATACATATATGTTATATATGTAGTATTTATAGCACACATAGTGTATGTGTAGTATATATAGTGTATTATAGACTATATATTACATATAGTATATATATAGTATGTAGACTGTATGTCACTAGTATGTAGTATCTATTTATATGTGTGTATACATATATATATAATATGTGATATGTTAGAAGATGGCACCTGCCATGGGAACAACTTAGGGCAGAGTAAGGGTGATCAGAAATGCCTGTATGGAGAGAGGTGGTTGCAATTTTGAACTGGGCATCACGTTAGGTATCACTAGAAGCTGTAATTACAGCAGCACCTGAGGAAGGTGAAAGAATTAGCCACATGGACGTCTGGGACAAGCATCTCAGGCCGAGGGAGGTCTAGCGTGGGACCTACCTGGCGTGGTCCTCCCCAGGAAGAGTCCACCAGCCTGTGCGCAGAGTTCTGCTCGGCCGAGGGAGCCTCACGGAGACCGGGCGGTGAGGAGCTTTGCCTGCTCGGGGAGTGAGCAAGGACAGCGGTTTGCCTCTCCCCTCGGGGTTCCAGAGGAGTCGTTCCTGGGTAGACGGGACAATATGAGCTGCGGGGTGTCTCCCTTCTGTTGCAAGATTCCAATGAGGTCCCAGTAACATTTCTTTTCTAGGAGGCTATAAAAATTGGTTGCTGTTTACTTTCTGTTCCTTCTTTACATGAAGTGCCAGTTGGATTGGAACTCGGGAGATGGGTAGGTGGGGTGGTCACTTTAGTTTTCTGCTAAGACAAAGAGTGGGATTGAGCCCACATGCTCTGGAGGTAAGTGAGGGGTCAAACACTAAGAGTAGCCCCCAGTTCCGTAACATTTGGGCAGGAACTGGACAGTTTCGGCAGGAGCTGCCAATTGATGACAGGTGTTATGTCTTTGGCACACCCAGTGAGCCGACAGACGTCGATTCACAGCCCACTCTGCCACCACAGCCTGTGCGGTCTGGACAACTTGTGTGACTTCCCTTGTGTGTAAAGGGCGTTGGTGAATTCTGTGAGCAATCTGATGGAATTGTACTGAGATAGTGTGTACAAACTTTCTAGCACAGTCTCTGGCACTAAAGTGAACACTAAATTTTAATGATAATGGCAGTTCTTATTTCTGAAGCCAGTAATGCCTTGATCCAAAGGGACTCGCTTCTAATGGTGGAGCTCCAGGTCCTGTAGGAGGAAACATTTTGATGTCTCATCCCTCAAAACGAACCACAAAGCCACATGTTTTGCCACGAGAGTGGCCCTTCTGTCCACCTCTGTCTTGTGCACGACCTTTCTGAAACACCGTGTCTGTGGTTGCTCAGTGTTCTAGAAAGACTTCCCCATCCGAAAATGCTCTGACCGCCAGTTAGGGCGGATGTTGTGAAGATTCCTACTGTGGGTGGAAGGCGGGACCACGTGTGGGCCTCCTTCCCAACACTTGTATTCTGTGCGTCGCAGTCGGCTTCCTGTCTGTGTCTGTGCGTATTACAATCCAAGCATTTTCCTGGCTCCCCACAGAGAACAGGGAGTTCCCTCAGAGACCAACAATAAAGTCACTGGGTTGGCACCATGCGCATCTGCTGGGATCACAACTGCCCCCTGGGTGACTGATTTTCTCCCCAGCCATGGTGACACCTGGACCTGTGCTGAGGTACTTTGACAAAGGCAAGAAGGTGGCAGAGGGTGGGTGTGCTTGGGCTAATAGTTCCTTACCAATTAGTGTGCACAGCTTTAAGAGCTAATATACTTAAAGAATCTCTTCATACGGCAGGACAGACGGCCAATGTGAGCCCCAAACCTATATTTTTACAGCTCATAACTCAAAATGAAAAGAGACCCATGTATTAGTCAGGGTTCTCCGGATAAACAGAACCAATAGAACTGTGTGTGTGTGTGTGTGTGTGTGTGTGTGTGTGTGTAAGGAATTGGCTCACTTGATTATGGAGGCTAAGTCCCAAGATCTGTAGCTGGCAAGCTGGAGACCAGGAGAGCTGATGGTATAGATCCAGTCCAGAGGCCGGCAGGTTCTGGATTCAAGAAGATCTGATGTTTCAGTTGAGTGTGAAGAGGGGAGAAAACCCATGTCTCAACTCAAAGCAGTCAGGCAGGAGGAGTCCCTCCTACTTGCAGTAGGGTCAGCTCTTGTTCTATTCAAGCCTTCAACTGATGTGATGAGGCCCACCCACATTAGGAAGGACAATCCGCTTTACTCAGCCCACCAATTCAAATGTTGATCTTATCCAGAAACACCCTCACACAAATACCCAGAATACTGTTTGACCATCTATCTGGGCACCCTGTGGCCCAGTCAAGTTGAAACATAAAATTAACATCATAACCCTTCATCTCCTATCTTTTATTTACCTAATTTGGTTTAAGGATTCTCTTTGGCTCTCTCTGCCTCATGTCCATCCCATGGCCCAATCATTGTGGACAGGGGGACAAAATGTCATCACTGTCATCAGGGAGCAGGTGTGTCACCGTGATTGATGGTCCCAACAAAGTCATATAAGAGCATCATCCCAGGCAGAGGGTACCGATGACAGAAGCAACAGAGCAGTAGCAGACGAAATTTTGCACAATAAATTCATATACTTGTGTATAATCTAATAGTTTATGAAGTGTTTTCATAGATATCATCTTATTTGCTTCTCACAACCACCATGTGAGATAGGCACTTGAGACAATTGTACCATGGAGAGGTTGGTGGCCTCACTTAACCGTGGTCACAGAGCCAGAGAAGGATCTCAGACTGCTGTCCACTCGCACTCCCAATCTGCGGTATTTCCGGCCATAGCTGGCAGGGAGGAATGCCCTGTCTGGAGTCCTTGCCTTTTCTGCTGCCTTCCAACCATGTCAGCTGTGCAGGCCCCTACTCTGCCTGTGGGCAACTGCTGTCGAGATTGTTGGGGACCCGATGTGGTGGCAAGACAGCTAAGCTAGGACTGTTCAAAATCCCCACATCTCTTCCCCCCAGCTCTCACTGTCATCCCTTAAGTTCCTGACCCAGACTCACTTCTCTCCTATGAGAATTTTGTGCTTCATACCTCCCTAACCACGTGTCTCCCATTATTACCCATCTGTGACTTCTGAGCAGGGCATTTATCAGAGTTCTCTTTTTGGTAAATAACAAACTAAGAGATTTATCCCTCCTAGGATAGTTGTGAATTCAGGAGTCATCCATCATAGCTGAATTTGGAAATCTCCTGGAGACAGTGTTTTAAGGCAAAAAAAAAAAAAAAAAAAAAAGCCTTCTATAATAGAAACAGTATCATCTATGCTCCCAAGAGCAAGAATGATATGGTGGCATCAAACAGCAAGGCTTGGGTCCGGGACGAGGGTCTTAGAGCCTCTGTGGGATTACAGACGCCCCATTACCTATCATTATAGAAGTCAATAGGACCTGATAAAGTGGCCGTGTGAGGACTCTGCTCTGTGCAGACTGGGGGGCCCGGCTTTGGGGTCCACAGATGGAGTGAGGGGGCAGCGAGCCAGAGAGGAACCAGGGAGCTTAGTCACCTTCCCAGCCATTCGCTGGTCCATGGCCCACCTTCTGGACTCTCCACGAAGTCTTGGCTCCCTGTCGGCCCCAGTCTCCTTTGCTTAGCGCTGGTAATTGAATTTCTTCCCAGGAGCTTTTGACTCTCCAGATGCTCCTTTCTGTTTTGAATTGAGGAGGAAAGACTCATCTCCTGGCTGTGCTTTTTCAAGCATTATTTAGGGAAATTTCTGACTCCATTCATCAGAAATTTAGGGGAGTGCAGAGACGGTTGGTTGGTTGGTTTCCACCCCATCCCAGGCCCTACTGTTTAAACTAAGACAAAAGACAGGAATGGCTTTGAAAGGACTACTGAGAGGGCTGCCCCTGGGGCCTGCCTCTGCTGATGAAGTCACAGCCCTGAAGGAGAGTGAGGAGGGAAGATAGCAGCTCGGCCAGCAATGCATCAGGAGTCTCAGCACAGCACCGGCGGGCAGGAGCCAGATGCCCTCAGGCAGCGAGTGCTCAGCCTCCCAGCTGCCGCCAACACCGTGAGAAGTCCAAGTGTGGCCGTCCAGCACAGACTCTCCTTTCTTCCCTTCCAACTCGGTACCGTACTTACTCCCCAGCTTTTAAAGCGGTCCATTAGAATCGTTTTAAAGACTAGCTAGCACAGAGGTCTAACATTTTAAATGTGCTTTGTCTCCTGGATTTATTACCCATACTGTCCAGACCTGAGGTGCACTCCATAATTAAATCTCAGTAGGTTAATTGTGAAATTATTTAAGTTTTGTCTTAAAAGTTTGTACTGTTTTAAACAAAGTAGAATTGTAGTCATGCATGGATATCTCTTTATATTATTCTGCTTTTACTGAACTTAATTATTGAATCAGGAACTTAAAGAGTTCAATCTCTGGTTTAAAATAGAAGGAATGTTTGTGGAATTCCTTCTCAAATTCCACCCATCTCATCCCCTCCCTCTATTTTTAGGAGGCCGTCTTCCATGAAAAGTGGAAGATAGCCTCGTCCACTCATTTCTGTGCTTTCTTCTTAGTTAAAATTTGTGATTTAATGCTAATTCAAGCTGTGATTCTCCAGTGAAGAGCAATACTGTATAAAGAGTTCTTTATTTCAGAAAAATGACAAGTTAACATGGAATCCTTCCTGGTTCTGCCTTATTGTTAATTAATTAATTCACCCATTCACTGAGCATTTATTGATTGAGGGCCTCGTCTGTACAAAGCACTACACTGATGGGGTGGGTAATAAAGATGAATCAAACAAGACCCCATCTTCATGGAGAAAATGTGATTCTTTTAAGGGTGCAGAAAAGGAAGAAACCATATCTAGACAAGGAGGCTCAGGAAAGGAGGCAATGGCATTTGGGCTCACTGAAATCCACCATTGATATCACCCAGCCTTGGGGCCCCATGAATTCCGTGCAGATAGGGTCCTCTGGCCCTCCCTACGGAAGTCGGGCTAACCCCAGTAGAGGGTGTTTAAGGGAAGGTCCACGTGTGAGACACTCCTCCTCTATTCCCACTTCTCCATCCTGCTCCTGCACTCAGCAATTTCTGCATAACTGGGTCTGGACCTTCCATCTGCCTCATTCTACAAAGGAAAAAGGCAACAAAGTATAACCAGACATTTCAGGAAATCCTGTAGCATGACAAAGAAAGACTGAAGTAAGTAGAACAACCAGCAGACACAAAGACAATTAGGGAAATAAAAGAAAAATTTAACATTTCCCTAAGAAAATACAGAAACACTTACTAGGTTTACAGAAACAAAACAAAACAACACAGTAAGAAAAAGGTTCAATTAGAAAACAAGAATTAGCTCTTGGAAGTTGAAACAGGACTGTGTGTGTTATGGGGGAGGTGTTAATTATCCAATGTAAGAGTTAAAGGAAAGTCTAAGGAAATCATCCAGGATTTAGAGCACAGAATCAAGTGAGAAAATATATGAAGAAATATAAGAGGGCCAGAGTTTTAATCCAAAAGTTCTATATTTAATTAATAGATGTTACAGAAAGTGAGACCAATAGATCAAATAAATAATATCAAAAACTATCCAGGGCCAAGTGAGACTTAAGTCTTCAAATTGAAAGAGGCCAAGTATCAGTAGGATGAATGAAAACATACCCATATCTGGATAAGCATTTAGGATATTTTAGAACGTGAGGTTAAGGAGAAGAGCATGAAAGTTTCAAGAGAACAAATAAAGCAGGTAATCTACAAAAACAGAGGTCTCATTGCCAAGGGTGCGAAGCAGAAAACAGTGAAGAAGAACCCTTAGAACTTTTCAGGAAAATTATTCTAAACTTGGATTCTGTACCAGGAAAACTCTCAATTGTGTCTAAGAGTGAAATAAAATCACTTTCAGCTAAAAGAGAAAAAAGAATACCTTCTGAAGTCTTCCTGAGGAAGTTTCTTGAATTCCTACTCCAGCAAAACAAATCTGAAAATGAAGAAAAGGGAAGGTGTCGATCCTCAGAAACAGAGAAACTGACTCAGAAGTTTACTGGAAAGAAATCCCAGGATGACAGTTTTGCTACAGGCCTTGAAAGCAATGTCTCCAAATCAGAGCAGGAAGTCAGAGCTCCAAAGAGAATATCTTTAAGGGAAATGGATTCCAAACAGTGCAGAGAACAAGAAGATGGAGTATTGTGAAAATGACATAAATTTCATTCCCCCTCCACTCCCAAAATATAAAGTCCATTTGAACCTCCAGGAAAAAAAGGTACAAGAAAATTATAGTCTAAACTCAAAATGTAGCAGGGGACCTTAATCAGCTACTGGAATACAAAGAATAAAGACTTGCATTTCACCTTGATCTTATAGATATTAATTTTAAGTAACAGGAATTATGACACTGGAATTCTAGAAGAGGCAATGAACTCTATATTTCTAACAACTTGAATACATTTTTGTTTTTTCAAATTTTAGAATTAAGTTATAGACAAAGCCTACAAGGCTGAATCATAGATACTAAAGAGAAAGTAAATATGATCAATCTTGATGATAAAATATAGAGTATACAGAATTTGAGAGTAGAGAGGTATGAATATGTTTATCATACAGAGTGTGGGTTCAAAAGATAGTGAAGGCTGACAAAAAAAAAAAAAAAAGAAATAGACTTAAAATAATATACTTAAGGTTCAGATGGGACCAAGTAGAGGAATGGAAAAATGGTGCTGTCATTATAACAACTTGGAATGAGCAAAGGTGGACATCAGGTTAGGTATGCTGAATCCTTAGCTCTTACAACTCAAGTCAATGAAAAATCGAGAAATAATGATACAACATACTATTTAACAATACGGAAATAACCAGCAGAACAATTAAAACTGCAAGTGGCTAAACATGCTTATCCCGTGGAGCTGGACTAAGGAATGTGTTATACGACTTTTAATACTTCTAATATATGGCTTTTCATATTTGTTCATGTATTACATTGATAAAAATCATTTGTTAAAATCTCTTCCTCAACTAAAGAAACTTGAGACATCTTTACCAGGTAGGCAAACCTTGTTAGTGGGAAAACCAGCAATAATATAACTGTATGATCAATATGTAGCATCTACACAGCTATATATACACATATGTATATATAATTGTATGTAAAATACATAACCTGCTGTGTAAATCTCCTCTGCCTGGCTCCCTGTCTTCCTGGGAGCCCTGACCTTGGCCTAAGTAACTTTCTTATCCTAATTCACACATTATTTATTTAGATTTAGTTCATTTATTTAGATTACTTGATTGTCTTGCCAGTCCAAGAGTCTTTTTGTCTCTTGAAGATTAGGTAGCATATCTTACTTCTGATCTGTTATGTGTGGATTTTAGAATTTAAAGGGCTTTTCCCCTTATTTGCAGGCCCCAATGGCCATTTCACTTTTTTTCTAAAGTGGTTCAAGGGAAAAATGGGGCTGGTGAAGGGGATAAGGTAATTGAAACCGTCATGTGGGCTCTCACTGAGCACATGTGGAGATGAGAGGGTCCACTATCCATAGCGATTGGGTGGGGCAGGAAGCAGAGGTCGTGAGGGCAGAAATGCAGGGATAAACTGGCAGGAACTCTTTTCCTGGACATTCTGATTTTGAGTGTCTATATGCGCTGTTCCCTATTATGGTGTAGAGGGAATTCCACCACCACCAGTCTCACTTGGGTGTAAAAGGCAAATGGCTAGCCTTGCTAGATGATTTTGAGCAAATTAGTATACTCCCTGTTAGTCCAGTTTCCTAATCTGTAAACATGGGGGTAATACTAATTATCGTGCGGGGCTATTATGAGGATTGAATAATAAGGTCAATGTAAAGCATTCACCTATCAGATACTGAGTCCCAAGGGCCAGATTTTACACCATAGTATTATGATTTGCTCAACAGTAAATGTCCAAATGGGACCCATCAAGATTTATTTGTGAGCTTAAGTGGTCCACATTGTCAAGATAGCTAAATGATTCTTTTACTCAGTGGACCCCAAAGTCATCTTTTAAAAATTACCAAGTATACATGACTTGAGATTAACTATTCCCAAGAAATATGGAGATTACAAGATTTTGGAGAGGAGCTGGGGGTGTGAGTGTCATATTTACCGCAAGAGGTCATGTGTTTTAAAAAAGGTTGAGAGAAGAACTCTCTGAAGATTTTTATGAAAATAGTATTCTGGTACATAAGTGCATTAATAGATATTTATTGTCTATTATCTAATAGATATAGGGCACAAATTATCCATGCCATCAAAAGAAAATAGGTTTCCCACATTTGCTATCTGTAGATATTAAATTGGCACTTCCATTTTTTCTTTTTTTAATTTTTTGTTTATTGCAGTAACATTGGTTTATAACATTGTAAAAATTTCAGGTGTACATCATTGTACTTCTATTTCTGCCTAGATTACATCATGTTCACCACCAAAATACTAATTACAACCCATCACCACACACATGTACCCAATTATCCCTTTCACCCTCCTCCCTCCCCCCTTCCCCTCTGGTAACCACCAATCCAATCTCTGTCCCTATGTGTTTGTTTATTGTTGTTATTATCTACTACTTAATGAAGGAAATCATACGGTATTTGACCTTCTCCCTCTGACTTATTTCACTTTGCATCATGCCCTCAATGTCCATCCATGTTGTCACAAATGGCTGGATTTCATCGTTTCTTATGGCTGAGTAGTATTCCATTGTGTATATATACCACAGCTTTTTTTATCCATTCGTCCCTTGATGGGCACTTAGGTTGCTTCCAAGTCTTGGCTATCGTGAATAAGGCTGCAATGAACACAGGGGTGCGTGTACCTTTGCAAATTGGTGTTTTCAAGTTCTTTGGATGAATACCCAACAGTGGAATAGCTGGATCATATGGTAGTTCTATCCTTGATTTTTTGAGGAATCTCCATACTGTTTTCCATAGTGGCTGCACCAGTTTGCACTCCCACCAGCAGTGTATGAGAGTTCCCTTCTCTCCACAACCTCTCCAACACATGTTGTTTCCTGTCTTGTTAATTATAGCCATTCTGACGGGCGTGAGGTGATATCTCATTGTAGTTTTGATTTGCATTTCCCTGATAGTTAGTGATTTTGAACATCTTTTCATGTGTCTGTTGCCCATCTGTATATCTTCTTTGGAGAAATGTCTGTTCAGGTCTTTTGCCCATTTTTTAATTGGGTTGGTAGTTTTTTTGTTGTTGAGATGCATGAGTTCTTTATATATTTTGGATATTAAGCCCTTATCAGATGTATGGTTTGCAAATATCTTCTCCCAATTGTTAGGTTGTCTTTTCGTTTTGTTGATGGTTTCCTTTGCTGTGCAGAAGCTTTTTAGTTTGATGTAGTCCCATTTGTTTATTTTTTCTATTGTTTCTCTTGCCCGGTCAGATGTGGTGTTTGAAAAGATGTTGCTAAGACTGATGTCGAAGAGCGTACTGCCTATGTTTTCTTCTAGAACTTTCACAGTTTCAGGTCTTACATTCAAGTCTTTAATCCATTTGGAGTTAATTTTTGTGTATGGTGTAAGGTAAGAGTCTACTTTCATTTTTTTGCATATGTCTATCCAGTTTTCCCAACACCATTTGTTGAAGAGACTTTCTTTTCCCCATTGTATGTTCTTGGCTCCTTTGTCAAAGATTAGCTGTCCATAGATGTGTGGGTTTATTTCTGGGCTTTCGATTCTATTCCATTGATCTGTGTGTCTGTTTTTGTGCCAGTACCATGCTGTTTTGGTTACTATAGCTTTGTAGTATATTTTGAAATCAGGGAGTGTGATACCTCCAGCTTTGTTCTTTTTCTCAGGATTCCTTTAGCTATTCGGGGTCTTTTGTTGTTCCATATAAATTTTAGGATTCTTTGTTCTATTTCTGTGAAAAATGTTGTTGGAACTTTGATAGGGATTGCATTGAATCTATAGATGGCTTTAGGAAGTATGGACATCTTAACTATGTTAATTCTTCCAATCCAAGAGCACGGAATATCTTTCCATTTCTTTGTGTCTTCTTCAATTTCTTTCAGAAATGTTTTATAGTTTTCGTGTACAGATCTTTCACCTCTTTGGTTAAGTTTATTCCTAGGTATTTTATTCTTTTTGTTGCAATTGTAAATGGGATGGTATTCTTAATTTCTCTTTCTGCTACTTCGTTGTTAGTGTACAGAAATGCAACTGATTTTTGTATGTTGATTTTGTATCCTGCAACTTTCCCATATTCGTTTATTACTTCTAAAAGTTTTCTGGTGGATTCTTTAGGGTTTTCTATATATAAAATCATGTCATCTGCAAATAGTGACAGTTTCACTTCTTCCTTTCCAATTTGGATCCCTTTTATTTCTTTCTCTTGCCTGATTGCTCTGGCTAGGACTTCCAATACTATGTTAAATAGGAGTGGTGACAGTGGGCATCCTTGTCTGGTTCCTGTTCTTAGAGGGATAGCTTTCAGTTTTTCACCATTGAGGATGATATTAGCTGTGGGTTTCTCATATATGGTCTTTATTATGTTGAGGTACTTTCCTTCTATCCCCATTTTATTCAGAGTTTTTATCATAAATGGATGCTGGATCTTGTCAAATGCTTTCTCTGCATCTATTGAGATGATCATGTGATTTTTGTTCTTCATTTTATTAATGTGGTGTATTACGTTGATTGATTTGCGAATGTTAAACCATCCCTGCATACCTGGAATAAATCCCACTTGATCATGGTGTATAATCTTTTAACGTATTGTTGTATGCGATTTGCTAGTATTTTGTTGAGGATTTTCGCATCGATGTTCATCAGTGATATTGGCCTGTAATTTTCTTTTTGTGTTGTCCTTGTCTGGTTTTGGTATCAGGGTAATGTCAGCTTCGTAGAATGAGTTAGGAGCTTCCCCCTCCTCAATTTTTGGAAGAGTTTGAGAAGGATAGGTATTAAGTCTTCTTTGAATGTTTGGTAGAATTCACCAGGGAAGCCGTCTGGTCCTGGACTTTTATTTTGGGGAGGTTTTTGATTACTGTTTCGATCTCCTTACTGGTGATTGGTCTATTCAAATTCTCTACTTCTTCTTGATCCAGTTTTGGAAGGTTGTATGATTCTAAGAATTTATCCATTTCTTCCAGATTGTCGAATTGGTTGGCATATAGTTTTTCATAGTATTCTCTTATAATCTTTTGTATTTCTGAGGTGTCTGTTGTAACCTCTCCTCTTTCATTTCTGATTTTACTTATTTGTGCCTTCTCTCTTTTTTTCTTGGTGAGTCTAGCTAAAGGTTTGTCTATTTTGTTGATCTTTTCAAAGAACCAGCTCTTGGTTTTATTAATTTTGTCTATTGTTCTTTGGTCTCTATTTCATTTATTTCTGCTCTGATTTTTATTATTTCCCTTCTTCTACTGATTTTGGGCTTTGTTTGTTCTTCTTTTTCCAGTTCCTTTAGGTGCATTGTTAGATTGTTTATTTGAGATTTTTCTTGTTTGTTGAGATAGGCCTGTATTGCTATAAACTTCCCTCTTAGAACCGCTTTTGCTGTATCCCATAAATTCTGGCATGTCGTATTTTCATTTTCATTTGTCTCCAGGTATTTTTTATTTATTTATTTTTTTAAAATTTTTTGTTTATTGCAGTAACATTGGTTTATAACATTGTAAAAATTTCAGGTGTACATCATTGTACTTCTATTTCTGCATAGATTACATCATGTTCACCACCAAAATACTAATTACAACCCATCACCACACACATGTACCCAATTATCCCTTTCACCCTCCTCCCTCCCCCCTTCCCCTCTGGTAACCACCAATCCAATCTCTGTCCCTATGTGTTTGTTTATTGTTGTTATTATCTACTACTTAATGAAGGAAATCATACGGTATTTGACCTTCTCCCTCTGACTTATTTCACTTTGCATCATGCCCTCAATGTCCATCCATGTTGTCACAAATGGCTGGATTTCATCGTTTCTTATGGCTGAGTAGTATTCCATTGTGTATATATACCACAGCTTTTTTTATCCATTCGTCCCTTGATGGGCACTTAGGTTGCTTCCAAGTCTTGGCTATCGTGAATAAGGCTGCGATGAACACAGGGGTGCATGTACCTTTGCAAATTGGTGTTTTCAAGTTCTTTGGATAAATACCCAACAGTGGAATAGCTGGATCATATGGTAGTTCTATCCTTGATTTTTTGAGGAATCTCCATACTGTTTTCCATAGTGGCTGCACCAGTTTGCACTCCCACCAGCAGTGTATGAGAGTTCCCTTCTCTCCACAACCTCTCCAACACATGTTGTTCCCTGTCTTGTTAATTATAGCCATTCTGACGGGCGTGAGGTGATATCTCATTGTAGTTTTGATTTGCATTTCCCTGATAGTTAGTGATTTTGAACATCTTTTCATGTGTCTGTTGGCCATCTGTATATCTTCTTTGGAGAAATGTCTGTTCAGGTCTTTTGCCCATTTTTAATTGGGTTGGTAGTTTTTTGTTGTTGAGATGCATGAGTTCTTTGTATATTTTGGAGATTAAGCCCTTATCAGATGTATGGTTTGCAAATATCTTCTCCCAATTGTTAGGTTGTCTTTTGTTTTGTTGATGGTTTCCTTTGCTGTGCAGAAGCTTTTAGTTTGATGTAGTCCCATTTGTTTATTTTTTCTATTGTTTCTCTTGCCGGTCAGATGTGGTGTTTGAAAAGATGTTGCTAAGACTGATGTCGAAGAGCGTACTGCCTATGTTTTCTTCTAGAACTTTCACAGTTTCAGGTCTTACATTCAAGTCTTTAATCCATTTGGAGTTAATTTTTGTGTATGGTGTAAGGTAAGGGTCTACTTTCATTTTTTTGCATATGGCTATCCAGTTTTCCCAACACCATTTGTTGAAGAGACTTTCTTTTCCCCATTGTATGTTCTTGGCTCCTTTGTCAAAGATTAGCTGTCCATAGATGTGTGGGTTTATTTCTGGGCTTTCGATTCTATTCCATTGATCTGTGTGTCTGTTTTTGTGCCAGTACCATGCTGTTTTGGTTACTATAGCTTTGTAGTATATTTTGAAATCAGGGAGTGTGATACCTCCAGCTTTGTTCTTTTTCTCAGGATTCCTTTAGCTATTCGGGGTCTTTTGTTGTTCCATATAAATTTTAGGATTCTTTGTTCTATTTCTGTGAAAAATGTTGTTGGAACTTTGATAGGGATTGCATTGAATCTATAGATGGCTTTAGGAAGTATGGACATCTTAACTATGTTAATTCTTCCAATCCAAGAGCACGGAATATCTTTCCATTTCTTTGTGTCTTCTTCAATTTCTTTCAGAAATGTTTTATAGTTTTCGGTGTACAGATCTTTCACCTCTTTGGTTAAGTTTATTCCTAGGTATTTTATTCTTTTTGTTGCAATTGTAAATGGGATGGTATTCTTGATTTCTCTTTCTGCTACTTCGTTGTTAGTGTACAGAAATGCAACTGATTTTTGTATGTTGATTTTGTATCCTGCAACTTTCCCATATTCGTTTATTACTTCTAAAAGTTTTCTGGTGGATTCTTTAGGGTTTTCTATATATAAAATCATGTCATCTGCAAATAGTGACAGTTTCACTTCTTCCTTTCCAATTTGGATCCCTTTTATTTCTTTCTCTTGCCTGATTGCTCTGGCTAGGACTTCCAATACTATGTTAAATAGGAGTGGTGACAGTGGGCATCCTTGTCTGGTTCCTGTTCTTAGAGGGATAGCTTTCAGTTTTTCACCATTGAGGATGATATTAGCTGTGGGTTTCTCATATATGGTCTTTATTATGTTGAGGTACTTTCCTTCTATCCCCATTTTATTCAGAGTTTTTATCATAAATGGATGCTGGATCTTGTCAAATGCTTTCTCTGCATCTATTGAGATGATCATGTGATTTTTGTTCTTCATTTTATTAATGTGGTGTATTACGTTGATTGATTTGCGAATGTTAAACCATCCCTGCATACCTGGAATAAATCCCACTTGATCATGGTGTATAATCTATTTAACGTATTGTTGTATGCGATTTGCTAGTATTTTGTTGAGGATTTTGCTATCGATGTTCATCAGTGATATTGGCCTGTAATTTTCTTTTTTTGTGTTGTCCTTGTCTGGTTTTGGTATCAGGGTAATGTCAGCTTCGTAGAATGAGTTAGGGAGCTTCCCCCCCTCCTCAATTTTTTGGAAGAGATTGAGAAGGATAGGTATTAAGTCTTCTTTGAATGTTTGGTAGAATTCACCAGGGAAGCCGTCTGGTCCTGGACTTTTATTTTTGGGGAGGTTTTTGATTACTGTTTCGATCTCCTTACTGGTGATTGGTCTATTCAAATTCTCTACTTCTTCTTGATCCAGTTTTGGAAGGTTGTATGATTCTAAGAATTTATCCATTTCTTCCAGATTGTCGAATTGGTTGGCATATAGTTTTTCATATTATTCTCTTATAATCTTTTGTATTTCTGAGGTGTCTGTTGTAACCACTCCTCTTTCATTTCTGATTTTACTTATTTGTGCCTTCTCTCTTTTTTTCTTGGTGAGTCTAGCTAAAGGTTTGTCAATTTTGTTGATCTTTTCAAAGAACCAGCTCTTGGGTTTATTAATTTTTCTATTGTTTTTTTGGTCTCTATTTCATTTATTTCTGCTCTGATTTTTATTATTTCCCTTCTTCTACTGATTTTGGGCTTTGTTTGTTCTTCTTTTTCCAGTTCCTTTAGGTGCATTGTTAGATTGTTTATTTGAGATTTTTCTTGTTTGTTGAGATAGGCCTGTATTGCTATAAACTTCCCTCTTAGAACCGCTTTTGCTGTATCCCATAAATTCTGGCATGTCGTATTTTCATTTTCATTTGTCTCCAGGTATTTTTTGATTTCTTCTTTGATTTCTTCATTAACCCAGTCGTTGTTCAGTAGCATTTTGTTTAATCTCCATGTATTTGTGGCTTTTCTGATTTTCTTCCTATAGTTGATTTCTAGTTTCATACCTTTGTGGTCAGAAAAGATGCTTGGTATTATTTCAATCTTCTTAAATTTATGGAGACTTGTTTTGTGGCCTAATATGTGATCAATCCTGGAGAACGTTCCATGGCACTTCCATTTTGACATGTCCACCAAACTGCAATTGTCTGCAGTTTTTAAAATCCTATCTGCTTTTTATGAGAGCCTAACACTTAAAAAATTCTAAGCTCATGTCATTATTATTGTAAAAATTATGAGTTATCCTTATAGCTGTTTCTGCCACTTCTCAGAGCATGCATGCCATCCATTCTAGCTCTACTCGCCTGTTATGTTCTAACTTAGGCAAAGGAAAGGGGGCACCAAGCTGCTTGATTATCTCAACAAGGAAACTATTTCAGAACCTGAACAGCAATACTCAGGGTCTGGAGTATTCATTAATAAGTAATTAACATTGTGGATTATACATTTTGCAAGATGGTTTTGTAAAAACTAATTTTTGTATATGAAAATTAACTATATAGAAAATAGGTAATAAGACTGTGAGTATACAAATAGACTTGTTACAGCAGGAGAGCGAGAACTCAATTCGGGAAAACTCTGGGGCCCATCCAGCTCCAGGGATCCCACAGGATCAGCTGAGGTCTTTCTAACAGTGCATCTCAGTTCAGCTCCCGGGTCTGCTCCGTCCTGCTTCCTGCATAGGTGGCGTTCCTGTGAGCACCCCCTAGACAGCTTCGGGCACACACCTCCATCTCCAAGATACTGGCAACTCCCTTAACAGCCTCTTGTTGGTGCTTGTGGTGGGGCCTTCCTTGTGGCTATTCAAGATTGTGGGTTGCTTGGGGCAGGCCCCGTGGCATAGTGGTTAAGTTCACACACTCCTCTTTGGTGGCCCGGGATTTGCAGGTTTGGATCCCAGGTGTGGACCTACACACCACTCATCAAGCCATGCTGTGGCGGCATCCCACATACAAAATAGAGTTAGACTGGCAACAGATGTTAGCTCAGGGCCAATCTTCTTCACTCCCCCCCCACAAAAAAAAAGAATGTGGGTAGCTTACATCGGTGGCTCTTTTATCTTCAACACGTGGCTTCTAAGACCACCATAGAAGGGAAAGAAAGAGTGGAGAAGGCACTCCTCCTTCTTAACCACATTGGTCCTGAAATGGAATACATGTGTCTGCTCACATTTCATTGCCTGTGACCGTCACATGTTGCAAAGGACCTGGGATATGTAATTCCTTGCCGGGCAGCTGCTTCCTAGAACCACCATCACCACACCATGACACAAATCATCATTCCTGCCACAGTGTCAATAACGTAGATTGTTGTCGTTTTTCAAATCTGCTACCGTTGTCTAGTAAGCTTGCTAAGCTTTGTTCTAAGCTCTAAAAGTCACACAGCGTGTCTTTGTCATATTACAAGAGCAGTTTGGACTTTTCCAGTACTTACCAGTAGGTTCTCCAGGAAAGTGACGATGGAAGTGTACTTGGCAGGGCTCTTTCTCTAATCACTGACTAAGGACATACTTATAAATTTTCACTATTAATCGTGATGTCTGGCGAGTATTCATTAACCAAATAAACTTTTATTAAAGGTAGCAGATTTAAAAGAAGTATAATCTAAATACAAAAAAATGGAGCAATTCATAGCGCGCAGTTTGATGATTTTTCACAAAATGAACGCACTCATCTTGTCAGATTTTGAAAAAGAATGTTATTGCACATGAAAATAATTTTTTATATTCATCTATTTAGCAGCTGACTTGCTGAACTTTTTTTTTTGTTCTATAAAATGTGTCTATGGATTCTTTTGGGTTTTAAATGAAGACAATTATAATCATACATCAGTTTTCTTCTTTTCCAAATCTTATAATTTAATTATTTTCTGGTCTTATTTCACTACCCAGCATCTCCTTCTGATATTAAATAGAAGCAGTGCTAGAAACTTTTTTTTTGGTCAGGAACAAGGCAAGCTATCCCACTAACATTTCACCATTAGCAATGATTTCTGATGTGGCCTTTTGGTAAGCACTGTATAGTTAATGGAGCTCTTTTTGATTCCTCTTATGCTAAGACTTTTTGAAATTGTGAGTGTGTGTCAAAGGTTTTAACATTGTTTGGCATGTATTGTGATAATCCATCATGACCGAGTGGGATTTTTCCCTCAAATTCATATAATTATCTTCTTCAATTTTTTACATGAAATTAAGGGAGATAAACCATATGGTTATCTTTTTTGTAATATGTCAGTGGATTTCATTTTGCAAAAAAACTTTGGAGAATTTTCCATTTAAGATGATAAAAGAGATTGACCTAATGTTTTTCTTTCTCATATTTCCCTCATTTAGTTTTGGTTTTAGAGTTTTAGTGATCTCATAGAATGGGGTAGAAACATTTTTCCATTCACTGGTAGAGTATGAGTAGGGCAGGGATGATATAGTCCTTGAAAGTTGGAAGAACGTATTGATAAAGACAAGTGTGAATTTTTAGGGAAACTTATTGGTCCACTAATTCAGTTTCCTTAGTGGTTATAGTATTTTTCAGGCCTTGTAATTTTTCTCCTTGTGTTAAGATAGGTAAGTTATATTTTTGAGGAATTTGTCCACTTATTTAAATATCAAATTTATTAGCAAAAGTTGTTCCAAATGTCCTCTTAATATCTTTTAATATCTCTTAGCATCTCTTAATATCTCTACAACTTCTGAGAAATCTGTAGCTATGAAACCTTTACCATTCTCAGTGTTGTTTCTTGTGCACATTCCCCTCCTCGTCGCCCTCCTCCTCCTCCTCTACGTTCTCCTCTTCCTCCTCCTTCTGTCTCACCAGGGAGATTTCTCTATTTTATTAGTATTTTTATAGAAATAACTTTTGTGGACTGCAATTATTGACCTGCATAAACTGAGTAGGAAAGATCATGAGAAATTTCACCCTTGAGCATAGTACTACCTGTCTGTCATATTTTTCCCCACTGGCGTGATTTATAACAACAAAAATAAAACAAGAGTTTGCAAATCAAAAAAAAGGAAGAAAGAAAGAACTTTTGGTTTCATTGATATTCTCAACTTTATCCTTTATTTCCATTTTATTTTTTTCTTGTCTTATCTGTATTGTATCAATATTTCTATTTACTTTTTAAAAACTTCTTAAATTGATTGATTAGCCCATTCACTTTTAATCTTTCTTTTACTTAAACATAAGCATTAAAGCTATGTGTTTCCTTCCAAATGCAGCTTTAGCTGCATCCCACACACTTTTTCATATGTGGTATATTTATCAACTGACAACACTAAGACAACAAACTCTAGATATCTAGAACAGTAAGGTTATGTGGAACAATGTTTTTTGGAAAGAACAAAAATATCCTTTTAACTCTCTGTACTTATGGTATATTTTGAATCACTTTTAGAAGTTACTTAATTTTGGAAATGTTAAGTTAATCATTATTTTTTCTTATTATAGTTTTCCTATAGTTATTTTTTATCCTAGAAAAAATTATGACTTATGTTCATGACTTGTCTCCGCTGATAATTCTTAATTTTGTCTTTTCCAAATTCAGGTCCCAAAATCAATTATAAAACTTTTGTGACATTTTTTTTTTATGTCTAAAACTGTCTTTGTTTTCTGGGGTGCCCAAAAGGTAACACAAAGATTTGTGTCTTTACCTTATAAAAATAAGGATAATAAAAATAGAATTAATTTGACATTCAAATTTTAGTTAATTATTGAGCTATTAAGATAACCTTTATGATTTTTTACCAAACTTAAGCTAAAATGGGAAAAAACTTGACAAATTAAGAGAGAATTTTAGTCTTTTGTTTTACCTTATAGAAATAAAATGTGTTACTGTAAATGTTTCAGAAATTGTATGCCTTTAAAGTTGGAAGGCACATATTCAAGTGCAAATACTACTTCAATATCGTTCCAAAGACTGATACAATAACTGGCAACGAACTGATTTGTGTTTTTAGATTTCAAAGCCCTTGTCAATCAGATATAATCAAAGATGATCGTAGTAAACTTTATGTAGGTTTGTCAATGTTCTCACTGCTCATAATATGATCTCATTCCCATTGTCTACATGCTTATAAACTAATTAAGCCTTTTAGCTCAAGAAAGGATTCCATTCTTTCACGCTGATAACGCTGATTAACATAACACATTATCTAGAGTTATTAAGTCTTTGGTGAGGAAATTTCATTCAAATTCTAAGGCTGTTTCTGGCACTTGTCCCATCTGTCAAACTCATTACCCTGGAAAAACTGTAAAAATGGGACAAGGCAAGAACTAATTTCTCAAGTTACATGTAATACCCTTTAATGGGTTATATTCAACTGCCTTCAGCCATGAATTTTGACCAAGTATTGACTATTGTGTTCCTATTTCCAGATGGATGAAAGTCTTTGTTGGAGAGGCAACTAGCATGGCTATAGCAAAATATTTTTCTAGACTTTGTACTCCTAGTCTGGGGTATTCCAATTTACCTCTCCAATGATAGGAAAAGTCATGTCATAGGAACTGTCTTTACAGGATTTTATAATCTCTACCATTGACTCAAAAGCTACACTGTCCCTACCAACCACAGTCCTCTGGGAAAACAGGAATTCCTAGTACTTCAGAATGTGACCTTATTTGGAAATAGGGTGATTGCAGGCATAATTAGTTAACATGAGGTCACACTGGAGTAAGATGGGCCCCTAATCCAATTAGTGTCCTTAATTAAGAAGACACACAGACTCACAGAGAGAAGGTCATGTGATAACAGAGGCAGAGACTGGAGTGATGCCAGCCAAGGAACACCAAGGACTGATGGCCACCACCAGAAGCTGGGAAGAGACAAGGAAGGATTCTACTCAGAGTCTCAGTGGGAACTTGACCTTGCTGACCCCCTGATTTCAGACTTCTAACTTCCAGAACTGTGAGAAAATAAATTTCTTTCTTTTTAAGCCATCCAGTTTGTGGTACTTGGTTATAGCAGCCCTGGAACTAAGATACTATGTGTTTATTTGAAAATCAAATAGAAGGGAAATTATGTGCAGAAGATTAAAATCACTAAAAGCCCACCATGAAGAAGAAACCATTGTTAATATTTTGGTGAGCATCCACCTAGATATTTCTCTAGACCTGTATGTGCTTCTGTTAATGTTTGTGTAAAGGTATAAAACTGGATGAATGAGATGAAACTGGCGAAAATACAACATCCCATTGTCTTAGGTGGAAAACGATAAGGCTAAACATTTCCTTGAGTCTTTACAAGTGGTCATTTCAATACTTAGACTGGATCATGTAGTAGTTCTAGCTTCAATTTTTCGAGGAACCGCCATACTGTTTTCCACAGCAGATGCACCATTTTGCATTCCCGCCAACAGTGCACAAGGGTTCCAATTTCTCCACATCTTCACTGACTTTGTTGTCTTTGTTTTTTTGACAACAGCCATCTTAACCACCTAAGGTGTGAAGTGATATCTTGTGGTTTTGATTTGCATTTCCCTGATGATTAGTGACATGGAGCATCTTTTCCCGTACCTGCTGTCCATTTGTACGTTTTCTTTGGAGAAATTGTCCAAGGGCTCATTTTGATTTAAAAAAAAAAAAGACCTCCTTCAAAGCAATAAGAAAATAAGCAAACTGATAGGCAAAAGTCTTAAGCAGGTACTTCACAAAAGAAGATATTCAAACAGCCAGTAAACATGCCATTTCTAGAAAGTACAAAAGCAGACATAACTTATCTATACTGTTTGAAGCCAGGATGGTATTTCCCAGAGGACAGTATGACTGGAAGAGGTCACAAAGGGGGCTCTGAAGTGTTGGTGATTTTGTCTCTTGATCTGGATGCTGGTTACAAGGGTGTGTTGATTTTGTGAAAATTTATTAAGCTATATACTTAACAATATATTTACACTTCCTTGTGTGTATATTGTACTCCAATAAAAAGTTAAAAGTGAAAAACAAAACAGGCTGGGACTTCATGTAGCTAAGGGGAGAAGGGACACATTAACTAAACAGCAGTGGGTTACTTGTTTATTCCTTCTAGACCCAAGGGCACAACTCATAAGTCAGGAAGGAAGGAAAGAAACCGACACTGTTCGCAGGATGTGAAATAGTTGTGCTGCTTTGAGAGACTGGGCTCTCTGCATGTTGTGAGGCTTTTATTTCTCTTCCTTCTTTACGGATCTCTGATAATTAACACTTGTCCTAAGGAGGTTTGAGAGTGTGTGTGTCTGCGTGTCTATACGAACCACTGTACGACCATTCAAAGTGTTATTAGCTGTTGCGTAATTCAGAAAGATTATGTTTATGCTCCCAAACCAGTGTAGGTATGTGTTCATCCCCTGTATCTTTGTGAATGCTGGATTTTTGTCACTTTTTTAAATATTTGCAAATCTAATAAATAGGCAAAATATTGTTCTTGCAATTTTCAGCCTTACCAGTAATAAAAGAAACAAGATATGTTTATGCAACATTTGTAATTCTATGATGAAGCGCCCATTCATGTTCTTTGCCCGCCTTCCACTTTGTAACTTCATTTTTTATTTCATAATTGATCTGCATGAAACATATCACAATACATGATGGATTAGAAAACGTAAAATATAGATTTTCTCACAGGTTGGCATTTACTTTCAACCTTGTTTATTGTAGTTTTTCTGTACAGAAATTTAAAACCTCTTCAGGCTCAAATTCATTAATCTTATTTTAGTGTCTTCTGATTTTTTGTTATGAGAGGAAGCTGGGTTATATAATTCAGATTCAATTATACAACCAAGGTTATAAATATATCATCAATTTTGGCACTCCCGTTGCATTTATTTTACATTTTCATATTTGATGCTTCAGCGCTTTATTTTTATGCAAGAAGTAAGGTAGCGATAGAGCTTTATTTTTCTCTGACAATGGCGCGTCAGTTTTTAAGTCTATTTATTAATAATCCATCTTTTTTACCCCATTACTTAGAAAACTATCTTTGCCACGTACTAAATACCCTCATATACTAGGGCCAAGTAGAAATATGGGTTAGTGATTTTTAAGAGATGAATTTTGACAGGAACTGTTTTTAAAATAATGCTCCACCTAGTTAGACATTTCAGATGTGCCTTAACTCCCAGCAACTCAGAGAAGGAAATAAATAGCATTGTCCCACTGGATGCCAAGAGTGTAGTGGCTTCTGTGGTATTCAGTTATCAAACAAGTGTTCACTGAGTGCCTGTCATGTGCTAGGCATTGTTTTAGGAACTTTGGATACTTCACTGTCCCAAACAGACAACACCCCTGGTCTTGTGGAGCTTACCTCCTCTGTAAGTTTATCTTACATCAAAATCACTAAGAGTCCATCATGAGCAACAGATGATTTCTTTTTAAACAATTTTTAATTAATTAATTCAGTGGATGAAAGGATAAAGAAGCTGTGGTATATGTACAATGGAATACTACTCAGCCACAAAAAAGATGACATCTGGGCATTTGTGACAACATGGATGGACCTTGAGAGTATTATGCTAAGTGAGATAAGTCAGACAGAGAAATCCAAATAGCATATGATTTCACTTGTATGTGGAAGATAAAAACAACAGCAAGAACAAACAAACACATAGAAACAGACAATATATTGGTGGTTATTGGCAGGATGGGGAGGTGGGGCAAAAGGGGTAAATGGGGACATATGTATGGTGACAATGGCAACTAGACTTTTGGTGGTGAACACGATGCAGTCTATATAGAAGTCAAAGTATAATGATGTATACCTGAAATTTATGTAATATAAACTAATGTGACTTCAACAGATGATTTTTTTTTATTGACATCATAATAGTTTATAACATTGTGAAATTTCAGTTGTAGATTATTGTTTGTCAGTCACCATATAAATGCACCCCTTCACCCCTTGGGCCAGCCCCCTAACCCCCTTCCCCCTAGTAACCAGCAAAATTTTCTCTCTGTCCTTGTGTTAGTTTATCTTCCACATGTGAGTGAAATCATATGGTGTTTGTCTGTCTGGCTTGTTTCGCTTAACATAACACCCTCCAGGTCCATCCACGTTGTTGCAAATGGGATGATTTTGTCTTTTTTCACAGCTGAGTAGTATTTCATTGCATGTATATATACCACATCTTCTTTATCCAATCATCAGTCGAGGGACATTTGAGTAACTTCCACATCTTGGCTATAGTGAATAATGCTGCAATGAACATAAGGGTGCATAAGCCTCTTTGGATTGTTGATTGATTATCTTTGGATAAATACCCAGTAGTGGGATAGCTGGATCATAAGATATTTCTATTTTTAAATTTTTGAGGAATCTCCATACTGTTTTCCTTAGAGGCTGCACCAGTTTGCATTCCCACCAGCAGTGGATTAGGGTTCCCATTTCTCCACAGCATCTCCAACATTTGTTATTTGTCTTGGTGATTACAGCCATTCTAACAGGTGTAAGGTGATATCTTAGTGTAGTTTTGATTTGCATTTCTCTGATGATTAGTGATGTTGAACATCTCTTCATGTGCCTATTGGCCATCTGTATATCTTCCTTGGAAAAATATCTGTTCACATCCACTGCCCATTTTTTGATTGAGTTGTTTCTTTTTCTGTTGCTCAATCGTGTGAGTTCTTCACATATTATGGAGATTAACCCTTTTTCAGATATATTATTTGCAAATATTTTCTCCTAGCTGGTGGGTTGTCTTTTCATTTCAATCCTGGTTTCCTTTGCCTTGCAGAAGCTCTTTAGTCTGATGGAGTCCCACTTGTTTATTTTTTCTTTTGTTTCCCTTGTCCTAGTAGACATGGAATTTGAAAACATCCCTCTAAGACCCATATCAAAGAGTGTATTGCCTGTATCTTCTTCCAAGAGTTTTATAGTTTCAGGTCTTACCTTCAAATCTTTGATCCATTTTGAGTTAATTTTTGTGTATGGTGAAAGATAATGGTCTATTTTCATTCTTTTGCATGTGGCTGTCCAATTTTCCCAGCACCATTTACTGAAGAGACTTTCCTTTCTCCATTGTATGTTCTTAGCTTCTTTGTCAAAGATTAGCTGTCCATAGATGTGTGGTTTTATTTCAGGGCTTTCAATTCTGTTCCATTGATCTGTGTGTCTGTTTTTGTACCAGTACCGTGCTGTTTTGATTACTATAGCTTTGTAGTATGTTTTGAAGTCAGGGATTGTGATGCCTCCAGCTTTGTTCTTTGTTCTCAGGATTGCTTTAGCTATTCAGGGTCTTTTGTTGCCCCATATGAATTTTAGGATTCTTTGTTCTATTTCTGTGAAGAATGTCCTTGGGATTCTGATTGGGATTGCATTGAATCTGTAGATTGCTTTAGGTAGTATGGACATTTTAACTATGTTTATTCTTCCACTCCATGTTCATGGGATGTCTTTCCATTTCTTTACGTCATCATCGATTTCTTTCAATAATGTCTTATAGTTTTCATTGTATAGGTCTTTCACTTCCTTAGTTACGTTTATTCCTAGATATTTTGTTCTTTTTGTTGCAGTTGTAAATGGTCTTGTATTCTTGAGTTCTCTTTCTGTTAGTTCATTATTAGAGTATAGAAATGCAACTGATTTTTGTAAGTTGATGTTGTACCCTGCAACTTTGCTGTAGTTGTTGATTATTTCTAATAGTTATTAGAAATTTTATATATTATATAATCATTTTATTATATTATTATTAAATTATATTATTATTTCTAATAATAATCCAATGGATTCTTCAGGGTTTTCTGTATATAAAATCATGTCATCTGCAAACGGTGAGAGTTTCACTTCTTCATTGCCTCTTTGGATTCCTTTTATTCCTTTTTTTGAGTAATTGCTCTGGCCAAAACCTTTGGTACTATGTTGAATAAGAGTGGTAAGAGCGGGCACCCTTGTCTTCTTCCTGTTCTCAAAGGGATGGCTTTCAGTTTTTCCCCATTAAATATGATGTTGGCTGTGGGTTTGTCATATATGGCCTTTATTATGTTGAGGTACTTTCCTTCTATACCATTTTGTTGAGAGTTTTTATCATAAATGGATGCTGGATCCTCTCAAATGCTTTCTCTGCAACTTTTGAGATTATCATGTGGTTTTTATTCCCCATTTTGTTAATGTGGTGTATCACCTTGATTGATTTGAGGATGTTGAACCATCCCTATGTCCCTGGTATAAATACCACTTGATTGTGGTGTATGATCTTTATAATGTACTGCTGTATTCGGTTTGCCAATATTTTGTTGAGGACTTTTGCATCTATGTTCATCAGAGATATTGGCCTATAATTTTCCTTGTCTGTATTGTCCTTGTCTGGCTTTGGGATCAGGGTGATGTTGGCCTCATAGAATGTGTTAGGAAGTTTTCCATCTTCCTCTATTTTTTGGAATAGTTTGAGAAGGATAGGTATTAAATCTTCTTTGAATGTTTGGTAGAATTGTCCAAAGAAATTGTCCGCTCCTGGACTTTTATTTTTTGGGAGGTTTTTGAGTATTGTTTCAATCTCTTTACTTGTGATTGGTCTATGCAGATTCTCTATTTCTTCTTGATTCAGTTTCACACAGTAATCTGCTATGTTTTTATGGAGTGCTCTATATATATCTAATAAGTCCATCTGGCCTAGTTTATCATTTAAGTCCACTATTTCTTTACTGACTTTCTGTCTGGATGATCTATCCTTTGATGTAAGTGGGGTGTTAAGATCCCCTACTATTATTGTGTTGTTGTTAATATCTCCTTTTAGGTTTGTTAATAGTTTCTTTATGTACCTTGGTGCTCCTGTATTGGGTGCATATATATTTATAAGTGATACGTCTTCTCAGTGGAATGTCCCTTTTATCATTATATATTGTCCCTCTTTGTCTTTCATTCTGTTTTATCTTGAAGTCTACGTTGCCTGATATGAGTATTGCAACACCTGCTTTCTTTTGTTTTCCATTAGCTTGGAGTATTGTCTTCCACCCTTTCACTCTGAGCCTGTGTTTGTCTTTAGAGCTGAGATGTGTTTCCTGGAGGCAGTGTATTGTTGGGTCTTATTTTTTAATCCATCCCGCCATTCTGTGTTTTTTGATTGGGGAATTCAATCCATTTACATTTAGAGTGATTATTGAATTATGAGGGCCTAATGCTGCTATTTTGTCACTCATTTTCTGGTTCTTCTGCATTTTCTTTGTTTCTCATCCTGTGTGTTTCAGATGACCAATGCAGTTTGGTAGTTCTCTATGATGGTTTTCTTAGTTTTCTCCTTGTTTATCATATATGTCTCTGTTCTGATTATTTGTTTAGTGGTTACCATGAGGATTGTATAAAAAATCTCATAGATGAGATAGTTCATTTTCTGATTGCCTCATTTACTTAGACTAAGTTGATTCCATCTCATTTCTCTTCCCCTTCTAAGTTATTATTGTCACAACTTATTTCATCTTGTGTTGTGAGTTTGTGGTTAAAATCATGAGGTTACTTTTATTTTCGGTGTTTTTCTTCCCTTTATCTTTGATGTTATAATTAAGTGTTTACTAACCTGTTCTGATAGAGAGCTGCAATTTTTCTGATTTTGTCCACCTATTTTTTTCCTTGCTCAAGGCTTTGTATCACATTTCTCTTTTATTTTTTAAGGCATGAGGGCCTTCTTGAGCATTTCTTGTAGTCGTGGTCTTGTGGCAATGAACTCCCTTAGCTTTTGTTTGTCTGGGAAACTTTTTATTTCTCCATCATATCTTAAGTATATTTTCACTGGATAGAGTATTCTTGGCTGAAAGTTTTTGTCTTTCAGAATTTTGAATATATCATTCCACTCTCTCCTAACCTGTAAGGTTTCTGCTGAGAAATCCACTGAAAGCCTGATAGGAGTTCCTTTGTACATTATTTTTTTTGTCTTGCTGTCCTTAATATTTTTTCTTTGTCATTGGCTTTTGCCAGCTTTACTACTATATGCCTTGGAAGGGGTCTTTTTATGTTGATATATTTAGGGAATCTCGTGACTTCATTCACTTGTAATTCCAGCTCCTTCCCCAGGTTTGGGAATTTCTCAGGTATTATTTCTTTGAACAAGCTCTCTTCTCCTCTTCCCCTCTCTTCTCCCTCTGGAATACCTATAATCCTTACGTTGCATTTCCTAATTGAGTGGCACATTTCTCAGAGAATTGCTTAATTTCTTTTTAGTCTTAGTTCTCTCTCCTCCTCCATCTGGAGCATTTCTGTATTACTATCCTCTAGGTTGCTAATTCTATCCTCCATATTGTCAGCTGTGTTCTTTAAAGATTCCAGATTTTGCTTTATCTCTTCCATTGTGTTTTTCATCTCCAACATTTCTGATTGGTTTTTCTTTATAGTTTCAATCTCTTTTGTGAAGAAGTTCCTGATTTCATTAAATTGTCTCTTTGTATTTTCTTGTAACTCATTGAGCTTTTTTTTACGATAGCTATTTTGAATTTTCTGTTGTTTAGATTATAAATTTCTGTGCCTTCAGGATTGATTTCTGGGTAATTTCTTGTCATTTCCCTTGTGGTCTGGAGATTTAATATATTTTTGCATACTATTTGATGGTGTGGATTTTTTTCTCCTCATTGTGATAATATCTGGTTGAGCTTCCACCTGCTGCCACTGGGTGGTGGTCAAGAGCTGTGTATTCTGAGCCTGCCACAATCCAAGGGCGCTCTGGCTGACCAGCTGAAAGGAGTATTGGGTGGTGGGAGGGGTGCTTTCTTTCACCTGCCTGATCCTGGGGGCTTCTCAGTCTTCCCTTGCTATCTGCTCTCTTGGGGTGCTAGCTTGATGAAGACACCCCTGCAACAGTTCAGTCACCTCTGTGTGGTGATTTCCCATGGGCTGTGAGGAAACTTGGAGAGCAATGGTTTTCCTGCAGAGGGCTGCCCCTCCCTCCTCTCTCTCTGAAAGCCATGCGAACCCAGAGTCGCTTCCATTGGGGAAGGAGAGGAGTTCCATTACCTCCTTCCACTTCCTCTGGGGGTCCAGCATCTCCACCTTCAGACATATGGCTGCGTGGGTCTCTAGATGTCTTTTGTGTTGTGTGAACATCCTTTGTTGGTATATGAATGTCCTTTTTGTTGTATCTTAGTGGAGAGAGTCTGAGGGGAGAGCTCACTCTGCCATGATACTGACATCACTCCTTCAACAGATGATTTTTAATCCTGGTTTAATGGTTCCTAGTTTTTTGGCTTATATTATTTTCCCATTTATGTGGAAATGTTCCTGGAATGTTCCATTAATTTTGGCATTTGGATGGGAGTGGCAACACATCTTTATCGCAGCATTGCTTTGGGGGGGATAAGAAAGAACAGCAACGTCATCTCACAGAAAAAGATTGAGCTCCTCTGTCTTTGGTACACATTGTAGAAGTGGGGTGGGTTTCTGAGACTTGGATGTCTTAGACATTTTCGGAAAATTCTTTTGAGTTTTTCTTTTAAAAAGTCAGTGCTCTCACTCTGGGTAGTTTCTATTCTGTTTTCACTGCATTTCTGTTTAGAAATTTTGTTGAAATTTTATTAGTTTTACCAGAGAGGGCATGATGCAGATGGTGAGAAATAAATAATGGATTAAAATTCCTTGACATTCATATTTATTAACCTAGGTACTTTGAGTCTATCTGTTCTTGTCAGACCTAAGTAAGGGAACCTGGATGGATATCACAGGCTACTGGATATCACTGAGTTAGTCATTACGCATAATGGAATTGCTGGCCAAGTTTGCCCCAAAGGAAAACTTAGCTGCTGGGATGATCCATGCTGGCAAAAAGTGAGTAACTTCTAGGTGAGAAAATAAGCTGGTTTATTCCATTTATTTATCTCTGCCTTCTCTGGGCTCACCAATACATACAGTTTATCACATAATTATCTACTGTCTTGCTTGATTCATTAGGTATTGGGTGTGTGTGATTTTTTTCTCTTTAATTAGATTTTAACGCAGGGAGGGCTCAATCTTGCTTTGCTTCCTTTTACTTTTGCCCAAATATCCCAAAACAAGAAGTTCAACTCTGGAGGGACAGAAGATACTCAGCAATTAGTTAGAAGTATGTGTTGATCACCCTTTTCTGCCTAACAATCGACTCCAAAACTTACTTCAAAACCAGCAACTTATTCAGCTCACAATCCAATGGGCTGGCAATTTAGGCTGAGCTCAGCTGGGCTGCTCTTCTGGCCTCAGTTGGGCTTCTTCATGTGTCTATGGTCAGCTTTGTTCTGCCAGGAATTGCTTAAGTGTCATGAAGGTATCAAGAAAGAGAGCAGAGACATGCCAGGCTCCTTGAGGTCCAGGCTTAGAACTGTCATGCCATCTCTTCTGTCACATTCTATTAGGAAAAATGAGTCACAAGGCCATCCTAGACTCAAGGATAGAAAAACTAATGCCACTACCTGATCAGATGATCAGAAAGTCATATTGCAAAGGGCATGGCTACAGAGTAATTACCTCCATTTTTCAATCTACCACATAGTGAAAGTATATTTTTGTCAACAAATTATGATATATGAATTATACGTAGATGCAGTAACCTAAAAAAAAAATCATCTGTAACTATCTTTGGTATCAGAAATGTTGACATCAAAAGAAGAAACAATATAAGAGCCCTGGGGGTGCATCTGATAACAGCATGCCCTTACCCTACCTCTTTCTACATTTACAAGTGAATAAGTCATGGGAACAACTCCCTCTTACTCAGAAGGATTATTTTTCCAGTCGTAGGAGGGCTGGGGCCTGAGTAGCTCTTCCCTCAATCCTAGAGACCCTGGCCCACCAAGAGTATATAAAAGAAAGCACCAGAGACTCCCCTTAAGCAGGTGGAAACTTGCCCAAGCTTTTCCTTGCCTGTAACATCATTTAACATATTTATTCTTAGAGGTTAGTGATATTTCTGGAAAAAAATTAAGGGTTTTAGAACAGATAGAATGAGATTTGAATCCTTGAATAGCTGTGTGATCCTGGGCTAGCTAATTAATTTCTCTGAGCCTCAGTTTTCTTGTATACAAAATGTGAGGATAATACCAGGGTCGTTTTGAAGGTTAAAACTACAATATGAATATAGCCACTGGCACATATTAGTCATCCAGTAGATGTTCACTTCCATTCTTTTCTTTATCAAATTGAATTTTATTGTTTTTGTTAAGGTTTCACTTTTTACTTTCTTTCATGTTGGGTGGCAGGTCTACTATACCTCCATTTAACATTTGAGGTAAGGGGGAAGTCAGGGAGTCTCTGTGGCTCAGGATCAGTCCACATTGTGAGTTCAGTCTGCCATGACCACTCAGAAATATTCTACAGCTTGTCCTGAGCTAGTTTCTCTCAGTCCTGAGATCTATAATAGGAGAATGTCTACACTTCCATTTCTGGGACAATTAGTTATTTACTAAGAATGTTTCGTAGAAACCAGACATCATCTCACTTTTTTGTAAAAGAGAGAAAGACTCTCCCAGATTCTGGGTTATTTGGGGCCCAGATCAGTTGACGCTGGCAGGGCAAGCAGTTATGTTGGCCTTCTTCAGTGTTGGGGATAAGTACAGGCAGAGTAAAAGTCGCTTTCATGTTAGGATTTAAACAAATCCTGAAAAACTCCACTTTGTCCTAGTTCTTCCCGTATTGTCAGTCACATGAGACAGGAGAACAGAAGGAAGACTTCCTTTTAGCATACAGCAGCACCAGCCACCCAGTACCCCAACTCGAGAACACAAGACCCAACTTTTTTTTTTTGGCAGGGAAAGATTCGCCCTGAGCTAACATCTGTTGCCAATCTTCCTCTCTTTTCTCTTTTTTCTCCCCAAAGCCCCAGTACGTAGTTTTATATTCCAGTTGTAGGCCCTTCTAGTTCTTCTGTGTGAGCTGCTGCCACAGCATGGCTGCTGATAGATGAGTGATGTGGTTCCATGCCTGGGAAGGGAACCTGGGCCACCGAAGTGGAGCACAGTGAACTTTAACCACTAGGCCATCAGGGCTGGCTCCACAAGACCCAACCTTTTCATCTCACTTCCCATACCCAAGATCTAATCCCCAAGTCCTGTAGCTTCTGCCCCCAGCCTCCTTCTTCAGGGATCAGAGTGCACTTACCTGATTGAGCACCACTGTGCTGAATTAGCTCTTTACAAACCAATCTCCCCAACTACGCTGGATGTCTCATGAGGGCAGGCTTTGGGTTTATTCATACTTGAGTCCTTAGTATCTGGCTCATGTGGTTCAGCACCTAGTCCAAAGCAGCTGCTCCAGTATGTCCCCAGAATAAACTAATTACTTACAGCTTTTAGTTAAGGCATTTTTCATTAAAATACCAATGTGTTAATTGATTGGATAGGGGTCCTCAGATATTAACAAATCAATCCCATTCCACCCCCTGTAAGATATTTCCTATTTCTAGCTATTCTGAATTGACACATCAGGCTGGAAGTGTTCTCTGATATATGAATAATAATCATGGCCACAAGTTATCTTCGCATGGTGTTTATATCTTAAGAGATGTCCACCATATTTATCACTTTCTAAGTCTTTTGTGCATTAGGAAAGCTTACCAGTTAGCGTCTAATATTCACCTGGGCAGGACAAGTTTGCTCATTTGTGGCACCAAGATTAGTCTTGGGAGTAACCCCTGCCCCAGTCCTGCAGCAGAGAAGAGAAGGGAAGAAAGGTCAGATGTAACTCCACTTGCAGCTAACTGAGGGCCAAATCTGAATTATGACTTGTATCTTCTCAGTTACTTGTTTTCATGTCAGAAATTATTGAGGAACAGGTTGAGCTACAAAAGAGTTAAGTAAACTCTTACCAACACACACACACACACACACACACGTACACACACAAACACACATCCACTAAAAACAACTGTCATCCCCACTATCTGTTTGCTTAACAATGCTTATGCGATCCACAGGGGCACCAGAAATGTGTAAGATTAACGAGAAGCCTCCAAACGTAAAGTCAGCAGGTTTGGAGTCTGGTCCCAGCTCTGTCATTCTTTAACTGTGTCATCGTCGGAAAGTCATAGGTCCTTGGTGTCCTCATCTCGAGTTTGCTGAAGTCCGATTGTGATGACTAAAACCTTTGGCACTCCTCACAGTTTACATTCTGTGTTCCCAGGAGGAAACGGTGTTAGGGAACAGTCTTCAGATGGGCCAACACCAAGACAGCGGCATAAAAAGAGCTTCCCTGCAGAAACACTAGGATTAATTGGACTTTATATAATTGTGGGCAAAAAAACCTTCCCCAGATTTCTCACGGCTCCTGTAAAACCTTCATCTCTTGAGACTCTTGAGTGTCCCCCTGACACTAATTCCCCCAGTCCATGGGAATCTGTAGCCGTCTGTGTAGTTAATTGCTCTTTGACTTCTCTTTTCTCTCCAGGGGCTAAATGTTTCCAGTCAAGCTAGGTCCCTCGGTTAAGCCCCAGGGGCCAGGAGTCTGAGGTACCTAGCTCCCTAGGTATTTACATTTCAAAAGGTACAGAACCCAGGCAACTGCTGGTTTCTCAGTTGTATTTACACGCAGAGGGTTGACATAAGGACCTCACTGACCACCTTGTGGGATGGGAGGGGAACAGCTGCCTCCTTCCCCCATAAGAACAGAGAAAAATACTTCCTTGTCCCTCACCTATGGGAAATCTGACTACTCGTGTAGGAAAATTCCCAGCCGCTGTCATCGGGGCATCCCAGGTACCACAGGGGCATGGGAGGTTGGCGCAGGTGTTATTTACTGTAAGGTGTTTAATAAGAAACCTGCCTTGGGTGCAGAACACCTTGAGTGTGCAGTCAGGATAAAATTAATGCAGATGAATATTAAAAACCCTACCAGAAGGCATCTAAGGCCATTCCTGCCACAGGTGAAGCTTCGTTATTGTCCCTTTGCTCCCCATCCTTTGGAATTTGGCCTGATGTGGTGCTTGCACACAAGAGCTGCTCCAAAGGTGAAGTGAATGAGCTTGTCTCCGAGTGCATACATGTCCTTCAGGACCAGGCCACCTCAGAGTGGATGTCTCGGTGACCAGAGGGGCCATTGGCAGAGTCATAGCTTGGTATTACCTCCAGGATACTGCTCGGATCTTGTAAAAATGTCATGTATGATTTTGAGTAATACAACTGCACACATTCTATATGCAAATATAGTCTCTAGCATAAATAAGTTGTATTATGGGCTTGTTTCATTTCTTTCCTCTTTGGTTCCTAGGGATCCTGAAGAACACAGTGTTATTTAGGTAGCACAAATTTATTATCTTCCACATTATTTCTGGACGACCTTCTTCACTGAGCATACCCCTCCAAACACACGCTTAGCCAGTGGAAGGTGTGGTGGTACCACCAGCAGCACATGGGATACCAAACATTCCTGGAATGACTGGCACCCATTCTCTTCTGGGCAGGGTGTCTGAGTGGACCTCTTAGAGCTGATGCCCACAAAAGAAGGGAGAAGTGTCTGCCGTCACCAGTCAGGAAGCTCCCAGGGAAGGATGGGGGTGGCTGACTGCAATTTAAACCATGGTAATCCACTCTGAAAGCAGATGTAAACAGGACTGATATTCTGCTACCAGCCTCCTGGCCTCTGTTTCCAGATAAAGATTTCTTCAGCACAACGTTCCTTAGGGAATTTCCCTCCTTAAAATCCTCTATTGGCTCCTTGCTTTTACGGTTTCAGATATGAATTCCTCTTCTGGACTTGAAGATCCTCCTCCTGTGGCCCCAGCCTTCTTCCCTGCTCTCCCACCTGCCTTCGCTTCAGCCTGCTGAGGGCTCCCTCCCCTTCTCTCTCTGCCTCTTCAAGTCCTCCTCATTTTTCAAGACTCAGCTCCAGCCCCATGTCTACCAAAGCCCTTCCTGCACTGTTCCTCTCTTCAAAATCTCCACACTTTTCTTCGTTTTTTTTTTTTTGAGGAAGATCAGCCCTGAACTAATATCCATGCTAATCCACCTCTTTTTGCTGAGGAAGACCGGCTCTGAGCTAACATCTATTGCCAATTCTCTTCCTTTTTTTTTTTTCCCCAAAGCCACAGTAGATAGTTGTATGTCATAGTTGCACATCCTTATAGTTGTTGTATGTGGGACGTGGCCTCAGCATGGCCAGAGAAGTGGTGCATCAATGCGCACCCGGGATCTGAACCCAGCCTGCCAGTAGCGGAGTGCGCGCACTTAACCGCTAAGCCCCGGGGCTGGCCCCATGCCTTTCTAATCTATGCTGCAGAATTTAGCATTTAAGTATATTGTGACAAAGTATTTATTGTTGTTACATGCTGTTTGTGGTGAAATACGCCTGATACCATGGTGACCTCTGTGGGAGATCAAAATTTGGCCACCCCAAAATATAGCTCTTTACCTTGATTATTTTCTCTGATGGACATTTGACCTCCCCCGCTAACTGCCTAAAGGAATTTAACTCTGGGTACAGACAGGCTGGCAGGGTCCCAGCTAAGCCCATTCTTATCAAAATTCTGTTTACCAAACATTTACATTTGTAAAGGTATCTCCCTCTCTGTGGGGGGTGGGGGGGATATGGCCTTATCTCTGGAAACTGTTATCAGTACTGAAGGAAAGGACTTAAATCTATGTACTCTTGATTACTATAATTTCTGTCTCTCTGGCCACATTCTCTATAGGTGGCCCTACAAAGAATTGTCTGACAAACATTTACATTTCCCTCTCCATGTACATTGTCTTCTTCCCCTCTGAAATCTCAAACCACTACCCCCACCCCCAACATCCTCCTTTGTCTTTAGCTGAAGATAGTATTTAAGATGAGAATCTCTGCCATTTGTTGAGAAACTCGGTTTCCCTGGTTTCTCCCATGTATACATGTTATTAAACTTTGTTTGATTTTCTCCTGTTACCCTGTCTTTTAATTATTTGACCAGCCACATGAAGCTTAAGGGAAAGGGTGGAAGGGGATTCCCTTATGCCCCAGCCACTAATGCTATATCAACATCAGGCATTTAATCAATGCCTGTTGAGTGACTGGCTGATTGACTGATAGTAAGCACTTAACGAATCCTCGCCCTGATGTTTTATAAACCTCACTACCATGCTTTTTATTTAGACCCTGTGAATGCAGTGAATGTGGCACTTGCTATACTGCCTTTAGAAAGACTCATAGAAATCATGCTGTTCCTGATACACTACTCCCCTTTACAGTTTACAGATACCAGCATCCATTTTGGAAATTTCATAGTGCTTTTTTACTATCTGTTTGTGAGATTTTTATCAATTCAGGGCTTTGCACCTAAAATTGATATAAATTCATGAAATATCAAAGGAAGGATAATTTCAAACCACATGAGATCTTCCTACAAGTTGGGTAAATTGCGTATCATTATGGCACTTGGTATTTTAGATCATTTATTTGTATTTTATAGAATTTATTTTGAGTACAATTCGTTAGCACATACTTTCAAATGTTTTTGAAATATTCTTTTAATGGCTGTTATTCTATTCCATTTATTTCAAGTCAAAAAATATATCTAGGAGTTAGGAACAGAAAGACAAGTGAAGGCATGGCCCCTGCTCTCAAGGACTTGAGAGTATCATGGAGAAATGTCTCTAGACCACTTGGCCCCCAGTGGAATGGCTCCAGCAGAGCGGGAGCAAGGTGCAGGGCAGAGGGAAATCTGCTATGGCGGATGAAACCATGACTGGTAGCGCCATCACTGTCTGTAGGAGTTGGGCTCTGTGGCTGATGTAACTACCCCATTCAACTAAACAGCATTTATGGAAAATGCATGGTGGGTACTATGCAAGGTGCTTTCTTATGAAATGTGGGTTCCTGATTAAAACTTATATTGGGGGAATAGCTTATGTCAAAAAAGCTTGTCACTGCACCCAAAGTACTTAAAACCTCGTAGTATCTGCCGCACTCAAGGAACGATAATGGGACGCTGACGGCACAAGTTGCGGCATCCGTTCAGGTAAGGAACTCTTCAGCTACATGCACATCAAGCTGTGCAGTGACGCGCAGCAGCAGAAGTGCAATCGGAGGCAGGCCTCCTGCCCACAGGGGAGCTGGCATCCATTTGGGGATGGGTTACCTGAGGCTGCCCTCTGGGGCAGATCACAGAATCGTGGTTTGAAAGGAGGGGAAACTACAGGGCATTTGAGAGGAGTGAGAAGGGGTGAGACCCCAGGGAGGAGGAGAGCACAGCGAGGATTCGTTTTCTCGGTTCCCTTCTCTACTCCAGTCAAGTGGAATCTCCAGGCTCGTAGTTTGCTCGTTGACTTGGACTGTGCCCCCTTCTTCCTGACCCCAGTCACAGTGGGGCATCAGCAGAGCTGACCTTAGCTGCCTGCTCCTCCAAGCTCTTTTCCATAACACTTCCCTGCACGTCCCATGCCCCTCCATCCCTGGATGCCCTAAACCTTCCGGTTCTCTAAACTACCTAGTCAGCAAAGAAAGGATCTGATGAAAACACTTCAAAGAGAAGCTCTCTTTTCACCCTCCCAGGGTTGACATAGTTTCTTTAGAAGAGTAGTATAGTATTTGTAAGGCACGTGGCAGACCAAAGCCCTTCACCTCGTTTGCCTTGTTTGCACCTTACTATAACAGGAAGGAGTAGTAGGGTGGGTGTGGCTATCCTGTCCCACAGACGGGGGGAGACTGAGGATGGAGAGTCTGGACGCCAATGACTCCAGTGGCATTGTTCTCACTGTGTCACAGCTGGTTCCCAGAACCCATAATGTTGACATCAGCCTGTGGGAGGCGTGAACCCAGTGAAACTGAGCACCAAGAAGTTAAAAATCTTCCCTATAGCGAGAAACTTTGAGGTAAGCTTTCCTAACTACAGCTGCGCATACTCAGCATAATCAACTGCTGTTTAAAACTAACCAGGTCTTTCTCCAACACCTTTGTCTTTCTGTCCAAAAACCCTGTCCCTCCTTAGTATATGAGTGAGCTGTCTTTCCCAGGAAGTTAAGGTCCAGACATCAAGATTCAGCCTCACAAGGCCAAATGCAGGCTGAAGATGAAAACTAACCAGAAAAGTCCAGACAGTCAAGGGAAAGAAATTCAGTCTTCAAGGCCAAACACAGGCTGGTGGGAAGGTGCCAACCAGCAAGGCCACACGCTCCGCTTCCCCTAACTAAAACCCCAGCACACGCTCCTCCTCCCCTACCCAAAACCCCAGCACATGCTCTCCCTCCCTACCTAAACCCCAGCACATGCTCCCCTCCCTACCTAAAACCCCAGCACACACTCCTCCTCCCCACCTAAAACCCCAGCACACGCTCCCTCCCCACCTAAAACCCCAGCACATGCTCCCCTCCCTACCTAAAACCCCAGCACATGCTCCCCTCCCTACCCAAAACCCCAGCACACGCTCCTCCTCCCCACCTAAAACCCCAGCACACGCCTCCTCCCCACCTAAAACCCCAGAACACGCTCTCCCTCCCCTACCTAAACCCCAGCACACGCTCCCCCTCCCCTACCTAAAACCCCAGCACGTGCTCCCCTTCCCCTACCTAAAACCCCAAATAAAAACCCCTACCTTTTTCCCTTTGAGGAGGTGGATCGAGTTCTAACTCTTATCTCCTCATCTGGCTGTCTTTAGATAATAGCAAACCTCTTTCCTTGCCACAAACCTGGTGTTTCAGTTTTCTTCTTTATTGGCCCTACTATGCGGCAGGTACACAAAATGTGTTTGGGTTCGGTAACACCAGGGCCTTCAGTTCACCCCTTGTAGGCCATCACGCTAAGCAGTGGCTCAGATGGAACCTGTTCTCTGACCTAATAACCACAACTGCCCGTAATATCTCCTGTAGCTCACAATTTGACCGTTTGCTGGGTTTCCGATACATTAGTTCATTAGTGACAACAACAACAAAAAGGAAAGACAATGCCCAGCCTGCTCAGAGAGTTTTCCAGAGCCACATTAAGGAAGCTTCCTGCATTTTCTTTCTGGATCCATCTCCTCCCAGGGAAGCGCCCTGATGCAGAAGACCACCGTCACTTCTTACACAAGAACAAAGAAAGCAGTTGCCAGCTCCACCCTGGACAATTGTAACTGTGAGTAAAATATTTAGCATTGACTGGAATTCTCTGAAAAATATCGAATCACAGCATTCCCGAGAAGCACTTAGTTTTTGTTTTCTTTTTTCTCTTAAATTGTATTATGGATAATAACATTTCTGCAAAACTTAGCAAGTGAGACTTCTTTGATAACCTTGCACCATTCTGTTTAATAAACAGTGTTTCTTTTGTTGATGAGTTGTCAAAGGCAATAATATTGGGCATTTCTCTCAGGGATTTTGCTTAAGAGAAAGTATTTGAACCAAGTGAAAAAGATGATCCTGGAAAAACCTCAGTGTAACTTCAGGTTCTTTCAACCAAAAGCACTAGCTGTGGGCCTACTCCGTGCACATGCTGGTGGGGCACAGGAGGAGGTGAGGTAACATTCCTCAGAGGGCACTTGTGTGCTCAGCATGACCCATCTGTTTATTTTGTGGTAAATGTGAACTGTTTGCCTGGGTTGGCTGGGAGCCAGCCTCCCCTGCAATGGACAGAGAAGCCACCACAACAGACACTCTCTCCTGTTTCTGTCACAGAAGTTCTACCCTCCAAGCTGCCATGTTCAGGTGAGGCAGAAAGTACCTTCCTTTTAAGACAAAACACACAGCGCACACACTCTCTTGCCAGGAGGATGGCTCTGTCTATTACATGCCAAGGATCCTCCCATTTTGGCCCCTGCTCCTCCCTCAGCCCTTGCTTCTCAAGGTCATTTCCTGCCAAGGGGCTAAGTCTACACCTGTGTCAGTTTATCTTCTAATGTACAAAACACAACAGGGACATGGACTCCTTGTAGGCGAGGCTGCTAAGGGACTAGGTCTCAGCTTCCAGACTTAGCTTATCCCTCCCTTGATCAGCTGACGTAGATCAGCTCAAGGTCAGGAGCAGTGAACAGAACCAGTAATATGGGAGTGAAGTGGATGCACAAAAACTTGGCTGACCTCGCCATTTGGCCAAAGGCTTTTTCTCCCTAAAATTGAATTCTGTTTTTGTAACAGTAGCAGTTCATAAAACAATGAATAGCAGGCACTTGTATAAAGCGAATAAACTAGCATTATTAAATTCCAGGCCATGGCCTGGGGCTTAGCCTTCCTTCAGCATAATCTCCACCTTCTACAGCTAGCACAGTAATTCTGGGCAATGAGGAGTCGTGTTTCGGGCAATGAGTCCAATATCCCCAAGGTGATTGGATTTTGGCTTTGATGTAGCGAGACAGAAGAGTGGATTCAAACACTGTAGACGAAAATCTTTCTCCCAAGACTGAATCAACCAAAATGTTCACTTAACCAGAAGGTCCACCTACTCAAGCCTCCCTGGTTTTTATATATTGCAGATGTCTTTGGTTTTGAACAAAAGGAATATAACATCTCCAGTAAAGTCTTGTTGCTAACTGGAAATTATCATGTCTCACAGGACAGTGCAATAAAGGAAAAAAATGGCATTTTGTGTTGACATAATTATTGTGCTTTATTTTCAGGGACATAAATTGTAACGATTCAACTGACTAAATTTAACACAACTTAAAATTACATGTAGTCACTATAGACAGTAGCATAAGCAAGAATTGTCAGAGAAAATGCAACTCTTTAGCTCTTTCAAACTTTTCTCAAACTTTTTTTTCTAGTCCTAAAAGTGTTGTTGTAATTAAATTCTATGTGGAACTTCATTATTAAAGCAGAAAAATAGCTGTTTTTCTTTTTTTGTGTGCTGCTGCCGAAAGCATCACCTATCAGTGGCCACGACCCTTTTGTTGTCCCTGGTGCTCCCAAGGGGTTTCAGGCGCTCACCGTGAAGTATAATTTAGTCCACTGGTCTAGCTTTGGGAGGTGGTGGAACATCTCTGTTTAGAGGCTGCCTAACTTCCTTTCTGGCTCTACCACTTATTAGCTGTGGGACCTTGTTCAAATTACTTCACTTCTCTGTGCTAGTTCTACAAATAACAAAATTAATTCATAGGGCTACATGAGCTATCTCATGTAAAGGGCTGTATGGTATCCAACAGAGAGTAGATGTTCAATACTTAAGTTATCATTAACATGAGGTCAGAGTGATCCATTGATGATTAGGTAGCTAGTAACTGAAGTTTTTTTTCTTTTTTGTCATTACTGATTACAGCTTTTAGTTGTGCCCCTGTCCATTGTTACCTGTGCTGCTTAGGCAATAATACCATCCGACTCCCCGTAGGTTCCTACAGATAACATCCCCCTGGGGCCTGGGTCACCGTGGTAATGAGTGTTTGAGCTGTTTTTCAGGAATTAGAACCCCTTGTCTGGTTCAGGCCAGTTGAGACCACCAACCCATCAACTGGGCCCATGCAGATGTCTGATAAGTGACCTTTTGACATTGAGAGGCTAAAAACTCCACCCTCAGGTCATGCTAACGCCACCATTTTGTGAACATGCGTCCTATGAAGAGCCATGAAGTTTGACTACACTTGCGCAGATCATCAATGATCTCACCTCTCCTCGCCTCCAGTCTTCTATCTCCACACTTGGGACCACCTTGCCCCCTACCCCATAAATACCCCTGAGTCCCCATTTTTGGGGAGGTGGATTTGAGACTTGTTCTCCCACTTCCTCACTTGGCTGCCTTGGGATTAAACCCTCTCTCTGCTGCAATCTTGTCATCTCGGTGTTTGGCTTTCTGGGAGATGGGCAAAAACAAATCTATTTCAGTAACAGATTTAACTGGGTGTTTTCCTTCCTTCTCATGAGGTCTGTGTACACACTAGGAGAAGTACACGTACACGCTGAAGTGAGATACCTGACTAAGATAGATGACAATTTGGAAGCTTCTTTAAAGGAGCTCTTCTGAACTGGCAACTGGTGTTTAAGGAGCATTTAGCAAGTAGAGATGTGAGCACTTCTATGTTGGACGTGTGCTCTCTGAGGTGGGCACGCAGATCACAGAAGGTGTTTTTTCCTTAATCACTTTTGCAGAGATTATAACCCATGAGTCATTGACTCACCCAGTGAAACCTCAGAGCAGTCCACTGAAGTTTGAAAATGTTAGTGAAAAATAACTGACACCAAGATTGAGAGGCAAGAGTTCTTTTAATTTTTTTTCAGTTGTATTTCTGTCCTACACAAAAACATGAACAAAATGTTGTTTGATGATGTTAATGACGGTAATAATGTTAACAGTTGTAAGGGGTTCTGGGAAGAAGACCAGTCACAGACCCCAGCTCCTCTTCTGTCAGGAACCACCTGCGAGAAGTTGGACATCTTGTTGATGTGGGAGATCAAAATTGGCCACCCCAAAATATGTTCCTTTGCCTTGATTATTTTCTCTGATGGATATTTGACCTCCCCTATTAACTGCCTAAATGAGTTTAACTCAGGGTATAGATAATTTACATTTATAAGGGAAATCTCCATTTGTAAAAGTATCTCCCTCTCTGTACTGGGAAGAGGGGGGATGACCTTATCTCTAGAAACTTTTATCATTATGGAAGGAGAGGACTTAAATCTGCATACTCTTGATTACTGTGATTTCTGTCTCCCTCCCCACCCCCAACATCCTCCTTTGTGTACCTGAATATGCTATTTAAGGTGAAAAACCTCCGCCGTTTGTCGAGAAACTCAGTTTCCCTGGTTTCTCCCATGTATACTTGTTTTTAAATTTTGTTTGATTTTCTCCTGCTACTCAGTCTTTTGTCAATTTAATTTGTAGGCCAGCCAGAAATGACCCACAGTGGGTAGAGGACAGTTTTCCTCCCCCTTCATTGACAATTTGACCCAAGAACCACCATTCTCAGTGGAGGCACATTCCTCTGGGGGGAATTTCCAAATGACCTGCAAGTTTGGGTTTTTTTCCAACACCTCATTCATCTTTGTGAGGGAAAGTGGCCCCTCCAGTAAAGTCTCACTGTAGAGAGCCTGATGACAGATGGGCTCATGTCTTTGTCTCAGGATGGTTCTTACTAGCAAAACTATTTGAGGATCAAAGGTCTCCTGCACCCTGGTCTATTTCTACCATTTTTAGCATTTTCTGTCTCCTTTTTCTACTCCATTTTTCTTAATAGCAATGTCACTACTTGATATTATAATACATAACTATTTGTTCATATTTTTGTAGTTTTCCCAAATAGAATATAAACTCCAGGAGATCAGGGGCTTGCTGTGTTTGTTAATGCCTAGAATGTCTGGTGCATTAACACACACAAGGAATAGTTCTTAGATGTTTCTCTCATTCTTTCATTCAAAGCCTGACTGTGAACCATTCATATACAAAGCAAAGAGATCCCCTCTCTTGTTTATTTGTTTTTGCTGAAATCATAGGAAGCGGCCTGAGATAAGCAAAGAGAGGACAGCCTGGGGGCTTGAGGATTGGAATGAAACAAAAGTGTGATTTCCTCCTTCTCATATTTTCCTCAGTGGGGAGGAATTTTTGATTGCCAAGGCAGTGCTGGGTGGGAAGCCTCCCTCTGTCCCTGTGTCACCTACTAGGTGCCCCAAGGAACTCAAGCATGGTTTTGGAAGCATTTAACTGTTTTTCCAAATTGTCTTTTTCCCCTTTTTGTTATGTTAAGGAGATGCAACCACCAACCACCCTGAACCAGACCAAGCCTCACCACAAGAGCTACGTCCATGACCTTTTCCTTATTTTTAACAGTAAGATCTGTCCAGGAGGAGCTTAGGCCTTATCACCATAACCTGCAGTGTCTGTGGAAGCATGTTTTCCAACTGAGCCTGCACAAGTGAATACTCACCTCTCCCTTTTGAATATTCATTCCCTATCCAAAATAAAATGTCCTTGCTTCACTTTGTTCAGTGATGCCACAACTTTAGAAATGATTCCTCATGGCCTCCGATTTGCTGCAAATATACTTTACTTTGTGAGACAACTTTCACTTGTGTAGAGTCTTATTTATCTCGCCAGGAGGCGAACCCACTTGGTTTGGTGACACATGGCCTAGTAGGTGGCAGCTGGGGTCAGGGCAGAGGCTGAAGCCTCTGTCAAATACTTGCAAAGTAGGAAATTAATTTTTGAATTCTCTGAACCTTTTTTCCTTTGTGAGAACTGCAGCTGCAACACATTTTAATTTGCATTTGAATGTACTGCTTTTAAAAAATCCATTATAAGATCAATTATCCTTTTTTATAGTATGTATATAAATCGCCGTTTATCGAACCTACCATTAAAGAGAATGGAATTCAAAATAAAAAACAAAACAAATCCTAGGTTGGCTATTTGAATGGGTAAATATACCACAATTGTCAAATTCTGGGTTTGTTTACTACCGATATGAAGAGGTGCCGTATTAATGCACAGAAATATTATCTGGGGTCTCTCCAGGATTCCTCTAAACCAGTCCCACCTCCCCCTCCCACACTCCTGTTCCCCTTTCCTACCGTTCCACCCTCTCTCTATGTAACGCTGTCTTCCAGAATGTGTCTGTCAATCCTGTATCGTGGCTGCTTCCTTGAGGGAAGAAATTCCTTCTCTCAAACAAGAACAGAGTCACCCATCACCTTATGTTGGCCAACAGCCTCTCACCTTTGACACAGTGCAGACCACGCACTATGGCAGGGCCTGAAGTAACACCATAGTTCCATGACATTATTGCCATTTGACCATAAAGCAGGGTTCTGAAGAAATAGAGTAACGGAGATAAGCATTGATTGAGGAGGAAGGTCAAGCATATCAGTCAGTGATAAGTGGTCACCATGCGTCTGGAGGAGAGGTGGCAATTCTGCACAGTTATGGAGCAAGATGAAGGCCAACAGGAGGCCAGACATTAAAAGAGAGGGATCCCTTGGGCCGGCCCCGTGGCTTAGCAGTTAAGTGCGCGCGCTCTGCTACTGGCGGCCCGGGTTCGGATCCTGGGCATGCACCAACGCACCACTTCTCCAGCCATGCTGAGGCCGCATCCCACATACAGCAACTAGAAGGACATGCAACTATGACATACAACTATCTACTGGGGCTTTGGGGGAAAAAAAAAGGAGGAGGATTGGCAACAGATGTTAGCTCAGAGCTGGTCTTCCTCAGGAAAAAAAAAAAAAAAGAGGAGGATTAGCACGGATGTTAGCTCAGGGCTGATCTTCCTCAAAAAAAAAAAAAAAAAAAGAGAGTGATCCCCCCGAAAGTGAGGGCCACCAAGGACTTTGCCTCATTAGAAATTATTATGAAGGCTGCTTGGATTTGAGTGTTTGGGGCACTTGATCCACGTTTTAAGTAAAATAATGAAATTCTGCCTTGTGTTGGAATAAGGTACATTGATGGTTGTTCTAGTTCTGTCACTAATTAGCTTTGTAACATCGAAGAAGCTACAGAACTACCTTAATATTTAGTTTGCTCATGTATAATAGAATGGCATTTGCATGACACATTTCAGAGAAATCTTCAATTTTCAAATTTTACAATAGATTGAATGTAAACATGGCCTCAATTCTTCCCTTTCTTGTACAATGTATCTTTACTGCTTTTCCCACCAATCAGCTGAGTTTAATTCCTCACACTTGCATCTGGGCTGGCCTTGTGCCTTGCTTTGGCCAATAGAACGTGGAGAAAGTGATGATGTGCTAGATCTCAAGAGAATTTACAGGCTTTTACTTTTTCTCTTGCAAATCTGTCCAGCATTCAAGTGAGAAAGCCCAAGCTAGCCTGCTGGAGCGTGAGAGACCTCGTGGAGCAGAGTCATATCACCCAGCCAAGGCCCTCCTAAAGCAATCAGCTGACCCATTCCACTCACTAGTTGATCACAGATGCATAAGAGAGCCTAGCAAGATCAGTACTCCTCAGGTGGCCCACCAACTCTTGAGAAATAATGGATGATGTACCTTAAGTCGCTAAGTTTTAGAGTTAATTGTGCAACAATACCTAACTGATACAGATGATGATCACATCTGAGATTCATTGGTATGCATTTTGGATACGTTTTAGTTTCAAAGAGGGATTCCTTTAACTACTCTAAAGTTGATGTCGATTATTTCCAGATTTGGTACAAGTCGTCAAATGGAAAGCTAGGTATGTTTTTGTTCTTCTAATAAGCTACTAGGTAATTCCCAGTCTTAGTTTGAACATTTTAAGAAACTGAAATAATGAATGATGACTTGTAAGTTACATATTCTGGTTTTTTAGTCCAGCTATTACCCAAACACCATGAAAACTTTCTAGGCATGCAGAGCAATTTTTGGAGAATTGCTTGCAATGCTGCCTATTATTATAAATATTGGGCAAATTTCTCCTGCTCTGGATGAATTTAGGTGAATTTGATTATGGGATAGGAATTGAGCAAAGATTCACTTACCCTTGGCGACATCAAAGACTCTGGTGCCAACATTATTTGAATGATGAATTTATTGCATTTGTAAAAATGATACATGCTCACTATAAAACATTCAAACAATTCAGGAAAGTATAAAGAAGTTAATAAATCACCTCAAATCCTCAAAAACACTAGTGTTGTCACTTTGTGAATATCTCATATATTTCTCTACTCAGATATATAAATAGAAGGATGAGGAGGAAGATAAAGAGATTTCTAAGTACACTTTCAGACTATACATATTATTTTTAATTTTAAAAGTATCGCATTTAATAATCTTTCATTTTATCAAGAGAAAAAAAGTTAAGGAAGTGTTCAAATTCAGATAAATATTATTCATTCCTTAACAACTAGTTTCTCTAAGTTTATTCAAAACCCGAAAAAGATTAGAGAATCAAATACCTATTATGCATCACTCAGATCTTTCTGTCCTCACCTCTTCCATGTTGCAGCTTTGCATTAGCTAGGACCAATGTTATAAAGCTATAACCTGACAGTGTGTCCCTACTTGCCATGCTGTGCATTTCAGCTCCCAGTGTGGGGCTTCCCTGTGGATGTCACGATAGGATCCTACTGAGCACATACACAACCCAAAAGTGTGGGGGAGTTAACACTCAGGGGAAGATTTTTTGACTAATCGAAAATGAGAGCCAATGTTAAATTATTCCCCCTATCTCCACAATCCCCAAACAGGGGTGGGTCTTGAGATGCAGTTTACATATTTCTCGGGGCCACGTTCCTATGAGTCAAGCAAGCATTCACACTTAGCAATTGCCCACTTGATAACACATCTGTACATTGCCTTCCTACCTTGCCTACCTCACTTATCACATTCCCTACTCTAGCTCACTGGAATTGAACTTCTTCACATAGTAATAGCACATAGCCCTGGCCTCAGGTGTTTTTAGTGTTGAATTCATTCTAAGATATTGATACCAGAAGTGGATCTAGGTTATTAGGAAAGCAGATCCTCAAGATGATGTTTTGGTATTTTTGAGCTTATCGATGGCGATAAGGATCTCCATGTTGATGGTAGTGGAGTGGTGCTTGTAATCCCAGGCATGCAGTGGCATCACCTGTGGTTAATTGGGATAAGGTAGAGGTGGAAGATGAGGCATTGGGATGTGTGGGGATTGTGACACATAGTATTGGGGAAATAATGTTTATAAGGATTGTGAAGTGGTCTGGCTTCATTAATGACACTGGAAGCATTTCAAAAAGTAAATAATAGGCTCAGGGCATCAAAATGCAGCTTAAGACACCCTATAAAAGCCAAAGGACCTCAATAGTATTAGACTGGGATTTTGTCACCTCCTATAGTCTTATGAGAGACTGTTTGAAATGAGGTCCAAAATCTTATTGTAAAGTGACAGGCTGCAAAGGAGACCAAATGCACAGCCTTGACAAGTCACTGATAGGAAAATAGTGGGAACCTGAGACCTAGGATGGGGGTATCTGGATGGATGAGCCTGAGAATCTTTAAACCCCAAATTCTACTTAAATGTTCAGGATGCAAAACAGCATCTTCTCTATTGTCAGAGAAGAACAGTTTCTTCTTGCCTGAAGAGTAAAACATGACTTCACCTGAAGCAAGGTGACACTTATTTTCCTTACAATATGCCATCACCACTCTTCGTGCATCCCAGAGCAATGTTTGTCCTTCCTGGTTTGAGTCATGCTGAGGACTAACTGCAGTTATTGGCCTTGAGGTAAAGAGATTATATGCTTAAAGGGATAACAGAAGCTGGCTAGTTTTCCCAGTAGAAACTGGGGAGATGCATGTGGGATCAGAGCTTGAGGGTGTTGGACAGTGGGGCTGGGAGAAGAGCTGGCTAGGGAAGAGGTGACTGACACGGGGGCACTTGCACTGTACACGAGCCCACACTCTGGCAAAGACATCTGTATGTAATCTAGTCATCTGTTGAGATGGCTCCTTGAAGTTTGAACATGATAATATCCTCCAGTAAATGAGATGGAGATGTTAAATTTTCCTTGACTTAGTATTGAAGAAAGAGTTAGAATGTAAAAGGAAATGGGAACAGTAGGATCGATTTATTATATAAGATCTGAAAACTCACCACCAAAAATGTTTCCCAAGAGGCCCCAGAGGACATTTCTTCACTAAGGTCATAAGGAACACATTTACAGGAGGACACTTGGATGGTGTTCAGAAGCCTTTCCACGGGGTTGTTCTCTTTAAGCCAGAGCTAATGTTGGAAAGTGACATCATGAAAGTGGGCTCTATGAAATCAATGCGGTTGACTCCAGAATTGCAGAGACCTACTGGAAGCATTTATTGTCAGAGGCCAAGAGGATACAGTTATCATAATGGGTAAGAAGAGTGCCTTGACCTTTCAAGAACTGTTATGGTGAGTAATAGATTCAAATGTCAAGGCAGTACATAATATTGGACCTAAATTTTAGGTCTTAAGCCACATCAGGGGCCTAGAAGGAACATAGCTGGAAGTTAGAGAAAAGTAAGCTTGAGGTGTACGTATGGACCTATGGAATAAACTCAAAATGTGTAGATCTTCATGTCTCACATTAATACCCACCAGAAAGTGCCCACCGCAGAGAGGTACTAAACAACTAACTGAATAGGATGATCTGACCTATGGATGTCAGCCAGACTCCCTCTTTGACTACTCCAGAACTTGCAAATAGACCCATATAGTGGCCATAGTGGCAGAGATGGAGGCTTTGAGCTTTGTGTGAAAGAGATGGGCTCCATCTCACTAAGGCAGATCAAGCTACTGTCACAACTGAATGCCCAAACTGTCGATAGCCAAGACTAACGCTGACCCCTTGGTATGGGCAGCAAGGCATTGGGTGGCAGATAAACTGCCTCAGAATCCTTCCATTTTGGAGGTGGGCAGATATTTGTCCTTGTGCCTCCTCCAGACATGGATTTTCCTTTCCTTCTCTGCCATCAGCACTGCTATTTGAGATTTTACAGATTGCCTGATATTCCACAGAACCTTACTTCCATCCAAAAGAGCACGTTACAGCAATGAAGTGCAGCAATGAGCACAAGACAATGGGATCCACTGATCTTACCATGTACTTATCATCCAGAAACATCCAAACTTACAGAATGATGAAATGTTAGCAATTCAGTCCACACATCTAGCACCCAGATCATTGTTTCTAAATACCATTTCCCATTTAAACAATATAGAGCTTCTTGGAGAAATCACTTATTTCATGTCTGGGGCAGGGAAAGTACAAGATGAGCATGGAACAACTTTTTGTGCCAGAAAGTAAGGAAGTACTCATCAAAGAATGGGAACATGTCAAGACAACACAGGGGCTAGCTTGAAGGGGCTCCCATCGGCCAAATCTGGGAACACTTGATCACCAAAATAATATTAGTGCTTAGTTATAATCCATTGAATACAATAAGAATCCATGATAATATGAAGAAACGAAGGGAAAAAGGATGGAGGGAGGGAAAGCTAATCCTTACAGTAAAATGCCAAGTAACGAATGGAGACCAAGTGATGGAGCTAGGAAATAATCATTTTGCAAACATCATAGTAAATATTAATTTAGTCCAGAATCATCAAGGGACACTAAAATTAGTTTGTGAGAGTTTGATAAGGCAGAGCACATCTATGGTCTCAAAGCATTTCTTCACAAATTACTTATTAATTACAGAAGGAAAAATCAGTCACATTATATGGAAAAAACCTGGCAGACACCATCCTTACCAGGTGTTCAAAGTTAACATTCCTAATAACGGGACAAACCAAGAAAACATATGATTGTGCTCCCTAATGTGATACAAAGAGAAGGATCATATGTTGCAGTTATTCCAAAAGTAGGTAACCTGAATTGAATCATAAGGACATATCATAACAATCCAAACTGAGGGACATCCTAACTGGCCTGTACTCTTTAAAAATGAAAATACTAACAAAGTCAAAGAAAGACTTGGGAACCATTCAGATTAAAGGAGATGAAGGAAACATGAAAATGAAATATACGATTCTGGTTTGGATCCTGGACTAGAAAAATTTCTATGAAGGACATTATTGGGACAGTTGGGTAGATTTGAATAAGGTCTATAGATCACCTAGTATTTTGTCAATGTTAAATTCTTTGATTTTGAGACTGTACTGTGGTTATGCAAATGAATGTCCTAGTAACTGGAAATATATATACACTAAAGTATTTGGGAGTAAATAGGCATAATGTCTGAAATTTACTCTCAAATTATTCACAAAATATGACAAAGCAAATGTGGCAAAACCATATCAAATATTGAAGGTGAATGAAAGATATAGGACCTTCTTTGTATTATTCTCATGAGTTTTCTATAAATTGGAAGTTATTTCAAAATGAAAACTTACAAAGACCTTAGCTCATGCCAACACAGGAACGTGGATTTGGGGAACTGGCTTTCAGGATAAGTATGACACTGAACCAAGAACTCTGTTCCACTGAACGGGGAGGGTCTTAGTTTTATTGGAGGAAGATTGCCTATTGGATTCCCACTCTGGATGGTACTGGAATTTGTAGCTAAAGCTCAGGTCCCATAGACTCATCAAGTGTTCTGGGATGAAAATTGACTGCAGTGTTTAAACTTGGTTTCTATATTTTCATAGTTTTTTTCTATTTTGACCTAAGGATTGTTTGTGTCTTACCAGGTCATCAATGGATTTAATTAAGATGCCACATATTTTCTCCAAGTTTTTTTCTTTTAGTTTTTCAGTAATATGGTCAATCCAGACACAGTCTACCAACTTACCAGAAGTGGAAGTCCCTTTCCATTGCTTTCTGGCACTAAACATCACTGTGGAGAAACCTGAGATCATCCTGTTTTATTTCTTTCTTGTTTTCTTTTGAAGGTGACTGGTTTTAACTACTGGATACCTGAAAAGAAATTTTTTAAAAAAATCCTTAAATCTCAATAATTTATTGATAACATGTATGGATATCAATACTTCCTGATATAGAGTGTGCTTTTTAAATCTGCAGATTCCACTCTTCCTTTATTTCAAGAAAATTTTGCTATAAATTTTGGAGGACTTTTTCACTTTTTTGTTGTTGTTGGATTAGCTGTGTAATTGTTTTCACGTTAGATCGTATTTTTCCTCTCTTTCCTGGCTATTATCCTCTCTCTAAAATTTTTAATACTTTTCTCTGTACCTATGCATTCACTGATGATCTCATGTTTTTTCTCTATCCAATTAATTGGATTTTCGATGTCTATTTTTTCCTTAATGTATCTAACTTATTTATTACAAAGCACACACATATACGTTATTGTGTACCTAACATACTGATTAGATATGTAATGGCATACTTTGTGTTCTCAATTTATTCCTTAGCTCTATAACCTCTCTTTTCATCATATTTTATAACTTTATCATTTATTCATTTAATCTATACATTTAATTGCTTATTCTATGAGTTATTATTATTTTATTGACTTTCTATGTTCCCCTATAGTTATACTCATTCCTAGAGTATCTGCTCTGGATTACACTTTCTTCCAGAAACAATTCATTTTTTGTCTTTTATATGTTATGTTTTGTCTTTTATATGTTTTATATGTTATGATCCTTCCTTCCTCTTCTTCCTCCTCACCTCCCTTCTCTGTCTCTCTCTCTCTCTCAGTCTGTTTGATTTGACCATAGAATGCTTGCATAACTCTCATGATAATGTTTGTTTTCATTTTTTGCTTACTTGATATGGGTCACCTTATTCAAAATTTTTTGAGCTCTGACAAGGTATGAATGAATAAACCCTGACAATTTTTACCTTAAACTGGATCAGATCCTCTTCCCCTTCCAACTAGCTCTAGTTCAAAGGCTGACCATGGCTTTCCAGCTACTTTTCTGGAGCCTAAATGCTCTGGGGTGGGGGAGGCAGAAGCCATTTTAAGGGGAATTTGATTATTCCATCTTTCTCAACCTCTCTTTCTCTGAGACTGACTAAAGACTCTCTCCTTGACCGAAGTTTAGACAGGCTCCTCTGAGCCTCTTTTTGACTAGGACTCATCCTTGGGCCCTGTCTTCAGCCTGCATGGCTCAGTTGTAGCAAGAATCCTGCTAAGTCAGTTTAGTGAGAATCCCCCCAACCTTAATATAGATGACCCTTGATATCTGATCAAGGTCCTCATCCCCACCCTTCGATGTCTATGCCCTTGACCTGACTTCAGCAAGAATCCTGTTAAGTCGATTTAGCAAGAATCCTCCTACCTTTGATGTTTCCTCCTAGTAATTTTCCATCCACCAACCCCCACCCTGCTCCTTGGCTATAAATACCCACTTGTCTTGCTGTGTTCAGACTTGAGCCCCATCTCTCTCCCTAATCGATACCCCTATGCCTACAGATCTTGATGCTATTTCATTCTGAAGGAAACTTTGCCTGAGCAAAAGCCCAAAAATCTCCCCCAAGTCCCCAGATTTATGGTTTCCATTTATCATCAGGAAGAAATACTAGGCAGGTGAAGTATTTCTTTCAGGGATCTCTCAATTTATGTCATAGTCTGCCCACCAATTTAAAAAAAATAATTCTTCTGCTTGTGCATAGTAGAGTTGAAATAATATAGGTGATTAAAAAGAAAAACCCGGCCTCTTACGTCCTAATGTAATACACACTTTCTAATAAAGCATACTTTTTCTCTTAAATCTTGATTTATGAAATGACTAGGCCAAGGACGTCACTTCAATTGGACATAAAAAAGCCAAAGCTATTTTTAAATTATCAATTTATTTAAACATCTTCAGGAAAAACCATGATGAGCTTATCAAAATAAAATGCTCAGAACTGGCTGGTGAGCAGCAGGATTGGGGAAAGGGAGAGATGACATGCAAAAGAACGAGAAAGCCACAGAATCATGGGGAGGGGTTCCAAAAACACATTCTGTGACCATTTTTCCCTGAGGTGGCTTTGTAACATCACCCACATGGCTACATACGGCCCGATTCTCAGGAAGTTGTCCCTCCTCTCTGCTTTTCATTACTTTCTTTCACAATCTGTTTGCTACTCAGGTGTCAATTTTCTCTTCCTTTCGGGGAGGTAACAGCCCATTAACTCATGGGTCACTTGGTCACTGAATTGTCAGCCTGATAAACTGGTGTACGAGGATTCAACCTTCGGGGCCTGGATTGTTACTGTGTGACACTGGGCAAGTCACTTAACCTCTCTGGATTTCAGCTCCCTCATCTTTTAACTAAGAATTTTGGACCAGAATAGCCAAAGCAATCCTCAGAAAAAAGAACAAAGCTGGAAGTGTCAAACTCCCTGACTTCAATATATACTACAAAGCTTTAGTAATCAAAGCAGCATGGTATTGGCAGAATAACAGACACACAGATCAATGGAACAGAATTGAAAGCCCAGAAATAAAACCACATATTGATGGACAGCTGATTTTTGACAAAAGAGCCAAGAACAAACAATCGAGAAAGGAAATTCTCTTCAATAAATGGTGTTAGGAAAACTGGACAGCCACATGTAAGAGAATGAAAGTGAAGCCAGGTACCTGTAAATATTCCATAAGAACATGGTTACCCTCCGACTGAACTTGTTCCCAACACAGACACAGATGAAAAGAAGTTAATAAATAACCTTAGTCGCCATTCAATGTATTTGTTGAGCCCAAATGCTTGTTTCACAGCCCACATATAATTATAGCTTGCTAAGTTTTTGTTTTCTTGTCTAACCAAAAGGGGTATCTCCAGGGTTGCAAGAATTTATGAGCTTGTTTTGCAGAGGAAAAAGAATGCCTTTAAGGAAGTTACAACCACCAGATAACCAGCCCCCAGCTGACACTTATGCCAAGAAGTCTGGCTCCTCAAGGTCTTACCTGGAGTGAAAGAAACACAGACTTCACCTTTGTTTCCCCAAAACTCCACCTCCTAACCCCCTTAGCTGTATAAAAACCCCCTTCTTCCTTCTTTTGTTGAAGCGGATCTGAGAGAACCCATTCTCCCACCTTCTCATTTTGGCCAATTCAAATGAACCTTTCTCTGCCTCCAAGCACTGGTGTCTCAGTGATTGGCTTACTGCGCATCAGGCGTGGACCTGAGATTAAGAGATTCAGTATCAAAAGTAGACCATTATCCTATGCTATACACAAAAATTAACTCAAAATGGATTAAAGACTTGAATGTAAAATTTGAAACCATAAGACTCCCAGAAGAAAACATAGACACCCGTGGCTTGGTGGTTAAGTGCGCGTGCTCCGCTGCTGGCGGCCTGGGTTTGGATCCCGGACATGCACCGACGCACTGCTTCTCTGGCCATGCTGGGGCTGCGTCCCACATACAGCAACTGGAAGGATGTACAGCTATGACATACAACTATCTACTGTGGCTTTGGGGGGACAAATAAATAAAATAAAAAAAAACAAAGAAAACATAGACAGTATGCTCTTTGACATCAGTCTTAGCAGTATCTTTTTGAGTATCATGTCTCCTCAGGCAAGGGAAACAAAAGAAAAAATAAAATGGGACTACATCAGACTAAAAAGCTTCTGCACAGCAAAGGAAACCATCAACAAAATGAAAAGACAACCCACCAACTGGGAGAAAGTATTTGCAAATATCCAATGAAGGGTTAATTTCCAAAATATATAAAGAACTCATACAACTCAACAACAACAAAAAAATGAACAACCCAATCAAAAAATGGGCAGAGGATATGAACAGACATTTTTCCAAAGAAGGTAAACAGATGGCCACAGGCACATGAAAAGATGTTCAACATCACTAATTATTAGGGAAAAGCAAATCAAAACTACAAGGCGCTATCCCCTCACTCCCATCAGAATGGCTATTATTAAAAAGACAAGAAATAACAAGTGTTGGAGAGGGTGAGGAGAAAAGGGAACTGTCATACACTGCTGGTGGGAATGCAAACTGGTGCAACCATGATAGGAAACAATATGGAGATTTCTCAAAAAATTAAAAATAGAAATACCATATGATCCAGATATCCCACTACTGAGTACTTATCCAAAGAACATGAAAACACTAATTCAAAAATATCTATGCACCCTCTATGTTCATTGCAGCATTATTCATAATAGCCAAGATGTGGAAGCAACCTAAGTGCCCATCAATGGATGAATGGATAAAGAAGATGTGGTATATATACACAATGGAATACTACTCAACCATAAAAAAGACAAAATTGTGCCATTTGTGACAACACGGATGGACTTTGAGGGTATTATGCTAAGCTAAACAAGTCAGACAGAGAAAGGCAAATACTGTATGGCTTCACTCATATGTGAAAGATAAACAAACAAACACATGGATAAGGAGAACAGATTGGTGGTTACCAGAGGGGAAGGGGGTGGGGGAGGACAAAGAGGGTAAAGGGGCACATACGTATGGTGACAGATGGCAACCAGACTTTTGGTGGTGAACACAATGCAGTCTATACAGAAGCCAAAATATAATGATGTACACCTGAAATTTACATAATGTTATAAACTAATGTGATCTCAATAAAAAAAAGTTAAGAAAAAAAAAAAGAATTTTGCCCCAGCTGATTTCTAACACTGGAGGAGTTTAAGTAGAGGGTTTTGGTTTTGCTGCTGTACCTTCAGGAAAGTGTTCCTCTTCCCATCAGGCCAAATGACAAATGCAGTGAGAGGAGACCTACCAGAGGAGTAAAACTCAGTAACAACCCTGAGCACATTTGCTCTCGCTGCTTGCAGCAGGCCTGGAGCCCAATGCCCAGGATGAGAGGTCACCACTGTAGTCACTTCCCAGAATTATCTCAGGACTCAAGCCACAGATCTGCATGTGGCTGGAAGCCTGGGCCTGCTGTGGGGAGACTTATGTCTGGGATGGGCAACGTGGTGTTTCTTTAAGACAGATTCTCTCATGTCCATGAGAAATAGGAGTGTCTTTTCTTATTTCAGATCCTCACACTGGATCATAACCTTCACACTAGGCTTTCATATCAATAGACATAACCAGTTCTGCAACCTTGACCTATCTGCACGCCTCTTTATACCTCCGTTTCCTTATTTCCAAGACGGATTTGTAATTATCTGCCTCATGGCATTATTGAAACAAACAAATTAACTCTGTAAGTGTCAACTGCAGCATCTGAGAAGGCAAGTCTTAATAAACGGTAGCCATTTCGCCCTATCACTTCTCAGCGGGGAGGCTGTGTCTGCAGCAGGCCAGGCGGAGGGTCCCAGGTCCAATGTGCACTTTGCCAGCAGCCTTCTCCAAGGACCACAGCTCGGTTCGTCTTCTCCATCATGGACCTCTGTAGGACATACTGTTTGTTCTACACAATTAAGAACTTAAATACTTTTTCAAACTGTTAACATTGCTTCATGTGTGTAGGTCTTATAGGATGTCACTGGCCCACCCTCTCGGAATCACGTGCTTTCAGGGTATCAGGATGTGTTACAGTGTGTATACAGTTGCCAGACCCTTGAAAAGACACCTGAATAGTGAGAGTGGGGCCATCACTCCAGGCAGCGAGGCAGGGGAAAGCCTTCAGGAGGAGCTCAGGTTTGAGTTAGTTCTTGAAATATGGGTAGAGTTTAGAAGTGTGGACAAAAATGGCAAAAATATTCTCGGTGATCAGAGCAGCAACGCAAAGGGCCAGGCCTGGGCACTCCCTCGGCCCCTGGAGGGGCTGAAGCTGGCAGTTCTGAATCTGCGGCCAGAATTCTTGGTCAGAGCTGCAGGAGGAGGTGCAGAAAGGATTAAAAGTCCACGGTCTAACGGCCTCTTCTGCTGTCGTGAACTTAAATCTTGTCTTGAGTCAAGAAAATTTGTTTCTGAAGCTGGGTGGAAAAACACTGGATTTGGGAGCCAGGAGCAAACTGTGCTCCCAAGTGGGGATGACACCGTGCAGAGCTGTTATGAGGACAGAATGAGATATTAGATTTTATTTTTTTACTAGATTTACTTTGAAGGAAATTACAAGAGCTCCAAGTGTAAGAGAATATTATAATGTTCTCTTTGCTTTGCTGTGAAAACCGGGCCTTTCCCCCGGGTTAGAATTGTGATGTTCAATCTCATGAGGGATTCAGACTTAATTGGAAATCATACCATGATGTCGCCTTCTGGAAGCTTCCCCAGAAGAGTCCATCAAAGTAGTAGCAATTACCCTGGGAGGCCATTTGGCAAGACCTTGATCCACTGGGTGATGGTGACATTTCCCAGAGATATAATGTCACTCAGACAGGGTGCTACAATTTCCTCTTGCTTTTCCCACTGGGTGGGTCTCATTATTCTCTCTATTGCAGTCTAGAGTTTTAAAGCAAATCAGTTTGAGTTTGTAAGCCAGAAAAATTCAAATACAATATTAAATCCAGCCCCATTAAGCCAACCCAGGCTTCAGGTTTCCTCAGTTCAAGATGGAGCTAAGGTGGCAGATCCTGCGAACACAAGGTGGTGGGCTCAGCACCTCCCTCACCAGCCCGGAAACTTGTCTGGCTCTGAATCGCACTTTCTTTTCCGACAGCCACAGTGAAAGGGAGGTGAGAAGCCCGAGCTGGTAGCTAGTGCACAGATTTGTAAAATAGATCTAATTATTTTTATTACAAAGCTTTTGCTTTTATCTAAAGGGACGTGTAAGAAGATGATTTTGTGCTTTTATGCACACGGATTTGAGGAAAATCCCTGTGCTTTCCAGTGCTCTGACGCATCAGACCTTACTTTCTCCCATACTTCTTGCCCCGTGGCATAGGCATGTGTTTGTGCTGGATTCCGTCATTACTTCCCTTCCTCTGTGTTAAGAAAATCACTTGCCAATGTTGGGGACTCTTGTGAAACACTTTTGTTTAGTAACTGTGTGCTCCGGCCGTGTCTCCTTCCTGCATTTGCGGTGAGAACAGCTGCCCTCAGCGGCCGTGCACTACAGCACCGGGAGAGCTCAACCACACCGCACATCCTCCTTGTCTCTTTCAGCTCAAACAAGGCCTTCCTCCCCTCTTGTGTTTTGAGCCTCAGAAGTAAGAGGCAAGGCCACCCGTGGTAGCTGGCCTGAGGTCTCTGACGCCTAGTCTCTCAGAGAACTTTCTTGTCCCTCTCTTACATTTTTGCTCATTTTAAACAACGTATATGTGCTGGTGGGGCAAAGATTTAGCAGGGCTCTCAAGAAATTGTGCATTCTTCTCTTGGATAAATTTTACTGATACTGTTGAAAACCTAGCTCGATTTTAAAAGAAGAGCAAAGATATTACTGAGTGTCAAGCAAAGTCCACTGAGCACCCCTGTGTGCAAGGAGGCGGGGCAGGCGCTGAACAGCTGCGGCCCTGCCGCCGCGCCTGGTGGCGGCCTCCCGGGCTGCTGCTCTCTGTCGCCGTCCTCCCTCATCTCACCCACGCCCTTCCGTGCACCACTCTGACCTTGACTTGATTTTATCTTCCCTCTGCATTTTCAATTGAGCTCTGCTCCGGACCTGAATGTGCCCCTCCCGGCGTCAGGCACGGCGACACACGTCTGTTTTGCTCATGGCTGGCGTGGATTTGGCCTCCACGGCACCGGGGTGTCTTGCCAGGTTTTTAGTGATTTCTGCTGAGCGTGTAAGCTCTGCCTGGACTTGGTTCTGGCGCTGTGCAAGGCCGAGTGCACGGCTTCAGCTTTTAAACCGGCTGTTACAGCGAGCTGAGGAGCGCGGACACAGTTTGCATCACCAACTCACTCTTGTGCTGTGGAAACGTTCCATTTCCTCTCCTCCTCCCGCAGTCATAGTCCCGTGAGTGTGGCTGCATGGTTCCTCGCTGGCTCGTCCTGGGGCTGGCGTGAATCCTGGCCTCCGTCCTTCTTCTCGCAGCTCACCGAGTTCCTCCGGGGCCCTGTTTGGCTTGTTTGTCAGACTGGAGAGATTCATTGGCATTTTCAGACCGCTGTCAGCCGGACACCCAGGGCCTCCTAAGGTGGGGGAAAGAAGCAGAAGGGAAGCAAGAGCTGGAAAAGGGGCTGGGTCACACACTCCCCAGAGGCCCACAGAGGGAACGTACTGTCCTCAGGGCGACGGGCAAGCACGGCCCTGGCCGTAGTTTGTCTTATCTTTTAGCAGACGGGCCAGGTGGTCAATATGTGTGGAAGGAAGAAAGGCCGGCAAGCAGCCAGTGAGCCCACGTCCAACGAGAAATGTTTATTAAACACCTACTGTGTGCCTAGAGTCATGAAGGCTCTAAAGCCCTTGGGTGGTTTACAATTGTTGCCAGCATGCAAATCCTGTCTCTTCAACACAACAGGAAAACCACATAGGATATTGTGGAAGCACGGGCTAAATTATGCCTGGTGGGAATTCAGAGAACAGACCATTCTGTGTTGACAAGACTCAGAGACCGCACCATGAAAAGGGGAGGTTTCAGCTGAGATGTGGAGGCACCATCGGATGTGGATTGACGGGAGGAGGAGAAATCAGCTCTGCCAAGATTCATAAATAGGGAACCGGATAAGGAGGATAGGAAGGAGCCGTGGAAATCCAGACATAGGACCCAGGATCAGGTAAGAAGGAGGGCTCTCTTTCTCTCCCTTCTGTTTCCTGCTTCAGCTCTGTGACTTTATGCTCACGTGGTAGTTTGGAGCTCTGAGAAGTCCTTTCCCTGTTGAAGTGAGATTTAATTCTGTAAATTAGATTCTACTTCTTATGACCACCGCGGGACAAGGGAGAAGATTTCAGCTACAAGAATTAAACCAAAATCTGATTTTCCTGTTAGCCTGTCCTTTGCCAGAATTCATGGAAAAGGGCAGATGAAACTGAGGGTTCGATGCCAAGTAAGTTTGGGTTTGGGAGCGTGTCCACGCTTTCCCCCATGCTCAGGGTCAGTCCTACCTAGGAAATAAGGCTGGTCAGCGTCTTTAAGACACTTTGTTTCTTTCCAGACATTTTTCAAATGTTTATTTTCTTTGTTCTAAAAAACTCAGTTATTAATAATAATAACACATCCTGTATGCCCTGTACCAGACAACGGTGTTTTATAAATATGTCTTGACTAAGTTGGCCCCACTATTCGGATATGAAAACTAAATCATAGGAGGCTTCCACCACAGGCCATTTTCATGTAAATGTACAACATCTTGGATCTTTGGCCTCATAATGTTAGTAATGGAATGTACTTTGTCTTCCTTCACTTTGGCATGATTGGAATTAAATGTCCTCTCCATCCTTCCTTTAGCTCCCAAACCCCATCTGAGGATTCAATGAGATTAATATATATTAATATAATATATGGGAGACACTTAATGTGTATTTAATGTGAGTCATGAATAAAAAATATTTGGTCCACTTCAGAGATATCTGAATTCCAATTGTACTCCTCCAGTGGAGAGCCAGTCATTTCCTTCTCTAGGGAGAGGGCAGAAGGGATTTCAGAGGCCTCTTGTGTAAAGCAGGTCAGGGGCTGGTGCGTCCTGCTTCTGGTGACAATAGGGTTGGGAGGCTCCCTATAGCATTCCTGTAAGGTCTCCCACGGGTCTAGCGCCTGCAGTGGCCCCTCGTCCTGGGCAGAAAGAACAAAGCTTGTCCAGAAAGATTCAGCACGGTCCCTGAGGGAATCAGTGACAGCACTGCTGAGAAAGGTGCTGTGTCCTTAGAGAAAGGGAGCGCATTTGTTTCCCCCACGGACCCAGAGGTAGAGAAGATTTAAAATTTTAATGGTTTGCCCAGATGAGCTGTTTGGACGTAGACAACATGGGATAGCCCTCTCTGTAGTGTGACTCTCTGTCCACGGCTGCTAACAGTCACTCCCCGTCTTTCTCCAGGACTAGGACTGTCGACCTAAAAGAAGAGCAGTGGCTGCTTCACTGGCTCTGGTTCCAGTTCTGAGGATCATGTAGATAGTGGTAGCAGTATTGTGGGGGGATAGTTGTCAAAGAAGAAGCCCCCTTCCTAGGAGATGTCTTCTCTCCCCCAAGCAGGCATCTTTACTGGAGATGCCTCAGAGCTAGTGGGGAAGCCCTCATGCTTGTTGCTGGCATGAGTTGCTCATAAGGATCCTTTATTTCGCATGTTCTCTGACCTTCCCAAACCAACCTACACACTCAGATGTGGTGTGGGGAGGCTGTGACTTCTATCCCTCCATGCAACATCATACCCCCCAATGGATGAGGCCTGGTGTGTGCCTCTGAGAGGCCCACCAGGTTGTAGATCACTATCAAATATACACTGGGGATGAAGGGAACCAGGTATGCTAGACTTCTCCAGAGACCAGAGCACTGATTCTTAAAGGGGGAGGGTTATTCCAGACATTCTGGAGAGGCTTTGAAAAATGAATTCTGACAAGCTCCAATATGTGTGTATTCCTTTTTTTTTTTCAAATTTTTTATTTATTGCAGTAACATTGGTTTATAACATTGTATAAATTTCGGGTGTACATCATTACACTTCTATTCCTCAACAAAACTGCCCATATGGGATGACTCTCAGCTGGAGTAGTGCAAAAAAAAGTTGTAATATATTTTCAAGGTTAAAATGAATGGCCCAATGTATCACTCTTTTATCTCTTTTACTGAAGTAGAATCTGAATATCAAAACAAAGTTGTTCACTGCAGATTTTGTACCAGATTCAGAGGCAAGTCTTTTGATTTTCTGTCCATGGGCTCTTCCACTTCGTCTTGCCTGTCCCTGATGTCAACCTCATTCCCGATAAGAGTGATTAATTATGGTGACCAAGCCAGCCTTAACTGTCCCTCAGCGGGAGTAAAGTATGCGCAGCTTCTCCCTGACTCGAGGCACTGACCACCCGTTTCTTAGGGCAGTTTCCTTAGAAAACTTGTAAGTGTCAATTCTTTCTCTGTCCCTTTGAGATGTACATCCTTTTAAAAGCATCCTGCCAGTTTTATAACCAGGGCTGCCTTTCTCAAGGACCTGGAGCCATCTCCTTGAAGTGTAACCATCAAGGGGGATGGTGCCCCTCTCTGCAGTCTCTGTGGGGGTAGGAGCCTAACTTTGGCAGACACCTTCCTCCAAGCTGTAAAGCCACCTCTTGTCATGAAGGTAACAGAAAGCTTCCTGTTCCTTTGGGGAAGGCCAGTTAGCAAACAAAGATGTTCTGTGTTCCCTTCCCCCATCTCAGCTCCTAAAAACTCGGCCATCCTTGTGTCAGCAGACCTGAGTTCAGACTACGTTCTGGTCTCTCTGTTTTATTGCGATAGCCTTGAATAAAGTCTTCCCTACCTGATTAACTTTGTTTAGGGCAATTTTTTTTTTTTTTTTTGAAACAAGGGGCTTATTTATTTATTTATTTATTTATTTGGTGAGGAGATCAGCCCTGTGCTAACATCTGCCAATCCTCCTCTTTTTTTAGCTGAGGAAGACCGGCCCTGGGCTAATATCCATACCCATCTTTCTCCACTTTATATGGGAGGCCGCCAGGGCATGGCTTGCCAAGCAGTGCATCGGTGCGCGCCCAAGATCCGAACCGGTGAACCTCGGGCCGTTGCAGCGGAGTGCGCGCCCTTAACCGCTTGCGCCACCGGGCCAGCCCCAGTTTAGGGCAATTTTTGCTTTGACAATGGTGAGGTCAAAAGATAAAATCTAGAGGAAAATGGATGTCTAAAGATAAAGAAAAGGATGCCAGGAAGTAGATGAGAGGCAAGGAAAGAAGAGGTTTCAATGACAATGACCATACTTCTCCCTCATATTTTTCAAATACAGGACCTACAATGTCATTTCCCTACTAACACCCTTCAGTGGTTCCCCAGTGAGTGCAGAGTAACATCCCAGCTTCTTCACCAGGCACGTAGGACCCTTTATGACTTGGCCCCTCTCTCATCCCTATAGCTCTATCCCTACTTCAGACTATTTCAAATATTGACCTAGATGCCACTTCCCAGACACATCATACTGTTTCAGCCTACCAGGCCTTCACTCATGCAGTGTCACTTTTCATCAGTCTCTGCCTTGCACATTGCTAGCCCACAGTGCTGAATTGCTTGTAGTTCCCAATAATTTTATGTCCCCTCTTGGGAACTTGACTATTAGATTGGGTACAAAGAAATGATCCACAGAACTGGATGGACCATTTCCTCTTCCCCGTCCCCACACAGGGCTTCCCCAGGGCTCAGGTATCCTTCAGCAACACTACAAAGGAGTAAGGTCTGCCTCCAGCTCATTTCCAGCCAAGACCACAGAAGCCTACTTAGCTGTTTCCCCTGCCCTATCATGCTTCCCTCACCTCCCTTTTCCTGAGAGGACTCCTTCAATCAATCACGTGGACAAGCCTTGCTTCCAGAGAACTCTATAGGGGAGCTAAACTTGGCCTCAACTCTAAAGAATGAATAAGTCACCGATGGGATAAAACAAGAAGACGATGATGGTGTTCACCGTAGGAAGCAGCATTTGAGGTGGGTGGAATGGGTTCAATAGGTGGGAATTTCAAGAGAAGCATTATTTGTTCCTGTTATTCTCTCCTCTTAGAATGTTCACTTGTCCTTTAAGCTTATTTCCACATTAGAGTCTGGGATATAAAGACATAGAACTTGGTGTGAAAACACCTTAAAAATGTATGAACTCTCACAGTTATCAGCTGGTAGATCTTTGACTATTTGTAGATTAATTGAGAAGGCCAGCTAAATTTTTATTGAATGCAATGACACCAGTGTGTTTTCTTGGTAATACTTTGTGATCTGCTCTTCCTTTGAACAAGACGTTTTATAAAAACTGATTAAAATTCAAGAGATTGGCCAGGGAGGTCTACATTTCAAATTATAGTGATACTTGCCTTAAAGTCTTTTGCTATTTTTTCCCTTATTTCTTTGGGATGCATTAGGCATTGCCTCAGTCTAGGTTATGGTTAAATAGATTTCTATTTTCCTTCCTCAATGTAGTTAACCTAACCTGAACTTTCTAGATCTATCAAAGCACTACCTCTGCCCTGGTGCTAACCATCTGATGGGATTTGAACAATGTGCTGCTATATAACCTCTGAAAGAGGATTGGATCTCAAACAGTAGGACATGAAATTCAAGGATGTGTTTTTATCCTTTAGTCTCGTCTGAAATGCCTGGTTATATTCCACAGGACAAATGCCATTCCTATTGAAAGGAATAGAAGAAAGAAGAAAAATATTTCATTTTAAAAGAGAAGGGAATCCTTTTCAAAATGTAGAATTTTAAAACTAAAAGATTGAAGGATTAAAATAGATCTAAAATTATCTGGTTTAATGTCCACTGATTCTGGGTTAAAAAAAAAAAAGTAATCTACCACAATATAAAGAAATGAGGCAGTGTACATTTGCTAGTTCTAAAAGCAATGCTTTTGCTTATTTATATTATTATGGAGAATCCTTTATATACACAAAATCCATAAAAGAAAATAAAAAGTAAATACCTACAATTCTTTCTCTTGGAAATAACCACTGAATACATGGTTTATTTTTTTACAATCTTTGCTTTCCCTAGCAGTATTTTAAAAATTAATTATAGAGCCAGCCCTGATGGCTTAGTGGTTAAAGTTCAGTGCTCTCACCCCCATGGCCCAGGTTCGTTTCCCAGTTGCAGAACCACACCACCTGTCTGTCAGTAGCCATGCTGTGGTGGCTGCTCACGTAGAAGAACTAGAAGGACTTACAATTACAATATACAGCCATGCACTGGGGCTTTGGGGAGGAGAAAAAAAAGAGGAAGATTGGCAACAGATGTTAGCTCAGGGCAAATCTTTAAAAAAAATTAATTGTAATTAGAAAGTGTATAGAGTTTTACATTAATTTTCTCATATATTATTATATAATCAACATTTTAAAAAGTATCCTTTCCTTTCATCCAATATTTCCATCTTTAAGAATTTTTTTCTAATTAAAAAATAATATATTGGGTGACATCACAGAAAATGGCAGAGTAGGGCAGTCAAAAAATGGGTCCCTCCACTGAAACACCCATAAGCTGTCAGAGACTGACATATTCAACTTTCTTGGAATTCTAGAATTGAATCCAAAACTCACAGCAATGAAGGGACTACTTCATGAAGGGAAGGGGGCTGATTTTTGGTAAGAGAACATTGTGGAGTGTTTGCTCACCTGACGACTACCACCCTACCCCCCCTTCCCCAGAGTGGTGGCAGCAGCCCTGAGGATGGAAGCTGCATTCCTGGTGTGGCTGACTGGTGCTGGGGGCTCTTACAGATCATGTTCTTAAATACCGTGGTTGTATGTTTTGACCTGCCTGCCAGTGCCCTGAGGGACTGACGCAGAGACTGATGTTGGTTTTGTTCTCCCCATCTGGGGCAGGAGCAGATTTCCAGGCAGTGCCACATCTGCTAAAAGATTTAAAGACATACCCTTCCCTTTCCCTGCTGAGTCAAGGGAGGGAAGTTGGGGCCCAAAATCCCAGGAAGGAGGATGCAGAAGAGGAAATTTCACAGGAGAACATGGGCTCAAAAGTGCCACCACATATGCCAGGGAAGATGGAATGCAAAGCACATGCTCAGGACGAGATGCATGCTTAGAAAAGACCAGAGAGAATCCTAGGCTTGCACCTCTGGCAAGTCTGTGGGCTCCACATAAGTAGGAGGTAAGGGTGGCCTGGCTTAGCCTTGAAGAAGCACCCCAGATCAAGGCCAAGATGCAACATCTGGGAGAACAGTATTTATTTTTCCTTCTTGGCTCCTGACAGGTCTCTGTCAGGTTGCTGGCTGTCCACTGAGACAACAGAACAGAGACCAGTGACCACACATGACAAGGAATATAATCTTTGCAAAGAATACTGTGGAAAACTTGCTAAACAAATGAAGAACTGGAGCCCTTGACAACCCACTACAGTAAATCCCGAGGAAGGAGAGAAACTTACCTCCTGAGTTAGCACACTACAGTATTCAAAACACCTAATCAGTTTCCAACAGAAAGTTACAAGGCATACAAAGAAACAGGAAGTAGAACCTAGTCAGCACTGTACTGGAAGTTCTGGCCAGAGCAATTAGGCAAGAAAAAACTAAGAGGCATTCAAACTGGAAAGAGACAAGCAAAACTCTCTCTATTCACAGATTGCATAATCCTATGCATAGAAGATCCCGAAGAATCCACAGAAACACAACCAGAGCTAAGAAACAAATTCAGCAGGATACAAGATCAATGCAAAAATCATTGTGTTTCTACACATCAGCAATGAAAAATCTGAAAAAGAAATTAAGAAAACAATTCCATTTAAAATAGCATCCAAAATAATAAATACCTAAGAATCAATTTCTTGATGTAAAAGACTTGAAGACTGAAAGCTACAAAATGTTGCTGAAAGAAATTAAAGATTTAAATAAATGGAAAGAAATCTCATGCTCATGGATTGAAATACTTAATATTTTTATGACGATAAACTACCCAAAGTGATCTACAGATTCAATGTAATTCCTAGCAAAATATCAATGGCCTTTTTTTTGCAGAAATGGAATAGCCAATCTTCCAATTTACATGGAATCACAAGGGGCCCAGAATAGCAAAAACAATCTTGAAAAAGAAGAACAAAGTTTCAGAGCTCACACTTCCTGGTTTCAAAACTTACTACAAAGCTATAGTAGTCAAAACAGTGCGGTACTGGCATAAAGACAGACCCAAAGACCAGTGGAACATAGCTGAGAGTCCGGAAATAAACCCATACATCTTTTGACAAGTGATTTTTGACAAGGGTGCCAAGATCATGAAGTGGAGAAAGAATAGTCTCTTCAACAAATGCTACTGGGATAACTGGATGGCCACATGCACCAAAAGCACAAGCAACAGAAGAAACATAGATAAATTGGACTTTATCCAAATCAAAAACCTCTGTGCATCAAAGGGTATTATCAAGACAGCAAAAGACAACTTACAGAATGATAGAAAATGTTTACATATCATACATCTGATAAGAGTCTTATATCCAGAATATATAAAGAATTCTTACAACTCAATAACAAAAAGACAACCCAATTAAAAAATGGGGCAAAGGACTTAAATGAGACATTTCTCCAAAGAAGATATACAAATGACCAACAAGCACATGAAAAAATGCTGAACATCATTAGACATTAGGGAAATGCAAATCCAAACCATAATGATTTACTACTTCAGATCCATTTAAATTATTATAATAAAAAAATAAATAATAACAAGAGTTGACAAGGATGTGGAGAAATTGGAACCCTTGGACACTGATAGTGGGACTCTAACATGATTCAGCCACCATGGAAAAAAGTTTGTTCCTCATAAATTTGAAGTAACAGAATTAGTAATAAAGTAAAGTAATAGAATTACCATATGATCCAGCAGTTCCACTCTAGGTGTGTACTCAAAATAATTGAAAACTAGTACTCAAACAAATAAATGTGAATTAAAGTTCACAGCAGCAAACAGCCAAAAGGTAGAAGCAGCTGAAATCTCCATCAATGGATAAAGGGATAAACAAATTATGGTATATCCATACAATGGAATACTATTAGTTCATAAAAAGGAATGAAGTGCTGATACATGCTACAATGTGGATGAGTCTCAAAAACATTATCTAAGTTAGAGAAGCCAGGCACAGGAAGTCAAGTATTGTTGATTCCATTTATATGAAATATCTAGAATTGGTAAATCTATAGAGAACAGAAAGCAGTTTATTCATTGCAAGGGCTAGGGAGACAGAGAATAGGGAGCAACTGCTTAATGTATACATGGTTTCCTTTTGGGGTGATGAAAGACTTTTGGACTATGTAGAGGTGATAGTTGCACAACATTGTGAATGTACTAAATGTGTCTGAATTGGTTGCTTTAAAATGATTTTAATTTTTATGTTATATGAATTTCACTTCAATAAAAAAAAAAGGAAAGCCAAAAAGATCATATGTTGCACATATCAATAGTTTGTTTCTTTTTATTGCTGAGTAGTATTCCATTGTGTGGATGTAACTACAGTGATAGAGAACAGATCAATGGTTGGTCACCAGGGGTTGATGTTGAGAGAAAGATGTGACTATAAAGAGGTAGGGCAGGGGAGTTCTCTTGTGGTTCTGTGTACTCGTGATGGTGCTTATGCATGTGATAAAATGTCATATAAATAAACACCAAAAAAAAAGAAGTGCACACAGTGGGCCCAGCCCTGTGGCCTCAAGGGTGAGTTGGGCGTGCTTCACTTCAGTGGCCCAGGTTCGCAGGTTCGGATCCTGGGTGTGGACATACACTACTCGTCAGCCATGCTGTGGCAGTGACCCACTTACAAAATAGAAGAAGATGGGCACAAGATGTTAGCTCAGGGTGAATATTCTTCAGCAAAAAAAAAAAAAAAAAAAAGTACACACAAAAACTGGTGATTTAGTTAATAATATCATAACAGTGCCAATTTCCTGATTTTGATGGTTCTGCTGCATGGTCACTTGAAGTCCCATGCCCAGGTACTCCATCTCCTCCCAGACATAGTAGTGCTCTCTTAGCCATTTTGTGAACTACATGTTTCTCTGCTATAGATGTCAAGATTTTGCTCCAGAAACCTAGGGACTGATGTTGTGATTCTCCTAATAGGGTTTGCATAAACTCTACACAGAGTCTTTTCCCACCGTAAATACCTCTTATACAGAGAGTCTCCTGGGTTCTACAGCCTGAGTGTAAAGGAGGCTTGTACCGCATCCTGGACCTCCTGACAGCCTTAGAATTGTCTTGTGTATGAGTCAGAGCAGTATTTCCAAGTGTGGAACATGCTGCCTTCAGGACCCACAGCATGTACCGTCATCCTGGTGGTGAGAAGTGATATGTATTAATTTATCCTTAATCTGGAGGGGAAGCCTCAGTACACCAAAGACCTTTATGCATTTCAGCGATATGGTCTGCCCTTGGTCTTTATCTCTGACTGCACATATCTTACCAAGGTCTCCAATCTACTTGCTGCTTCTGTCCCAGATAATACGATGCCATCAACAGAAGGATGCGGGTGATGTGCTGCAGAATATCCAGATGGTGAGGTCCTCTTTGAGCAAGAAGTTAACAGAGCTCTGGAGACAGGCCATGATTGTATGCTATTGTCTGTTCCAAGAGATTGAGAACTATTTCTGATTTTCCTTTTTCAATAGGAATGGAACAGAATGCATTTCCCACATCAGTGGTCACACCCTCTGTACCTGAGGCTGTGTTAATCTGCCCTAGTAAAGATACCACGACTGGCATAGAAGCTGCAATTAGAGCTACTACTTAGGTGAGTTGGGAATGGGTCCAGATTGGTGAATTAAATGGAGAAATGGTGGGGAACACCACCCTGAGTTTCTTCTGTTTTTAGGGTAGAACTAATCTCTACCATTCCCTCTGAGATGCAATATTATTTTTAATTTATCACCTCACAGGGAGGAGAGGCAATTTCAAAGGGTTCCACTTGGCCACCTCCACTAAGATAGCTCTCATTTCACAGGCCAAGAGCCAACATAGGAGTTCTGCCAACTACAGGGTGCATTTATTCCAATTATACATTCAGGGACCAGGAAATACCACTACTTGTATCCACGGACCCAATGATGGTGCTGTGTACCAGTCTGGCCTCAGAACTCCAGCTATTGTCTGTCCCCTACACACACCACCATATCTTGGTGGGGAGGATTATGATGGCACTTTATATCTGGGACCCTCTGTCTAACGGTTCTCAAAATGTGTGAGTATTCCCTTCTCCCCAGGGTGTGTTACCTACATAAATGGCCATAATCCCCTTTGGGGAAAGATTGGGTGAATTATTGTTGTATACAGTTGTTATGGTGTTCAAGGTCCTTATCTAGGCACGAGGCCTCTCCATCAGTCAATGGACTCTGGGTCTGAAAAGTGATTCAAGTCTAGAAACTGGGCCATGGATCACAGTTTTTTATTGGGATGGCTTCCCTCAGCCGGCTGGTCTGGATCAATTTATCCTTGATTTCTGAAATGATAAATACCCTTGTTAGCTGCTCATCTGTCTTGACCCTAGGGGTACTGTATTCTATTATCCACAGCTCTGTTGGTGTCAGAGACCCTGACTGCACTCTGCCCTTGCTACTCATTAAATAATTGTCCCACTTTTCTCCTTTGGTTAAGCATTGTCACCTTGTTTCTACTACTTAGGGATCCTATCATCCCATTAATAATAGTGAGCCTAGTTCTGTAGAAGCATATCTGCCATCAGCTCTGGCTGTCGGAGGATGACCAACACTGAGCTCAACAGCGCTGATGTCCTGCTCATCATTGCATACCTTATCACTTGGACCTTTATGGTCATATATCCACTCCAAAATACCAACTTGTCTGAGTCTTTGATCCCTTCTTCCATCATCTGCCATGGAAATTCTGGCATTGATACTTAACAGTGTGGGCCATTGCTTCATCAAGCTTCCAAGAGCTGTCTTACTAGCATGTTAGCACCCACTCTTCGAGGTGCTGCCAGGATGCTAAACCCTGTGTCATGGTAGAATTCTCCCACATAAATAAACTTTCACTGTCTAGTCTTATATTCGGGGCCTTGACTCAGCTTCCTCAGGGCCCTGTTCTTTACATACTCTCCCGGCATTTGCCAGCACCAGCTGGCTAATTCCTAGCTCATTCAGAATAGAGTCCTTTTCTCTCTTGGCAGACCCAGAACTTTTCCATCCACATTATGTTTTGATCTACTCCTTGTTACTGGTCTACTGACCAGGAGAGGAAGTGTGTGTCAACCTGAGTGTGGGGGCGGGGAGAACATGTGCCATTTTGTGAGGCAAAATCCCCTACATCTTCTTTGAGAAAATACAAAACATTAGTCTTAACTAGGAGGATTTGACTCCTTCTATAGACCCAGAATGTTTAGGATTCAAGATTTTCCATTGCATAATCCCAGATTTCCCTATCCCAAGTCTCAGGGTCCCATACTTCTCAATCATGGCCTTGACTTTGGCCAAGTAATCCTGCTGGGCCTCCTTCTGGGGCTGAGAATTAACCTTTTCTGGAGCTCTGTTTATCTTATAATTAAATTCTGGGCCTGATACACAGATTTGTTTTTGCCTTTTGGCTGCAGAAGATGAGAGACTTTTTATATACTGCCAAAGAAGTCCTCTGGTTTTCACACTGAGACTTTAATTGATGATTAATAACCCTCAACCTTTTATTGTTTTTCTCCCATGCATCCCTCATCTAAATCCATGATCCTTGTAATTACAATTTTCCCCATACTTCTCCAACAACTTAGAAGTGCATTTCCTTCCTCTGGTATCTCATCCATTTCACTACTGATAAAAGTTTTAGCAATTGCATTATTACTGCAGACCAGGGGTTCCTGTGCTCTACCAATCATTAATAGAATGCTTATTGCCAGCCCATTGCCAGGTGATCCAGCTCCCAAGTTCCACTTTAGAGTCTGTTACTTCAGACCATTCCTGGCATTAAATGTTACAGATCAGGTTATCCATGAAACAGACCACGAGACAGAGATTTTTATCAAAGACCTTCATTGGATTACACCCTTGAGATACACACCCATAGGGGAGTGATGGGTGTAGGGATGGTAGTGGCAGAATTTGATTAACGATCCAGTTGCTAAAGAGCCTCAGCAGATTCCATGAGGAGCTCTGGAGATGGGACTGCTCTTCAGGGTTGCCTTAAAGGAAGGTAGGAGGTCAGGTGTCCTTGGATGTGGGCTGTCCACAGAAAGAGGTATGACTTTGGGTAAGGAGACTATGTTCATCTGAGAGCAATTTCCAGCGATAAATTCAGCTAAGAGTTGCCAGAAACCAACATTTCCAGAATCTGACAATTAATTCTTCAGTCCTAAAGGAGATGGGTAGGACCTGGGAATTATACTCCATTTAAAAGGCAGAAGGCAGAAAAGTTAGGTTAATAAAAACATGACCAATTACATGTCCTCTACAAGACACTTTAAATAGAGAGATAGAGGTAAGTTAGAAATAAAAAAAGTTGGCAACAATACTGTGCAGACACTAATCATAAGACAGGTGGAGTGGTAATAATTATATCATGCAAAGTAGTCTTCAGAACAAGGGATATTACCGCGAGTAAAGAAAGACACTTCATAATGATACATGGGTAAATCCACTAAGAAGACACAACAATCCTAAGTGTATATGCACATAATAGAGCTTCAAAATACACAAAGCAAAAACTGAGAGAACAGAAAAGAGAAATAGATAAATCTGCCATTGTAGTTGGAAATTCCAACACTTATCTCTCAGTAACTGATAGAACAAGTACACAGAAAATCAGTAAGAATGTAGAACACATGGACAGCACTGTTAATCAAGCTGATCTAATTGATATTTACGGTACATTCCACCTAACAGTGGCAAATACACATAATTTCAATTGTATGTGAAATATTCACCAAAACAGACCATATTCCAGGGCATAAAACACTTCTCAGTAATCTTTAAATGAATTAAATTATACAAAAAAATACAATCTCTGAATCAAATGGAATTAAAATAGAATAACAAAAATATACTTGGAAAATCCCTTCAATGTTTGGAAATTAAACAAGATACTTTAAAATGTCCATAGTTGTTTTTTTATATTTTTTATTTATTTATTTTTTGTGAGGAGATCAGCCCTGAGCTAACGTCTGCCAATCCTCCTCTTTTTGCTGAGGAAGACTGGCCCTGGGCTAACATCCATGCCCATCTTCCTCCACTTTAGATGGGACGCCGCCACAGCATGGCTTGACAAGTGGTGCATTGGTGCGTGCCCAGGATCTGAACTGGCAAACCCTGGGTCGCTGCAGTGGAGCACACGCACTTAACCGCTTGCACCACTGGGCCGGCCTCTATAGTTGTATTTTTAAAAGGAAAAAACAAGAAAATAGGTTGACTTAAATGAAAATGAAACCACAACATAAGAAAATTTGGGGGATGCAGGTAAAGCAGTGTTTATAGGGAAATTTATAACTCATGAGTAGAAAGATCTGAAAATAAAATTTAAACTGAATATTCAGCTTAAAAAAAAGGAGACGAAGGCCAGCCCTGGTGGCCTAGTAGTTAAGTTCAGCGTGCTCCACTTTGGCAGCCTGGGTCTCGTTCCTGGGCGCAGACCTGCACCACTTGTCTGTCAGTGGCCATGCTATGGCAGCAGCTCACATACAAAAAGAGGAAGACTGGTAGTGGATGTTAGATCAGGGCGAATCTTCCTCAGCAAAAAAATAAAATAAAATAAATAAGAAGAGAAACTTAAGTAAAAAAAAAAAGTACAATTAAGAAAATAATAAATGATGCTTGGGTAACTGAAGACAAAGGCAACAGCATAGGTCCCCATCCTCCCAATTTTTCTCCAGAAATAATGGAGAACAACAATATATAGAAAGTATGCAAAAACCACACCCTCAGCATAACAGAAAATGCCCAAACTTCAAAATAGCTACATAAAAATGGCAGCGGATGCTAAGTCCTGGGGTTCAGCCTCTCATGCTCCTTCCCCACGCACACTCGGCTGCAAGGCTTTGTGAGAAGCAAACAGACCAATAAGAAGGGTGGGGATGAGAAAAGATGGGAGCTAGCCTTGGACCACAGTTGATCCAAAACAAATGCCAGAAAGACTTAGTCTACCCGACATCTAACTACCAAAAAGTGCCTGGGTTAGAAGAGACGTTTTAAATATGCACAAATTGAAAGGATAGTCTTCAAAATGAATAACCTTCGGGGGAGGAAAGAAAGTGCAGAAAGGAGGGGAGGCTGACATTGGCGATGGGACGGTGAAGGGGAAAGAGCGAAAAGGAGATGCTAAGGTCCCGCAAGACGAAAGAAAACTACAAAATCAGAAGAAACAAAACTCCTCTCCCCCACCCATGGACGCACACTACAAAAATCCACTCAAGTACCTGAACTTTGCTTCACTAAAAGAAGTGGGCATTGTTAAACAAGGATTCTTGTAAATCTCTCCAATCCCACAAAAATGAACAATAAAAGTTCAACATATCTCCACGAGTTATTGCAAAAAACCACCAAAATTAAATTCAACATATATCAACTGAGGTAAATGCCCCGCCCTGACAAATAATCACAAAGCAGGAGAAAACTAAGACAACACTCCAAATGAAATTACATGTACTTCAGCAAGCATTGGAGGATATGAAAAAGAACCTTGACTAACAAATCGCAAAACTCTGACCAGAAATGAACAAACAGAAAACACCAGGAAGAAACAAAAAAAAAGTTCATTGAACTTAGGAGAGAAATGAAAGGACAGACAAAATTCCCTCAGACTTTAATAATAAATTACAAGGTGTACACTCAAATGAAAATTTAATGAGAATCATCATTGAAGAAAGGCAAGCAAGTAATGAAAATAAATTTAAAATGAGGTTAAAAAAATAAAGGAATCAGAAAAAAGTAGTGGAAATGAAAGACAGGCAAAGTAGGGAAAATATTTATATTTTTGGGGTCCCCAAGGAAGCAAACCTAACAATAGGACTAATTTTTAAAACTATAACCCAAGAAAACCTTCCAGAAAAAAGAAATTACTTCAATCTATACCTTGAAAGGACTTATCAGGTACCTGGGAGCATTAACTCAGAATGATCAACTCTGAGACATATGCTAGTAAAACTTCTAGATTTCAAAGATGAAGAAAAATTTCTCAAGGCTTCAAGCAAAAGATCAAATAATTTCCAAAGATAAAAGAATTAGACAGCCATCCAATTCTTTGAAAAGGAACATAAAGGCAGATAAAAATGAAGCGGTATTTAAAAAAAGTATCATTGGGAAATGTAAACATAGAAGAGGTAAGGAAATTCTGTACCCATAAGCTCTTCTTGCAGAATTTATCAGAAAATGAACTTCATATATCACAGCGACTAGATCTGGAACAATTTGAAGAAGCAAGAGAACAATGCTAATAAAGAAGAATAAGCTATAGAATAAGATAAATATCTATAATTCCATATTAATATAAATAAATGGAGGAGAAAGGCCAGCTTTTTCTTATACTAGAATTCTAATTAATACATGCAGAGGAATGATGGAAAAGAAAATCACCATTAGAGAAACACTACAGCAAAAATGGTTACAGTCAAGAGTGATGGATAGATGCTAAAACTAGTGGACAAACGTATGATGAGAAACTGGAAATTTGCATAAATTTAAGGCATCTCCCTACAAAATAGTCATTAATTAAAATAAGAAAAATAGAAACTTTATCATGGAGAAATCTGACAGAAAGTCCATCAGCCAAGTGACTGAAGTTAACATCACCAATAATAAGACATATTGAAACCTCCTCAGATGAGGTACTGCAATTAAGAAAATAATGAGGTTTATATTGGCATCAAAAAATAAAATGCTTAGCCGTGACGTCAGCGTCATGGTGGAGTGAGCTTTCCCATAAACTCTTCCCCCGATAAGATACAACAAAAGGAACAGTCACAGACCAACAACGGACTCCTACACAGTGAAAAGGAAGATCAGAAAGATCCACACTGCTGCACATCTGAGAGTGGAACGTGCTAGGCCCCTGGAGGAAGTGGGGAGAGGTAAGGAGAACTCCTCTCCCTCCCCCTCAGATCAGCAATCCGGGTCTGTGCGGCTCCCAGAGAGGGGGGACGGGTGGCCCTGTGCAGGGAAACCGTAGCTCTTCAGGCTCTCTCAGCCAGTGGGAAACTCCCACACAGAGGACTGAGAACTGCTACAGGGGTACCATCATCATCTGAGCACCCCAGGAGAGTGGATAACTAGGGGCGAACGAGAAGCCCCCCACACCAGGGACCCAGCAGGCAAAAGAGAGAGTGCCCCCCTCCTCGCATGCCGGGCACTGCAGCTCAGCAGACCAGACCAGACCAAGCGGCAGGCCCATCGCAGTGAGCAGCTGGGACAGAGCGCAAGGGGCTCAGATTACACAGCCCTTAACCCCCACATGGTGGCAGCGGGTGGAAATTGCAACCACATATTTCCAGGATGAGGAAAAACAAAGCAAATACAGGAACCACAATGCAAAGGTGCATGAAATAACCAGACCAGAAGGAAAATGACAAGCACCCAGAAACCAACCCTGAAGACACAGAAATCCATAACCTAAATGATAAAGATTTCAAAATAGCAATCATAAAAAAACTCAACGAAATACGAGATAACACAGACAAACAATTCAATGAGATTAGGAGTTTCTTCACAAAAGAGATTGAAATTATAAAGGAAAACCAATCGGTACTGATGGAGATGAAGAACACAATGAAGGAGATAAAGGGGAATCTGGAATCTTTAAAGAACAGAGCTGACAATATGGAGGAAAGAATTAGCATTATAGAGGATAGGAATACAGATGTGCTCCAGATGGAAGAGGAGAGAGAACTAAGACTAAAAAGAAATGAAGA